>NC_083331.1:43227753-43567296 GCF_963455315.2 Globicephala melas
GGTAATTCCGTTAAAATAAACCCGAACGGTGATTAAGAACTCATGGAAACTGCTGCATGCTGCCCTTCCTGCCCGGCTACGCAGGGCCTAAACTGGAGGCAGAGTCTCACGTTGAGTTTCCCTTTCGTTCTGGAGCTTGTCAGGCTAACCACCACCGCGGACATGGAAGCACCGGGTTGAGACGGAGCAAACTCATTTTCTTCCCAGAAGCATTTCTACCGGGTTTCCAGGCCTGTCAACAGCAGGGGACGTCAGGCAGCTTCAAGGCAGCATGAAGGCAGCCTTCCAAGTGGGAAAGCAAGGATAGTTCCAGCAGGCTCCCGTTTCCACGCGCACACTCAGCTTACCTCCCTGTGGTTTCTAACCAGTCCAAAGAGACACATGTTACCCTGCGTTTGCTTCCCTGAACCAACTCCCCGAAGTAGGGTGTTCTGGGTCAAGTGAACTGCCTCAACCAAGGAATGCCCTGCCTAGTTACGCCTCTGGGGCCTGTGGCTATTCCAAAGCCTGCAGTGCCACAGGAAGCACGGGGCTGAAATCGCAGTAAGAACGCAAGCCGACTTTCTCTTGGAGGCAGGGTGACTTCCGGCAGGGGGGTCCTAGATGGAATTCGAGGCCGAGGGTTCTCTCAGGGCAGCTCAGACGAGGGCAAGGCGTAAGACGTCAAAGGCATGTGAGACGTGTCAGAAGTCTGTTGTTGAAAGTGTGGGTTTGGTGGGGAAACGAATCTGCTCCAGGAGAGAGTGCAGGGCGTTTCCCTACACTCGGCGAATGGAGAGCGGCTCCAAAGGGCTCCGGGCCTGGATGTTGCTCAGCAGACCCAGGGGTGCCCGGGAGTACTCCGTGTTCCAGCCTGGAACAGGGTGCCCCCGCGAGCCTCCCAGGTGTCCAGGAAAATCTACTGCCGTTCAAGACACGCAGAGCAGAGGCTACGGCCTCACGGAAACTGCTGCGCGGCTCCGCTTCTGCACCTCACGTCAGGGCCTTCCCTCCAGGCCTGTGCTCAATCTGGCTGTCCCGTTAGCGACGCAGCATTGCGAGATGCTGACGTTCTCCTCGAGCAGAGTGCCTTCCGGTACGAGGCCCGCGAAGTAGGCAAAGCAGAGTGTTTTCTCACGGCACCTCTCGCAAGGGCGACCACAAAGATTTCCTGGGAGCTTCGGACTCACCAGAAATCTGGTCCTGAGGCCGTGTGAGGGCTCTGGAAATGGAGCTCTCCTCAAGGAACGTGCAGCGTGTTGCCCATCACTCGGCACGCACACAGGGCCTCCGAGGGGCAGAGCAATGGGCCTCGATGTTGCTCAGCCGGACCACGGCGTGGGGGGTGTCTGGAGGTCCTCAGTGACCTTGGAGGGAAATGCATGCACACCCGAGGGGCCTAGGAGTCCTCAAATGGGTAATTCCGTTAAAATAAACCCGAACGGTGACTAAGAACTCATGGAAACTGCTGCATGCCGCCCTTCCTGCCCGGCTACGCAGGGCCTAAACTGGAGGCAGAGTCTCACGTTGAGTTTCCCTTTCGTTCTGGAGCTTGTCAGGCTAACCACCACCGCGGCCATGGAAGCACCGGGTTGAGACGGAGCAAACTCATTTTCTTCCCAGAAGCATTTCTACCGGGTTTCCAGGCCTGTCAACAGCAGGGGACGTCAGGCAGCTTCAAGGCAGCATGAAGGCAGCCTTCCAAGTGGGAAAGCAAGGATAGTTCCAGCAGGCTCCCGTTTCCACGCGCACACTCAGCTTACCTCCCTGTGGTTTCTAACCAGTCCAAAGAGACACATGTTACCCTGCGTTTGCTTCCCTGAACCAACTCCCCGAAGTAGGGTGTTCTGGGTCAAGTGAACTGCCTCAACCAAGGAATGCCCTGCCTAGTTACGCCTCTGGGGCCTGTGGCTATTCCAAAGCCTGCAGTGCCACAGGAAGCACGGGGCTGAAATCGCAGTAAGAACGCAAGCCGACTTTCTCTTGGAGGCAGGGTGACTTCCGGCAGGGGGGTCCTAGATGGAATGCGAGGCCGAGGGTTCTCTCAGGGCAGCTCAGACGAGGGCAAGGCGTAAGACCTCAAAGGCATGTGAGACGTGCCAGAAGTCTGTTGGTGAAAGTGTGGGTTTGGTGGGGAAACGAATCTGCTCCAGGAGAGAGTGCAGGGCGTTTCCCTACACTCGGAGTATGGAGAGCGGCTCCAAAGGGCTCCGGGCCTGGATGTTGCTCAGCAGACCCAGGGGTGCCCGGGAGTACTCCGTGTTCCAGCCTGGAACAGGGTGCCCCCGCGAGCCTCCCAGGTGTCCAGGAAAATCTACTGCCGTTCAAGACACGCAGAGCAGAGGCTACGGCCTCACGGAAACTGCTGCGCGGCTCCGCTTCTGCACCTCAGGTCAGGGCCTTCCCTCCAGGCCTGTGCTCAATCTGGCTGTCCCGTTAGCGACGCAGCATTGCGAGATGCTGACGTTCTCCTCGAGCAGAGTGCCTTCAGGTACGAGGCCCGCGAAGTAGGCAAAGCAGAGTGTTTTCTCACGGCACCTCTCGCAAGGGCGACCACAAAGATTTCCTGGGAGCTTCGGACTCACCAGAAATCTGGTCCTGAGGCCGTGTGAGGGCTCTGGAAATGGAGCTCTCCTCAAGGAACGTGCAGCGTGTTGCCCATCACTCGGCACGCACACAGGGCCTCCGAGGGGCAGAGCAATGGGCCTCGATGTTGCTCAGCCGGACCACGGCGTGGGGGGTGTCTGGAGGTCCTCAGTGACCTTGGAGGGAAATGCATGCACACCCGAGGGGCCTAGGAGTCCTCAAATGGGTAATTCCGTTAAAATAAACCCGAACGGTGACTAAGAACTCATGGAAACTGCTGCATGCCGCCCTTCCTGCCCGGCTACGCAGGGCCTAAACTGGAGGCAGAGTCTCACGTTGAGTTTCCCTTTCGTTCTGGAGCTTGTCAGGCTAACCACCACCGCGGCCATGGAAGCACCGGGTTGAGACGGAGCACACTCATTTTCTTCCCAGAAGCATTTCTACCGGGTATCCAGGCCTGTCAACAGCAGGGGACGTCAGGCAGCTTCAAGGCAGCATGAAGGCAGCCTTCCAAGTGGGAAAGCAAGGATAGTTCCAGCAGGCTCCCGTTTCCACGCGCACACTCAGCTTACCTCCCTGTGGTTTCTAACCAGTCCAAAGAGACACATGTTACCCTGCGTTTGCTTCCCTGAACCAACTCCCCGAAGTAGGGTGTTCTGGGTCAAGTGAACTGCCTCAACCAAAGAATGCCCTGCCTAGTTACGCCTCTGGGGCCTGTGGCTATTCCAAAGCCTGCAGTGCCACAGGAAGCACGGGGCTGAAATCGCAGTAAGAACGCAAGCCGACTTTCTCTTGGAGGCAGGGTGACTTCCGGCAGGGGGGTCCTAGATGGAATGCGAGGCCGAGGGTTCTCTCAGGGCAGCTCAGACGAGGGCAAGGCGTAAGACCTCAAAGGCATGTGAGACGTGCCAGAAGTCTGTTGGTGAAAGTGTGGGTTTGGTGGGGAAACGAATCTGCTCCAGGAGAGAGTGCAGGGCGTTTCCCTACACTCGGCGTATGGAGAGCGGCTCCAAAGGGCTCCGGGCCTGGATGTTGCTCAGCAGACCCAGGGGTGCCCGGGAGTACTCCGTGTTCCAGCCTGGAACAGGGTGCCCCCGCGAGCCTCCCAGGTGTCCAGGAAAATCTACTGCCGTTCAAGACACGCAGAGCAGAGGCTACGGCCTCACGGAAACTGCTGCGCGGCTCCGCTTCTGCACCTCAGGTCAGGGCCTTCCCTCCAGGCCTGTGCTCAATCTGGCTGTCCCGTTAGCGACGCAGCATTGCGAGATGCTGACGTTCTCCTCGAGCAGAGTGCCTTCAGGTACGAGGCCCGCGAAGTAGGCAAAGCAGAGTGTTTTCTCACGGCACCTCTCGCAAGGGCGACCACAAAGATTTCCTGGGAGCTTCGGACTCACCAGAAATCTGGTCCTGAGGCCGTGTGAGGGCTCTGGAAATGGAGCTCTCCTCAAGGAACGTGCAGCGTGTTGCCCATCACTCGGCACGCACACAGGGCCTCCGAGGGGCAGAGCAAAATGGGCCTCGATGTTGCTCAGCTGGACCACGGCGTGGGGGGTGTCTGGAGGTCCTCAGTGACCTTGGAGGGAAATGCATGCACACCCGAGGGGCCTAGGAGTCCTCAAATGGGTAATTCCGTTAAAATAAACCCGAACGGTGACTAAGAACTCATGGAAACTGCTGCATGCCGCCCTTCCTGCCCGGCTACGCAGGGCCTAAACTGGAGGCAGAGTCTCACGTTGAGTTTCCCTTTCGTTCTGGAGCTTGTCAGGCTAACCACCACCGCGGCCATGGAAGCACCGGGTTGAGACGGAGCAAACTCATTTTCTTCCCAGAAGCATTTCTACCGGGTTTCCAGGCCTGTCAACAGCAGGGGACGTCAGGCAGCTTCAAGGCAGCATGAAGGCAGCCTTCCAAGTGGGAAAGCAAGGATAGTTCCAGCAGGCTCCCGTTTCCACGCGCACACTCAGCTTACCTCCCTGTGGTTTCTAACCAGTCCAAAGAGACACATGTTACCCTGCGTTTGCTTCCCTGAACCAACTCCCCGAAGTAGGGTGTTCTGGGTCAAGTGAACTGCCTCAACCATGGAATGCCCTGCCTAGTTACGCCTCTGGGGCCTGTGGCTATTCCAAAGCCTGCAGTGCCACAGGAAGCACGGGGCTGAAATCGCAGTAAGAACGCAAGCCGACTTTCTCTTGGAGGCAGGGTGACTTCCGGCAGGGGGGTCCTAGATGGAATGCGAGGCCGAGGGTTCTCTCAGGGCAGCTCAGACGAGGGCAAGGCGTAAGACCTCAAAGGCATGTGAGACGTGCCAGAAGTTTGTTGGTGAAAGTGTGGGTTTGGTGGGGAAACGAATCTGCTCCAGGAGAGAGTGCAGGGCGTTTCCCTACACTCGGCGTATGGAGAGCGGCTCCAAAGGGCTCCGGGCCTGGATGTTGCTCAGCAGACCCAGGGGTGCCCGGGAGTACTCCGTGTTCCAGCCTGGAACAGGGTGCCCCCGCGAGCCTCCCAGGTGTCCAGGAAAATCTACTGCCGTTCAAGACACGCAGAGCAGAGGCTACGGCCTCACGGAAACTGCTGCGCGGCTCCGCTTCTGCACCTCACGTCAGGGCCTTCCCTCCAGGCCTGTGCTCAATCTGGCTGTCCCGTTAGCGACGCAGCATTGCGAGATGCTGACGTCCTCCTCGAGCAGAGTGCCTTCAGGTACGAGGCCCGCGAAGTAGGCAGAGTGTTTTCTCACGGCAGCTCTCGCAAGGGCGTCGACAAAGATTTCCTGGGAGCTTCGGACTCACCAGAAATCTGGTCCTGAGGCCGTGTGAGGGCTCTGGAAATGGAGCTCTCCTCAAGGAACGTGCAGCGTGTTGCCCATCACTCGGCACGCACACAGGGCCTCCGAGGGGCAGAGCAAAATGGGCCTCGATGTTGCTCAGCCGGACCACGGCGTGGGGGGTGTCTGGAGGTCCTCAGTGACCTTGGAGGGAAATGCATGCACACCCGAGGGGCCTAGGAGTCCTCAAATGGGTAATTCCGTTAAAATAAACCCGAACGGTGACTAAGAACTCACGGAAACTGCTGCATGCCGCCCTTCCTGCACGGCTACGCAGGGCTTAAACTGGAGGCAGATTCTCACGTTGAGTTTCCCTTTCGTTCTGGAGCTTGTCAGGCTAACCACCACCGCGGCCATGGAAGCACCGGGTTGAGACGGAGCAAACTCATTTTCTTCCCAGAAGCATTTCTACCGGGTTTCCAGGCCTGTCAACAGCAGGGGACGTCAGGCAGCTTCAAGGCAGCATGAAGGCAGCCTTCCAAGTGGGAAAGCAAGGATAGTTCCAGCAGGCTCCCGTTTCCACGCGCACACTCAGCTTACCTCCCTGTGGTTTCTAACCAGTCCAAAGAGACACATGTTACCCTGCGTTTGCTTCCCTGAACCAACTCCCCAAAGTAGGGTTTTCTGGGTCAAGTGAACTGCCTCAACCAAGGAATGCCCTGCCTAGTTACGCCTCTGGGGCCTGTGGCTATTCCAAAGCCTGCAGTGCCACAGGAAGCACAGGGCTGAAATCGCAGTAAGAACGCAAGCCGACTTTCTCTTGGAGGCAGGGTGACTTCCGGCAGGGGGGTCCTAGATGGAATGCGAGGCCGAGGGTTCTCTCAGGGCAGCTCAGACGAGGGCAAGGCGTAAGACCTCAAAGGCATGTGAGACGTGCCAGAAGTCTGTTGGTGAAAGTGTGGGTTTGGTGGGGAAACGAATCTGCTCCAGGAGAGAGTGCAGGGCGTTTCCCTACACTCGGCGTATGGAGAGCGGCTCCAAAGGGCTCCGGGCCTGGATGTTGCTCAGCAGACCCAGGGGTGCCCGGGAGTACTCCGTGTTCCAGCCTGGAACAGGGTGCCCCCGCGAGCCTCCCAGGTGTCCAGGAAAATCTACTGCCGTTCAAGACACGCAGAGCAGAGGCTACGGCCTCACGGAAACTGCTGCGCGGCTCCGCTTCTGCACCTCACGTCAGGGCCTTCCCTCCAGGCCTGTGCTCAATCTGGCTGTCCCGTTAGCGACGCAGCATTGCGAGATGCTGACGTTCTCCTCGAGCAGAGTGCCTTCAGGTACGAGGCCCGCGAAGTAGGCAAAGCAGAGTGTTTTCTCACGGCACCTCTCGCAAGGGCGACCACAAAGATTTCCTGGGAGCTTCGGACTCACCAGAAATCTGGTCCTGAGGCCGTGTGAGGGCTCTGGAAATGGAGCTCTCCTCAAGGAACGTGCAGCGTGTTGCCCATCACTCGGCACGCACACAGGGCCTCCGAGGGGCAGAGCAATGGGCCTCGATGTTGCTCAGCCGGACCACGGCGTGGGGGGTGTCTGGAGGTCCTCAGTGACCTTGGAGGGAAATGCATGCACACCCGAGGGGCCTAGGAGTCCTCAAATGGGTAATTCCGTTAAAATAAACCCGAACGGTGACTAAGAACTCATGGAAACTGCTGCATGCCGCCCTTCCTGCCCGGCTACGCAGGGCCTAAACTGGAGGCAGAGTCTCACGTTGAGTTTCCCTTTCGTTCTGGAGCTTGTCAGGCTAACCACCACCGCGGCCATGGAAGCACCGGGTTGAGACGGAGCACACTCATTTTCTTCCCAGAAGCATTTCTACCGGGTTTCCAGGCCTGTCAACAGCAGGGGACGTCAGGCAGCTTCAAGGCAGCATGAAGGCAGCCTTCCAAGTGGGAAAGCAAGGATAGTTCCAGCAGGCTCCCGTTTCCACGCGCACACTCAGCTTACCTCCCTGTGGTTTCTAACCAGTCCAAAGAGACACATGTTACCCTGCGTTTGCTTCCCTGAACCAACTCCCCGAAGTAGGGTGTTCTGGGTCAAGTGAACTGCCTCAACCATGGAATGCCCTGCCTAGTTACGCCTCTGGGGCCTGTGGCTATTCCAAAGCCTGCAGTGCCACAGGAAGCACGGGGCTGAAATCGCAATAAGAATGCAAGCCGACTTTCTCTTGGAGGCAGGGTGACTTCCGGCAGGGGGGTCCTAGATGGAATGCGAGGCCGAGGGTTCTCTCAGGGCAGCTCAGACTAGGGCAAGGCGTAAGACCTCAAAGGCATGTGAGACGTGCCAGAAGTCTGTTGGTGAAAGTGTGGGTTTGGTGGGGAAACGAATCTGCTCCAGGAGAGAGTGCAGGGCGTTTCCCTACACTCGGCGTATGGAGAGCGGCTCCAAAGGGCTCTGGGCCTGGATGTTGCTCAGCAGACCCAGGGGTGCCCGGGAGTACTCCGTGTTCCAGCCTGGAACAGGGTGCCCCCGCGAGCCTCCCAGGTGTCCAGGAAAATCTACTGCCGTTCAAGACACGCAGAGCAGAGGCTACGGCCTCACGGAAACTGCTGCGCGGCTCCGCTTCTGCACCTCACGTCAGGGCCTTCCCTCCAGGCCTGTGCTCAATCTGGCTGTCCCGTTAGCGACGCAGCATTGCGAGATGCTGACGTTCTCCTCGAGCAGAGTGCCTTCAGGTACGAGGCCCGCGAAGTATGCAGAATGTTTTCTCACGGCAGCTCTCGCAAGGGCGTCGACAAAGATTTCCTGGGAGCTTCGGACTCACCAGAAATCTGGTCCTGAGGCCGTGTGAGGGCTCTGGAAATGGAGCTCTCCTCAAGGAACGTGCAGTGTGTTGCCCATCACTCGGCACGCACACAGGGCCTCCGAGGGGCAGAGCAAAATGGGCCTCGATGTTGCTCAGCCGGACCACGGCGTGGGGGGTGTCTGGAGGTCCTCAGTGACCTTGGAGGGAAATGCATGCACACCCGAGGGGCCTAGGAGTCCTCAAATGGGTAATTCCGTTAAAATAAACCCGAACGGTGACTAAGAACTCATGGAAACTGCTGCATGCCGCCCTTCCTGCCCGGCTACGCAGGGCCTAAACTGGAGGCAGAGTCTCACGTTGAGTTTCCCTTTCGTTCTGGAGCTTGTCAGGCTAACCACCACCGCGGCCATGGAAGCACCGGGTTGAGACGGAGCAAACTCATTTTCTTCCCAGAAGCATTTCTACCGGGTTTCCAGGCCTGTCAACAGCAGGGGACGTCAGGCAGCTTCAAGGCAGCATGAAGGCAGCCTTCCAAGTGGGAAAGCAAGGATAGTTCCAGCAGGCTCCCGTTTCCACGCGCACACTCAGCTTACCTCCCTGTGGTTTCTAACCAGTCCAAAGAGACACATGTTACCCTGCGTTTGCTTCCCTGAACCAACTCCCCGAAGTAGGGTGTTCTGGGTCAAGTGAACTGCCTCAACCATGGAATGCCCTGCCTAGTTACGCCTCTGGGGCCTGTGGCTATTCCAAAGCCTGCAGTGCCACAGGAAGCACGGGGCTGAAATCGCAGTAAGAACGCAAGCCGACTTTCTCTTGGAGGCAGGGTGACTTCCGGCAGGGGGGTCCTAGATGGAATGCGAGGCCGAGGGTTCTCTCAGGGCAGCTCAGACGAGGGCAAGGCGTAAGACCTCAAAGGCATGTGAGACGTGCCAGAAGTTTGTTGGTGAAAGTGTGGGTTTGGTGGGGAAACGAATCTGCTCCAGGAGAGAGTGCAGGGCGTTTCCCTACACTCGGCGTATGGAGAGCGGCTCCAAAGGGCTCCGGGCCTGGATGTTGCTCAGCAGACCCAGGGGTGCCCGGGAGTACTCCGTGTTCCAGCCTGGAACAGGGTGCCCCCGCGAGCCTCCCAGGTGTCCAGGAAAATCTACTGCCGTTCAAGACACGCAGAGCAGAGGCTACGGCCTCACGGAAACTGCTGCGCGGCTCCGCTTCTGCACCTCACGTCAGGGCCTTCCCTCCAGGCCTGTGCTCAATCTGGCTGTCCCGTTAGCGACGCAGCATTGCGAGATGCTGACGTCCTCCTCGAGCAGAGTGCCTTCAGGTACGAGGCCCGCGAAGTAGGCAGAGTGTTTTCTCACGGCAGCTCTCGCAAGGGCGTCGACAAAGATTTCCTGGGAGCTTCGGACTCACCAGAAATCTGGTCCTGAGGCCGTGTGAGGGCTCTGGAAATGGAGCTCTCCTCAAGGAACGTGCAGCGTGTTGCCCATCACTCGGCACGCACACAGGGCCTCCGAGGGGCAGAGCAAAATGGGCCTCGATGTTGCTCAGCCGGACCACGGCGTGGGGGGTGTCTGGAGGTCCTCAGTGACCTTGGAGGGAAATGCATGCACACCCGAGGGGCCTAGGAGTCCTCAAATGGGTAATTCCGTTAAAATAAACCCGAACGGTGACTAAGAACTCATGGAAACTGCTGCATGCCGCCCTTCCTGCCCGGCTACGCAGGGCCTAAACTGGAGGCAGAGTCTCACGTTGAGTTTCCCTTTCGTTCTGGAGCTTGTCAGGCTAACCACCACCGCGGCCATGGAAGCACCGGGTTGAGACGGAGCACACTCATTTTCTTCCCAGAAGCATTTCTACCGGGTTTCCAGGCCTGTCAACAGCAGGGGACGTCAGGCAGCTTCAAGGCAGCATGAAGGCAGCCTTCCAAGTGGGAAAGCAAGGATAGTTCCAGCAGGCTCCCGTTTCCACGCGCACACTCAGCTTACCTCCCTGTGGTTTCTAACCAGTCCAAAGAGACACATGTTACCCTGCGTTTGCTTCCCTGAACCAACTCCCCGAAGTAGGGTGTTCTGGGTCAAGTGAACTGCCTCAACCAAGGAATGCCCTGCCTAGTTACGCCTCTGGGGCCTGTGGCTATTCCAAAGCCTGCAGTGCCACAGGAAGCACGGGGCTGAAATCGCAGTAAGAACGCAAGCCGACTTTCTCTTGGAGGCAGGGTGACTTCCGGCAGGGGGGTCCTAGATGGAATGCGAGGCCGAGGGTTCTCTCAGGGCAGCTCAGACGAGGGCAAGGCGTAAGACCTCAAAGGCATGTGAGACGTGCCAGAAGTCTGTTGGTGAAAGTGTGGGTTTGGTGGGGAAACGAATCTGCTCCAGGAGAGAGTGCAGGGCGTTTCCCTACACTCGGCGTATGGAGAGCGGCTCCAAAGGGCTCCGGGCCTGGATGTTGCTCAGCAGACCCAGGGGTGCCCGGGAGTACTCCGTGTTCCAGCCTGGAACAGGGTGCCCCTGCGAGCCTCCCAGGTGTCCAGGAAAATCTACTGCCGTTCAAGACACGCAGAGCAGAGGCTACGGCCTCACGGAAACTGCTGCGCGGCTCCGCTTCTGCACCTCACGTCAGGGCCTTCCCTCCAGGCCTGTGCTCAATCTGGCTGTCCCGTTAGCGACGCAGCATTGCGAGATGCTGACGTTCTCCTCGAGCAGAGTGCCTTCAGGTACGAGGCCCGCGAAGTATGCAGAATGTTTTCTCACGGCAGCTCTCGCAAGGGCGTCGACAAAGATTTCCTGGGAGCTTCGGACTCACCAGAAATCTGGTCCTGAGGCCGTGTGAGGGCTCTGGAAATGGAGCTCTCCTCAAGGAACGTGCAGCGTGTTGCCCATCACTCGGCACGCACACAGGGCCTCCGAGGGGCAGAGCAAAATGGGCCTCGATGTTGCTCAGCCGGACCACGGCGTGGGGGGTGTCTGGAGGTCCTCAGTGACCTTGGAGGGAAATGCATGCACACCCGAGGGGCCTAGGAGTCCTCAAATGGGTAATTCCGTTAAAATAAACCCGAACGGTGACTAAGAACTCATGGAAACTGCTGCATGCCGCCCTTCCTGCCCGGCTACGCAGGGCCTAAACTGGAGGCAGAGTCTCACGTTGAGTTTCCCTTTCGTTCTGGAGCTTGTCAGGCTAACCACCACCGCGGCCATGGAAGCACCGGGTTGAGACGGAGCACACTCATTTTCTTCCCAGAAGCATTTCTACCGGGTTTCCAGGCCTGTCAACAGCAGGGGACGTCAGGCAGCTTCAAGGCAGCATGAAGGCAGCCTTCCAAGTGGGAAAGCAAGGATAGTTCCAGCAGGCTCCCGTTTCCACGCGCACACTCAGCTTACCTCCCTGTGGTTTCTAACCAGTCCAAAGAGACACATGTTACCCTGCGTTTGCTTCCCTGAACCAACTCCCCGAAGTAGGGTGTTCTGGGTCAAGTGAACTGCCTCAACCAAGGAATGCCCTGCCTAGTTACGCCTCTGGGGCCTGTGGCTATTCCAAAGCCTGCAGTGCCACAGGAAGCACGGGGCTGAAATCGCAGTAAGAACGCAAGCCGACTTTCTCTTGGAGGCAGGGTGACTTCCGGCAGGGGGGTCCTAGATGGAATGCGAGGCCGAGGGTTCTCTCAGGGCAGCTCCGACGAGGGCAAGGCGTAAGACCTCAAAGGCATGTGAGACGTGCCAGAAGTCTGTTGGTGAAAGTGTGGGTTTGGTGGGGAAACGAATCTGCTCCAGGAGAGAGTGCAGGGCCTTTCCCTACACTCGGCGTATGGAGAGCGGCTCCAAAGGGCTCCGGGCCTGGATGTTGCTCAGCAGACCCAGGGGTGCCCGGGAGTACTCCGTGTTCCAGCCTGGAACAGGGTGCCCCCGCGAGCCTCCCAGGTGTCCAGGAAAATCTACTGCCGTTCAAGACACGCAGAGCAGAGGCTACGGCCTCACGGAAACTGCTGCGCGGCTCCGCTTCTGCACCTCACGTCAGGGCCTTCCCTCCAGACCTGTGCTCAATCTGGCTGTCCCGTTAGCGACGCAGCATTGCGAGATGCTGACGTCCTCCTCGAGCAGAGTGCCTTCAGGTACGAGGCCCGCGAAGTAGGCAGAGTGTTTTCTCACGGCAGCTCTCGCAAGGGCGTCGACAAACATTTCCTGGGAGCTTCCGACTCACCGGAAATCTGGTCCTGAGGCCGTGTGAGGGCTCTGGAAATGGAGCTCTCCTCAAGGAACGTGCAGCGTGTTGCCCATCACTCGGCACGCACACACGGCCTCCGAGGGGCAGAGCAAAATGGGCCTCGATGTTGCTCAGCCGGACCACGGCGTGGGGGGTGTCTGGAGGTCCTCAGTGACCTTGGAGGGAAATGCATGCACACCCGAGGGGCCTAGGAGTCCTCAAATGGGTAATTCCGTTAAAATAAACCCGAACGGTGACTAAGAACTCATGGAAACTGCTGCATGCCGCCCTTCCTGCCCGGCTACGCAGGGCCTAAACTGGAGGCAGAGTCTCACGTTGAGTTTCCCTTTCGTTCTGGAGCTTGTCAGGCTAACCACCACCGCGGCCATGGAAGCACCGGGTTGAGACGGAGCAAACTCATTTTCTTCCCAGAAGCATTTCTACCGGGTTTCCAGGCCTGTCAACAGCAGGGGACGTCAGGCAGCTTCAAGGCAGCATGAAGGCAGCCTTCCAAGTGGGAAAGCAAGGATAGTTCCAGCAGGCTCCCGTTTCCACGCGCACACTCAGCTTACCTCCCTGTGGTTTCTAACCAGTCCAAAGAGACACATGTTACCCTGCGTTTGCTTCCCTGAACCAACTCCCCAAAGTAGGGTTTTCTGGGTCAAGTGAACTGCCTCAACCAAGGAATGCCCTGCCTAGTTACGCCTCTGGGGCCTGTGGCTATTCCAAAGCCTGCAGTGCCACAGGAAGCACAGGGCTGAAATCGCAGTAAGAACGCAAGCCGACTTTCTCTTGGAGGCAGGGTGACTTCCGGCAGGGGGGTCCTAGATGGAATGCGAGGCCGAGGGTTCTCTCAGGGCAGCTCAGACGAGGGCAAGGCGTAAGACCTCAAAGGCATGTGAGACGTGCCAGAAGTCTGTTGGTGAAAGTGTGGGTTTGGTGGGGAAACGAATCTGCTCCAGGAGAGAGTGCAGGGCGTTTCCCTACACTCGGCGTATGGAGAGCGGCTCCAAAGGGCTCCGGGCCTGGATGTTGCTCAGCAGACCCAGGGGTGCCCGGGAGTACTCCGTGTTCCAGCCTGGAACAGGGTGCCCCCGCGAGCCTCCCAGGTGTCCAGGAAAATCTACTGCCGTTCAAGACACGCAGAGCAGAGGCTACGGCCTCACGGAAACTGCTGCGCGGCTCCGCTTCTGCACCTCACGTCAGGGCCTTCCCTCCAGACCTGTGCTCAATCTGGCTGTCCCGTTAGCGACGCAGCATTGCGAGATGCTGACGTCCTCCTCGAGCAGAGTGCCTTCAGGTACGAGGCCCGCGAAGTAGGCAGAGTGTTTTCTCACGGCAGCTCTCGCAAGGGCGTCGACAAAGATTTCCTGAGAGCTTCGGACTCACCGGAAATCTGGTCCTGAGGCCGTGTGAGGGCTCTGGAAATGGAGCTCTCCTCAAGGAACGTGCAGCGTGTTGCCCATCACTCGGCACGCACACAGGGCCTCCGATGGGCAGAGCAAAATGGGCCTCGATGTTGCTCAGCCGGACCACGGCGTGGGGGGTGTCTGGAGGTCCTCAGTGACCTTGGAGGGAAATGCATGCACACCCGAGGGGCCTAGGAGTCCTCAAATGGGTAATTCCGTTAAAATAAACCCGAACGGTGACTAAGAACTCATGGAAACTGCTGCATGCCGCCCTTCCTGCCCGGCTACGCAGGGCCTAAACTGGAGGCAGATTCTCACGTTGAGTTTCCCTTTCGTTCTGGAGCTTGTCAGGCTAACCACCACCGCGGCCATGGAAGCACCGGGTTGAGACGGAGCAAACTCATTTTCTTCCCAGAAGCATTTCTACCGGGTTTCCAGGCCTGTCAACAGCAGGGGACGTCAGGCAGCTTCAAGGCAGCATGAAGGCAGCCTTCCAAGTGGGAAAGCAAGGATAGTTCCAGCAGGCTCCCGTTTCCACGCGCACACTCAGCTTACCTCCCTGTGGTTTCTAACCAGTCCAAAGAGACACATGTTACCCTGCGTTTGCTTCCCTGAACCAACTCCCCAAAGTAGGGTTTTCTGGGTCAAGTGAACTGCCTCAACCAAGGAATGCCCTGCCTAGTTACGCCTCTGGGGCCTGTGGCTATTCCAAAGCCTGCAGTGCCACAGGAAGCACGGGGCTGAAATCGCAGTAAGAACGCAAGCCGACTTTCTCTTGGAGGCAGGGTGACTTCCGGCAGGGGGGTCCTAGATGGAATGCGAGGCCGAGGGTTCTCTCAGGGCAGCTCAGACGAGGGCAAGGCGTAAGACCTCAAAGGCATGTGAGACGTGCCAGAAGTCTGTTGGTGAAAGTGTGGGTTTGGTGGGGAAACGAATCTGCTCCAGGAGAGAGTGCAGGGCGTTTCCCTACACTCGGCGTATGGAGAGCGGCTCCAAAGGGCTCCGGGCCTGGATGTTGCTCAGCAGACCCAGGGGTGCCCGGGAGTACTCCGTGTTCCAGCCTGGAACAGGGTGCCCCCGCGAGCCTCCCAGGTGTCCAGGAAAATCTACTGCCGTTCAAGACACGCAGAGCAGAGGCTACGGCCTCACGGAAACTGCTGCGCGGCTCCGCTTCTGCACCTCACGTCAGGGCCTTCCCTCCAGGCCTGTGCTCAATCTGGCTGTCCCGTTAGCGACGCAGCATTGCGAGATGCTGACGTTCTCCTCGAGCAGAGTGCCTTCAGGTACGAGGCCCGCGAAGTAGGCAAAGCAGAGTGTTTTCTCACGGCACCTCTCGCAAGGGCGACCACAAAGATTTCCTGGGAGCTTCGGACTCACCAGAAATCTGGTCCTGAGGCCGTGTGAGGGCTCTGGAAATGGAGCTCTCCTCAAGGAACGTGCAGCGTGTTGCCCATCACTCGGCACGCACACAGGGCCTCCGAGGGGCAGAGCAATGGGCCTCGATGTTGCTCAGCCGGACCACGGCGTGGGGGGTGTCTGGAGGTCCTCAGTGACCTTGGAGGGAAATGCATGCACACCCGAGGGGCCTAGGAGTCCTCAAATGGGTAATTCCGTTAAAATAAACCCGAACGGTGACTAAGAACTCATGGAAACTGCTGCATGCCGCCCTTCCTGCCCGGCTACGCAGGGCCTAAACTGGAGGCAGATTCTCACGTTGAGTTTCCCTTTCGTTCTGGAGCTTGTCAGGCTAACCACCACCGCGGCCATGGAAGCACCGGGTTGAGACGGAGCAAACTCATTTTCTTCCCAGAAGCATTTCTACCGGGTTTCCAGGCCTGTCAACAGCAGGGGACGTCAGGCAGCTTCAAGGCAGCATGAAGGCAGCCTTCCAAGTGGGAAAGCAAGGATAGTTCCAGCAGGCTCCCGTTTCCACGCGCACACTCAGCTTACCTCCCTGTGGTTTCTAACCAGTCCAAAGAGACACATGTTACCCTGCGTTTGCTTCCCTGAACCAACTCCCCGAAGTAGGGTGTTCTGGGTCAAGTGAACTGCCTCAACCAAGGAATGCCCTGCCTAGTTACGCCTCTGGGGCCTGTGGCTATTCCAAAGCCTGCAGTGCCACAGGAAGCACAGGGCTGAAATCGCAGTAAGAACGCAAGCCGACTTTCTCTTGGAGGCAGGGTGACTTCCGGCAGGGGGGTCCTAGATGGAATGCGAGGCCGAGGGTTCTCTCAGGGCAGCTCCGACGAGGGCAAGGCGTAAGACCTCAAAGGCATGTGAGACGTGCCAGAAGTCTGTTGGTGAAAGTGTGGGTTTGGTGGGGAAACGAATCTGCTCCAGGAGAGAGTGCAGGGCGTTTCCCTACACTCGGCGTATGGAGAGCGGCTCCAAAGGGCTCCGGGCCTGGATGTTGCTCAGCAGACCCAGGGGTGCCCGGGAGTACTCCGTGTTCCAGCCTGGAACAGGGTGCCCCCGCGAGCCTCGCAGGTGTCCAGGAAAATCTACTGCCGTTCAACACACGCAGAGCAGAGGCTACGGCCTCACGGAAACTGCTGCGCGGCTCCGCTTCTGCACCTCACGTCAGGGCCTTCCCTCCAGGCCTGTGCTCAATCTGGCTGTCCCGTTAACGACGCAGCATTGCGAGATGCTGACGTTCTCCTCGAGCAGAGTGCCTTCAGGTACGAGGCCCGCGAAGTATGCAGAATGTTTTCTCACGGCAGCTCTCGCAAGGGCGACCACAAAGATTTCCTGGGAGCTTCGGACTCACCAGAAATCTGGTCCTGAGGCCGTGTGAGGGCTCTGGAAATGGAGCTCTCCTCAAGGAACGTGCAGCGTGTTGCCCATCACTCGGCACGCACACAGGGCCTCCGAGGGGCAGAGCAAAATGGGCCTCGATGTTGCTCAGCCGGACCACGGCGTGGGGGGTGTGTGGAGGTCCTCAGTGACCTTGGAGGGAAATGCATGCACACCCGAGGGGCCTAGAAGTCCTCAAATGGGTAATTCCCTTAAAATAAACCCGAACGGTGACTAAGAACTCATGGAAACTGCTGCATGCCGCCCTTCCTGCCCGGCTACGCAGGGCCTAAACTGGAGGCAGATTCTCACGTTGAGTTTCCCTTTCGTTCTGGAGCTTGTCAGGCTAACCACCACCGCGGCCATGGAAGCACCGGGTTGAGACGGAGCAAACTCATTTTCTTCCCAGAAGCATTTCTACCAGGTTTCCAGGCCTGTCAACAGCAGGGGACGTCAGGCAGCTTCAAGGCAGCATGAAGGCAGCCTTCCAAGTGGGAAAGCAAGGATAGTTCCAGCAGGCTCCCGTTTCCACGCGCACACTCAGCTTACCTCCCTGTGGTTTCTAACCAGTCCAAAGAGACACATGTTACCCTGCGTTTGCTTCCCTGAACCAACTCCCCGAAGTAGGGTGTTCTGGGTCAAGTGAACTGCCTCAACCAAGGAATGCCCTGCCTAGTTATGCCTCTGGGGCCTGTGGCTATTCCAAAGCCTGCAGTGCCACAGGAAGCACAGGGCTGAAATCGCAGTAAGAACGCAAGCCGACTTTCTCTTGGAGGCAGGGTGACTTCCGGCAGGGGGGTCCTAGATGGAATGCGAGGCCGAGGGTTCTCTCAGGGCAGCTCAGACTAGGGCAAGGCGTAAGACCTCAAAGGCATGTGAGACGTGCCAGAAGTCTGTTGGTGAAAGTGTGGGTTTGGTGGGGAAACGAATCTGCTCCAGGAGAGAGTGCAGGGCGTTTCCCTACACTCGGCGTATGGAGAGGGGCTCCAAAGGGCTCCGGGCCTGGATGTTGCTCAGCAGACCCAGGGGTGCCCGGGAGTACTCCGTGTTCCAGCCTGGAACAGGGTGCCCCCGCGAGCCTCCCAGGTGTCCAGGAAAATCTACTGCCGTTCAAGACACGCAGAGCAGAGGCTACGGCCTCACGGAAACTGCTGCGCGGCTCCGCTTCTGCACCTCACGTCAGGGCCTTCCCTCCAGACCTGTGCTCAATCTGGCTGTCCCGTTAGCGACGCAGCATTGCGAGATGCTGACGTCCTCCTCGAGCAGAGTGCCTTCAGGTACGAGGCCCGCGAAGTAGGCAGAGTGTTTTCTCACGGCAGCTCTCGCAAGGGCGTCGACAAAGATTTCCTGGGAGCTTCGGACTCACCAGAAATCTGGTCCTGAGGCCGTGTGAGGGCTCTGGAAATGGAGCTCTCCTCAAGGAACGTGCAGCGTGTTGCCCATCACTCGGCACGCACACAGGGCCTCCGAGGGGCAGAGCAAAATGGGCCTCGATGTTGCTCAGCCGGACCACGGCGTGGGGGGTGTCTGGAGGTCCTCAGTGACCTTGGAGGGAAATGCATGCACACCCGAGGGGCCTAGGAGTCCTCAAATGGGTAATTCCGTTAAAATAAACCCGAACGGTGACTAAGAACTCATGGAAACTGCTGCATGCCGCCCTTCCTGCCCGGCTACGCAGGGCCTAAACTGGAGGCAGATTCTCACGTTGAGTTTCCCTTTCGTTCTGGAGCTTGTCAGGCTAACCACCACCGCGGCCATGGAAGCACCGGGTTGAGACGGAGCAAACTCATTTTCTTCCCAGAAGCATTTCTACCGGGTTTCCAGGCCTGTCAACAGCAGGGGACGTCAGGCAGCTTCAAGGCAGCATGAAGGCAGCCTTCCAAGTGGGAAAGCAAGGATAGTTCCAGCAGGCTCCCGTTTCCACGCGCACACTCAGCTTACCTCCCTGTGGTTTCTAACCAGTCCAAAGAGACACATGTTACCCTGCGTTTGCTTCCCTGAACCAACTCCCCAAAGTAGGGTGTTCTGGGTCAAGTGAACTGCCTCAACCAAGGAATGCCCTGCCTAGTTACGCCTCTGGGGCCTGTGGCTATTCCAAAGCCTGCAGTGCCACAGGAAGCACAGGGCTGAAATCGCAGTAAGAACGCAAGCCGACTTTCTCTTGGAGGCAGGGTGACTTCCGGCAGGGGGGTCCTAGATGGAATGCGAGGCCGAGGGTTCTCTCAGGGCAGCTCAGACGAGGGCAAGGCGTAAGACCTCAAAGGCATGTGAGACGTGCCAGAAGTCTGTTGGTGAAAGTGTGGGTTTGGTGGGGAAACGAATCTGCTCCAGGAGAGAGTGCAGGGCGTTTCCCTACACTCGGCGTATGGAGAGCGGCTCCAAAGGGCTCCGGGCCTGGATGTTGCTCAGCAGACCCAGGGGTGCCCGGGAGTACTCCGTGTTCCAGCCTGGAACAGGGTGCCCCCGCGAGCCTCCCAGGTGTCCAGGAAAATCTACTGCCGTTCAACACACGCAGAGCAGAGGCTACGGCCTCACGGAAACTGCTGCGCGGCTCCGCTTCTGCACCTCACGTCAGGGCCTTCCCTCCAGGCCTGTGCTCAATCTGGCTGTCCCGTTAGCGACGCAGCATTGCGAGATGCTGACGTTCTCCTCGAGCAGAGTGCCTTCAGGTACGAGGCCCGCGAAGTAGGCAAAGCAGAGTGTTTTCTCACGGCACCTCTCGCAAGGGCGACCACAAAGATTTCCTGGGATCTTCGGACTCACCAGAAATCTGGTCCTGAGGCCGTGTGAGGGCTCTGGAAATGGAGCTCTCCTCAAGGAACGTGCAGCGTGTTGCCCATCACTCGGCACGCACACAGGGCCTCCGAGGGGCAGAGCAATGGGCCTCGATGTTGCTCAGCCGGACCACGGCGTGGGGGGTGTCTGGAGGTCCTCAGTGACCTTGGAGGGAAATGCATGCACACCCGAGGGGCCTAGGAGTCCTCAAATGGGTAATTCCGTTAAAATAAACCCGAACGGTGACTAAGAACTCATGGAAACTGCTGCATGCCGCCCTTCCTGCCCGGCTACGCAGGGCCTAAACTGGAGGCAGATTCTCACGTTGAGTTTCCCTTTCGTTCTGGAGCTTGTCAGGCTAACCACCACCGCGGCCATGGAAGCACCGGGTTGAGACGGAGCACACTCATTTTCTTCCCAGAAGCATTTCTACCGGGTTTCCAGGCCTGTCAACAGCAGGGGACGTCAGGCAGCTTCAAGGCAGCATGAAGGCAGCCTTCCAAGTGGGAAAGCAAGGATAGTTCCAGCAGGCTCCCGTTTCCACGCGCACACTCAGCTTACCTCCCTGTGGTTTCTAACCAGTCCAAAGAGACACATGTTACCCTGCGTTTGCTTCCCTGAACCAACTCCCCGAAGTAGGGTGTTCTGGGTCAAGTGAACTGCCTCAACCAAGGAATGCCCTGCCTAGTTACGCCTCTGGGGCCTGTGGCTATTCCAAAGCCTGCAGTGCCACAGGAAGCACGGGGCTGAAATCGCAGTAAGAACGCAAGCCGACTTTCTCTTGGAGGCAGGGTGACTTCCGGCAGGGGGGTCCTAGATGGAATGCGAGGCCGAGGGTTCTCTCAGGGCAGCTCAGACGAGGGCAAGGCGTAAGACCTCAAAGGCATGTGAGACGTGCCAGAAGTCTGTTGGTGAAAGTGTGGGTTTGGTGGGGAAACGAATCTGCTCCAGGAGAGAGTGCAGGGCGTTTCCCTACACTCGGCGTATGGAGAGGGGCTCCAAAGGGCTCCGGGCCTGGATGTTGCTCAGCAGACCCAGGGGTGCCCGGGAGTACTCCGTGTTCCAGCCTGGAACAGGGTGCCCCCGCGAGCCTCCCAGGTGTCCAGGAAAATCTACTGCCGTTCAAGACACGCAGAGCAGAGGCTACGGCCTCACGGAAACTGCTGCGCGGCTCCGCTTCTGCACCTCACGTCAGGGCCTTCCCTCCAGACCTGTGCTCAATCTGGCTGTCCCGTTAGCGACGCAGCATTGCGAGATGCTGACGTCCTCCTCGAGCAGAGTGCCTTCAGGTACGAGGCCCGCGAAGTAGGCAGAGTGTTTTCTCACGGCAGCTCTCGCAAGGGCGACCACAAATATTTCCTGGGAGCTTCGGACTCACCAGAAATCTGGTCCTGAGGCCGTGTGAGGGCTCTGGAAATGGAGCTCTCCTCAAGGAACGTGCAGCGTGTTGCCCATCACTCGGCACGCACACAGGGCCTCCGAGGGGCAGAGCAATGGGCCTCGATGTTGCTCAGCCGGACCACGGCGTGGGGGGTGTCTGGAGGTCCTCAGTGACCTTGGAGGGAAATGCATGCACACCCGAGGGGCCTAGGAGTCCTCAAATGGGTAATTCCGTTAAAATAAACCCGAACGGTGACTAAGAACTCATGGAAACTGCTGCATGCCGCCCTTCCTGCCCGGCTACGCAGGGCCTAAACTGGAGGCAGATTCTCACGTTGAGTTTCCCTTTCGTTCTGGAGCTTGTCAGGCTAACCACCACCGCGGCCATGGAAGCACCGGGTTGAGACGGAGCAAACTCATTTTCTTCCCAGAAGCATTTCTACCGGGTTTCCAGGCCTGTCAACAGCAGGGGACGTCAGGCAGCTTCAAGGCAGCATGAAGGCAGCCTTCCAAGTGGGAAAGCAAGGATAGTTCCAGCAGGCTCCCGTTTCCACGCGCACACTCAGCTTACCTCCCTGTGGTTTCTAACCAGTCCAAAGAGACACATGTTACCCTGCGTTTGCTTCCCTGAACCAACTCCCCAAAGTAGGGTGTTCTGGGTCAAGTGAACTGCCTCAACCAAGGAATGCCCTGCCTAGTTACGCCTCTGGGGCCTGTGGCTATTCCAAAGCCTGCAGTGCCACAGGAAGCACAGGGCTGAAATCGCAGTAAGAACGCAAGCCGACTTTCTCTTGGAGGCAGGGTGACTTCCGGCAGGGGGGTCCTAGATGGAATGCGAGGCCGAGGGTTCTCTCAGGGCAGCTCAGACGAGGGCAAGGCGTAAGACCTCAAAGGCATGTGAGACGTGCCAGAAGTCTGTTGGTGAAAGTGTGGGTTTGGTGGGGAAACGAATCTGCTCCAGGAGAGAGTGCAGGGCGTTTCCCTACACTCGGCGTATGGAGAGCGGCTCCAAAGGGCTCCGGGCCTGGATGTTGCTCAGCAGACCCAGGGGTGCCCGGGAGTACTCCGTGTTCCAGCCTGGAACAGGGTGCCCCCGCGAGCCTCCCACGTGTCCAGGAAAATCTACTGCCGTTCAACACACGCAGAGCAGAGGCTACGGCCTCACGGAAACTGCTGCGCGGCTCCGCTTCTGCACCTCACGTCAGGGCCTTCCCTCCAGGCCTGTGCTCAATCTGGCTGTCCCGTTAACGACGCAGCATTGCGAGATGCTGACGTTCTCCTCGAGCAGAGTGCCTTCAGGTACGAGGCCCGCGAAGTATGCAGAATGTTTTCTCACGGCAGCTCTCGCAAGGGCGACCACAAAGATTTCCTGGGAGCTTCGGACTCACCAGAAATCTGGTCCTGAGGCCGTGTGAGGGCTCTGGAAATGGAGCTCTCCTCAAGGAACGTGCAGCGTGTTGCCCATCACTCAGCACGCACACAGGGCCTCCGAGGGGCAGAGCAAAATGGGCCTCGATGTTGCTCAGCCGGACCACGGCGTGGGGGGTGTGTGGAGGTCCTCAGTGACCTTGGAGGGAAATGCATGCACACCCGAGGGGCCTAGAAGTCCTCAAATGGGTAATTCCCTTAAAATAAACCCGAACGGTGACTAAGAACTCATGGAAACTGCTGCATGCCGCCCTTCCTGCCCGGCTACGCAGGGCCTAAACTGGAGGCAGATTCTCACGTTGAGTTTCCCTTTCGTTCTGGAGCTTGTCAGGCTAACCACCACCGCGGCCATGGAAGCACCGGGTTGAGACGGAGCAAACTCATTTTCTTCCCAGAAGCATTTCTACCAGGTTTCCAGGCCTGTCAACAGCAGGGGACGTCAGGCAGCTTCAAGGCAGCATGAAGGCAGCCTTCCAAGTGGGAAAGCAAGGATAGTTCCAGCAGGCTCCCGTTTCCACGCGCACACTCAGCTTACCTCCCTGTGGTTTCTAACCAGTCCAAAGAGACACATGTTACCCTGCGTTTGCTTCCCTGAACCAACTCCCCGAAGTAGGGTGTTCTGGGTCAAGTGAACTGCCTCAACCAAGGAATGCCCTGCCTAGTTACGCCTCTGGGGCCTGTGGCTATTCCAAAGCCTGCAGTGCCACAGGAAGCACAGGGCTGAAATCGCAGTAAGAACGCAAGCCGACTTTCTCTTGGAGGCAGGGTGACTTCCGGCAGGGGGGTCCTAGATGGAATGCGAGGCCGAGGGTTCTCTCAGGGCAGCTCAGACTAGGGCAAGGCGTAAGACCTCAAAGGCATGTGAGACGTGCCAGAAGTCTGTTGGTGAAAGTGTGGGTTTGGTGGGGAAACGAATCTGCTCCAGGAGAGAGTGCAGGGCGTTTCCGAGTGTAGACTCGGCGTATGGAGAGCGGCTCCAAAGGGCTCCGGGCCTGGATGTTGCTCAGCAGACCCAGGGGTGCCCGGGAGTACTCCGTGTTCCAGCCTGGAACAGGGTGCCCCCGCGAGCCTCCCAGGTGTCCAGGAAAATCTACTGCCGTTCAACACACGCAGAGCAGAGGCTACGGCCTCACGGAAACTGCTGCGCGGCTCCGCTTCTGCACCTCACGTCAGGGCCTTCCCTCCAGGCCTGTGCTCAATCTGGCTGTCCCGTTAGCGACGCAGCATTGCGAGATGCTGACGTTCTCCTCGAGCAGAGTGCCTTCAGGTACGAGGCCCGCGAAGTAGGCAAAGCAGAGTGTTTTCTCACGGCAGCTCTCGCAAGGGCGACCACAAAGATTTCCTGGGAGCTTCGGACTCACCAGAAATCTGGTCCTGAGGCCGTGTGAGGGCTCTGGAAATGGAGCTCTCCTCAAGGAACGTGCAGCATGTTGCCCATCACTCGGCACGCACACAGGGCCTCCGAGGGGCAGAGCAATGGGCCTCGATGTTGCTCAGCCGGACCACGGCGTGGGGGGTGTCTGGAGGTCCTCAGTGACCTTGGAGGGAAATGCATGCACACCCGAGGGGCCTAGGAGTCCTCAAATGGGTAATTCCGTTAAAATAAACCCGAACGGTGACTAAGAACTCATGGAAACTGCTGCATGCCGCCCTTCCTGCCCGGCTACGCAGGGCCTAAACTGGAGGCAGAGTCTCACGTTGAGTTTCCCTTTCGTTCTGGAGCTTGTCAGGCTAACCACCCCCGCGGCCATGGAAGCACCGGGTTGAGACGGAGCAAACTCATTTTCTTCCCAGAAGCATTTCTACCGGGTTTCCAGGCCTGTCAACAGCAGGGGACGTCAGGCAGCTTCAAGGCAGCATGAAGGCAGCCTTCCAAGTGGGAAAGCAAGGATAGTTCCAGCAGGCTCCCGTTTCCACGCGCACACTCAGCTTACCTCCCTGTGGTTTCTAACCAGTCCAAAGAGACACATGTTACCCTGCGTTTGCTTCCCTGAACCAACTCCCCGAAGTAGGGTGTTCTGGGTCAAGTGAACTGCCTCAACCAAGGAATGCCCTGCCTAGTTACGCCTCTGGGGCCTGTGGCTATTCCAAAGCCTGCAGTGCCACAGGAAGCACGGGGCTGAAATCGCAGTAAGAACGCAAGCCGACTTTCTCTTGGAGGCAGGGTGACTTCCGGCAGGGGGGTCCTAGATGGAATGCGAGGCCGAGGGTTCTCTCAGGGCAGCTCCGACGAGGGCAAGGCGTAAGACCTCAAAGGCATGTGAGACGTGCCAGAAGTCTGTTGGTGAAAGTGTGGGTTTGGTGGGGAAACGAATCTGCTCCAGGAGAGAGTGCAGGGCGTTTCCCTACACTCGGCGTATGGAGAGCGGCTCCAAAGGGCTCCGGGCCTGGATGTTGCTCAGCAGACCCAGGGGTGCCCGGGAGTACTCCGTGTTCCAGCCTGGAACAGGGTGCCCCCGCGAGCCTCCCAGGTGTCCAGGAAAATCTACTGCCGTTCAACACACGCAGAGCAGAGGCTACGGCCTCACGGAAACTGCTGCGCGGCTCCGCTTCTGCACCTCACGTCAGGGCCTTCCCTCCAGGCCTGTGCTCAATCTGGCTGTCCCGTTAGCGACGCAGCATTGCGAGATGCTGACGTTCTCCTCGAGCAGAGTGCCTTCAGGTACGAGGCCCGCGAAGTAGGCAAAGCAGAGTGTTTTCTCACGGCACCTCTCGCAAGGGCGACCACAAAGATTTCCTGGGAGCTTCGGACTCACCAGAAATCTGGTCCTGAGGCCGTGTGAGGGCTCTGGAAATGGAGCTCTCCTCAAGGAACGTGCAGCGTGTTGCCCATCACTCGGCACGCACACAGGGCCTCCGAGGGGCAGAGCAATGGGCCTCGATGTTGCTCAGCCGGACCACGGCGTGGGGGGTGTCTGGAGGTCCTCAGTGACCTTGGAGGGAAATGGATGCACACACGAGGGGCCTAGGAGTCCTCAAATGGGTAATTCCGTTAAAATAAACCCGAACGGTGACTAAGAACTCATGGAAAGTGCTGCATGCCGCCCTTCCTGCCCGGCTACACAGGGCCTAAACTGGAGGCAGATTCTCACGTTGAGTTTCCCTTTCGTTCTGGAGCTTGTCAGGCTAACCACCACCGCGGCCATGGAAGCACCGGGTTGAGACGGAGCACACTCATTTTCTTCCCAGAAGCATTTCTACCGGGTTTCCAGGCCTGTCAACAGCAGGGGACGTCAGGCAGCTTCAAGGCAGCATGAAGGCAGCCTTCCAAGTGGGAAAGCAAGGATAGTTCCAGCAGGCTCCCGTTTCCACGCGCACACTCAGCTTACCTCCCTGTGGTTTCTAACCAGTCCAAAGAGACACATGTTACCCTGCGTTTGCTTCCCTGAACCAACTCCCCGAAGTAGGGTGTTCTGGGTCAAGTGAACTGCCTCAACCAAGGAATGCCCTGCCTAGTTACGCCTCTGGGGCCTGTGGCTATTCCAAAGCCTGCAGTGCCACAGGAAGCACGGGGCTGAAATCGCAGTAAGAACGCAAGCCGACTTTCTCTTGGAGGCAGGGTGACTTCCGGCAGGGGGGTCCTAGATGGAATGCGAGGCCGAGGGTTCTCTCAGGGCAGCTCCGACGAGGGCAAGGCGTAAGACCTCAAAGGCATGTGAGACGTGCCAGAAGTCTGTTGGTGAAAGTGTGGGTTTGGTGGGGAAACGAATCTGCTCCAGGAGAGAGTGCAGGGCGTTTCCCTACACTCGGCGTATGGAGAGCGGCTCCAAAGGGCTCCGGGCCTGGATGTTGCTCAGCAGACCCAGGGGTGCCCGGGAGTACTCCGTGTTCCAGCCTGGAACAGGGTGCCCCCGCGAGCCTCCCAGGTGTCCAGGAATATCTACTGCCGTTCAAGACACGCAGAGCAGAGGCTACCGCCTCACGGAAACTGCTGCGCGGCTCCGCTTCTGCACCTCACGTCAGGGCCTTCCCTCCAGGCCTGTGCTCAACCTGGCTGTCCCGTTAGCGACGCAGCATTGCGAGATGCTGACGTTCTCCTCGAGCAGAGTGCCTTCAGGTACGAGGCCCGCGAAGTAGGCAGTGTGTTTTCTCACGGCAGCTCTCGCAAGGGCGACCACAAAGATTTCCTGGGAGCTTCGGACTCACCAGAAATCTGGTCCTGAGGCCGTGTGAGGGCTCTGGAAATGGAGCTCTCCTCAAGGAACGTGCAGCGTGTTGCCCATCACTCGGCACGCACACAGGGCCTCCGAGGGGCAGAGCAATGGGCCTCGATGTTGCTCAGCCGGACCACGGCGTGGGGGGTGTCTGGAGGTCCTCAGTGACCTTGGAGGGAAATGCATGCACACCCGAGGGGCCTAGGAGTCCTCAAATGGGTAATTCCGTTAAAATAAACCCGAACGGTGACTAAGAACTCATGGAAACTGCTGCATGCCGCCCTTCCTGCCCGGCTACGCAGGGCCTAAACTGGAGGCAGATTCTCACGTTGAGTTTCCCTTTCGTTCTGGAGCTTGTCAGGCTAACCACCACCGCGGCCATGGAAGCACCGGGTTGAGACGGAGCACACTCATTTTCTTCCCAGAAGCATTTCTACCGGGTTTCCAGGCCTGTCAACAGCAGGGGACGTCAGGCAGCTTCAAGGCAGCATGAAGGCAGCCTTCCAAGTGGGAAAGCAAGGATAGTTCCAGCAGGCTCCCGTTTCCACGCGCACACTCAGCTTACCTCCCTGTGGTTTCTAACCAGTCCAAAGAGACACATGTTACCCTGCGTTTGCTTCCCTGAACCAACTCCCCGAAGTAGGGTGTTCTGGGTCAAGTGAACTGCCTCAACCAAGGAATGCCCTGCCTAGTTACGCCTCTGGGGCCTGTGGCTATTCCAAAGCCTGCAGTGCCACAGGAAGCACAGGGCTGAAATCGCAGTAAGAACGCAAGCCGACTTTCTCTTGGAGGCAGGGTGACTTCCGGCAGGGGGGTCCTAGATGGAATGCGAGGCCGAGGGTTCTCTCAGGGCAGCTCAGACGAGGGCAAGGCGTAAGACCTCAAAGGCATGTGAGACGTGCCAGAAGTCTGTTGGTGAAAGTGTGGGTTTGGTGGGGAAACGAATCTGCTCCAGGAGAGAGTGCAGGGCGTTTCCCTACACTCGGCGTATGGAGAGCGGCTCCAAAGGGCTCCGGGCCTGGATGTTGCTCAGCAGACCCAGGGGTGCCCGGGAGTACTCCGTGTTCCAGCCTGGAACAGGGTGCCCCCGCGAGCCTCCCAGGTGTCCAGGAAAATCTACTGCCGTTCAAGACACGCAGAGCAGAGGCTACGGCCTCATGGAAACTGCTGCGCGGCTCCGCTTCTGCACCTCACGTCAGGGCCTTCCCTCCAGGCCTGTGCTCAACCTGGCTGTCCCGTTAGCGACGCAGCATTGCGAGATGCTGACGTTCTCCTCGAGCAGAGTGCCTTCAGGTACGAGGCCCGCGAAGTAGGCAAAGCAGAGTGTTTTCTCACGGCACCTCTCGCAAGGGCGACCACAAAGATTTCCTGGGAGCTTCGGACTCACCAGAAATCTGGTCCTGAGGCCGTGTGAGGGCTCTGGAAATGGAGCTCTCCTCAAGGAACGTGCAGCGTGTTGCCCATCACTCGGCACGCACACAGGGCCTCCGAGGGGCAGAGCAATGGGCCTCGATGTTGCTCAGCCGGACCACGGCGTGGGGGGTGTCTGGAGGTCCTCAGTGACCTTGGAGGGAAATGCATGCACACCCGAGGGGCCTAGGAGTCCTCAAATGGGTAATTCCGTTAAAATAAACCCGAACGGTGACTAAGAACTCATGGAAACTGCTGCATGCCGCCCTTCCTGCCCGGCTACGCAGGGCCTAAACTGGAGGCAGATTCTCACGTTGAGTTTCCCTTTCGTTCTGGAGCTTGTCAGGCTAACCACCACCGCGGCCATGGAAGCACCGGGTTGAGACAGAGCACACTCATTTTCTTCCCAGAAGCATTTCTACCGGGTTTCCAGGCCTGTCAACAGCAGGGGACGTCAGGCAGCTTCAAGGCAGCATGAAGGCAGCCTTCCAAGTGGGAAAGCAAGGATAGTTCCAGCAGGCTCCCGTTTCCACGCGCACACTCAGCTTACCTCCCTGTGGTTTCTAACCAGTCCAAAGAGACACATGTTACCCTGCGTTTGCTTCCCTGAACCAACTCCCCGAAGTAGGGTGTTCTGGGTCAAGTGAACTGCCTCAACCAAGGAATGCCCTGCCTAGTTACGCCTCTGGGGCCTGTGGCTATTCCAAAGCCTGCAGTGCCACAGGAAGCACAGGGCTGAAATCGCAGTAAGAACGCAAGCCGACTTTCTCTTGGAGGCAGGGTGACTTCCGGCAGGGGGGTCCTAGATGGAATGCGAGGCCGAGGGTTCTCTCAGGGCAGCTCCGACGAGGGCAAGGCGTAAGACCTCAAAGGCATGTGAGACGTGCCAGAAGTCTGTTGGTGAAAGTGTGGGTTTGGTGGGGAAACGAATCTGCTCCAGGAGAGAGTGCAGGGCGTTTCCCTACACTCGGCGTATGGAGAGCGGCTCCAAAGGGCTCCGGGCCTGGATGTTGCTCAGCAGACCCAGGGGTGCCCGGGAGTACTCCGTGTTCCAGCCTGGAACAGGGTGCCCCCGCGAGCCTCCCAGGTGTCCAGGAAAATCTACTGCCGTTCAAGACACGCAGAGCAGAGGCTACGGCCTCACGGAAACTGCTGCGCGGCTCCGCTTCTGCACCTCACGTCAGGGCCTTCCCTCCAGGCCTGTGCTCAACCTGGCTGTCCCGTTAGCGACGCAGCATTGCGAGATGCTGACGTTCTCCTCGAGCAGAGTGCCTTCAGGTACGAGGCCCGCGAAGTAGGCAAAGCAGAGTGTTTTCTCACGGCAGCTCTCGCAAGGGCGACCACAAAGATTTCCTGGGAGCTTCGGACTCACCAGAAATCTGGTCCTGAGGCCGTGTGAGGGCTCTGGAAATGGAGCTCTCCTCAAGGAACGTGCAGCGTGTTGCCCATCACTCGGCACGCACACAGGGCCTCCGAGGGGCAGAGCAATGGGCCTCGATGTTGCTCAGCCGGACCACGGCGTGGGGGGTGTCTGGAGGTCCTCAGTGACCTTGGAGGGAAATGCATGCACACCCGAGGGGCCTAGGAGTCCTCAAATGGGTAATTCCGTTAAAATAAACCCGAACGGTGACTAAGAACTCATGGAAACTGCTGCATGCCGCCCTTCCTGCCCGGCTACGCAGGGCCTAAACTGGAGGCAGATTCTCACGTTGAGTTTCCCTTTCGTTCTGGAGCTTGTCAGGCTAACCACCACCGCGGCCATGGAAGCACCGGGTTGAGACGGAGCACACTCATTTTCTTCCCAGAAGCATTTCTACCGGGTTTCCAGGCCTGTCAACAGCAGGGGACGTCAGGCAGCTTCAAGGCAGCATGAAGGCAGCCTTCCAAGTGGGAAAGCAAGGATAGTTCCAGCAGGCTCCCGTTTCCACGCGCACACTCAGCTTACCTCCCTGTGGTTTCTAACCAGTCCAAAGAGACACATGTTACCCTGCGTTTGCTTCCCTGAACCAACTCCCCGAAGTAGGGTGTTCTGGGTCAAGTGAACTGCCTCAACCAAGGAATGCCCTGCCTAGTTACGCCTCTGGGGCCTGTGGCTATTCCAAAGCCTGCAGTGCCACAGGAAGCACAGGGCTGAAATCGCAGTAAGAACGCAAGCCGACTTTCTCTTGGAGGCAGGGTGACTTCCGGCAGGGGGGTCCTAGATGGAATGCGAGGCCGAGGGTTCTCTCAGGGCAGCTCCGACGAGGGCAAGGCGTAAGACCTCAAAGGCATGTGAGACGTGCCAGAAGTCTGTTGGTGAAAGTGTGGGTTTGGTGGGGAAACGAATCTGCTCCAGGAGAGAGTGCAGGGCGTTTCCCTACACTCGGCGTATGGAGAGCGGCTCCAAAGGGCTCCGGGCCTGGATGTTGCTCAGCAGACCCAGGGGTGCCCGGGAGTACTCCGTGTTCCAGCCTGGAACAGGGTGCCCCCGCGAGCCTCCCAGGTGTCCAGGAAAATCTACTGCCGTTCAAGACACGCAGAGCAGAGGCTACGGCCTCACGGAAACTGCTGCGCGGCTCCGCTTCTGCACCTCACGTCAGGGCCTTCCCTCCAGGCCTGTGCTCAACCTGGCTGTCCCGTTAGCGACGCAGCATTGCGAGATGCTGACGTTCTCCTCGAGCAGAGTGCCTTCAGGTACGAGGCCCGCGAAGTAGGCAGTGTGTTTTCTCACGGCAGCTCTCGCAAGGGCGACCACAAAGATTTCCTGGGAGCTTCGGACTCACCAGAAATCTGGTCCTGAGGCCGTGTGAGGGCTCTGGAAATGGAGCTCTCCTCAAGGAACGTGCAGCGTGTTGCCCATCACTCGGCACGCACACAGGGCCTCCGAGGGGCAGAGCAATGGGCCTCGATGTTGCTCAGCCGGACCACGGCGTGGGGGGTGTCTGGAGGTCCTCAGTGACCTTGGAGGGAAATGGATGCACACCCGAGGGGCCTAGGAGTCCTCAAATGGGTAATTCCGTTAAAATAAACCCGAACGGTGACTAAGAACTCATGGAAAGTGCTGCATGCCGCCCTTCCTGCCCGGCTACGCAGGGCCTAAACTGGAGGCAGATTCTCACGTTGAGTTTCCCTTTCGTTCTGGAGCTTGTCAGGCTAACCACCACCGCGGCCATGGAAGCACCGGGTTGAGACGGAGCACACTCATTTTCTTCCCAGAAGCATTTCTACCGGGTTTCCAGGCCTGTCAACAGCAGGGGACGTCAGGCAGCTTCAAGGCAGCATGAAGGCAGCCTTCCAAGTGGGAAAGCAAGGATAGTTCCAGCAGGCTCCCGTTTCCACGCGCACACTCAGCTTACCTCCCTGTGGTTTCTAACCAGTCCAAAGAGACACATGTTACCCTGCGTTTGCTTCCCTGAACCAACTCCCCGAAGTAGGGTGTTCTGGGTCAAGTGAACTGCCTCAACCAAGGAATGCCCTGCCTAGTTACGCCTCTGGGGCCTGTGGCTATTCCAAAGCCTGCAGTGCCACAGGAAGCACGGGGCTGAAATCGCAGTAAGAACGCAAGCCGACTTTCTCTTGGAGGCAGGGTGACTTCCGGCAGGGGGGTCCTAGATGGAATGCGAGGCCGAGGGTTCTCTCAGGGCAGCTCCGACGAGGGCAAGGCGTAAGACCTCAAAGGCATGTGAGACGTGCCAGAAGTCTGTTGGTGAAAGTGTGGGTTTGGTGGGGAAACGAATCTGCTCCAGGAGAGAGTGCAGGGCGTTTCCCTACACTCGGCGTATGGAGAGCGGCTCCAAAGGGCTCCGGGCCTGGATGTTGCTCAGCAGACCCAGGGGTGCCCGGGAGTACTCCGTGTTCCAGCCTGGAACAGGGTGCCCCCGCGAGCCTCCCAGGTGTCCAGGAAAATCTACTGCCGTTCAACACACGCAGAGCAGAGGCTACGGCCTCACGGAAACTGCTGCGCGGCTCCGCTTCTGCACCTCACGTCAGGGCCTTCCCTCCAGGCCTGTGCTCAACCTGGCTGTCCCGTTAGCGACGCAGCATTGCGAGATGCTGACGTTCTCCTCGAGCAGAGTGCCTTCAGGTACGAGGCCCGCGAAGTAGGCAAAGCAGAGTGTTTTCTCACGGCAGCTCTCGCAAGGGCGACCACAAAGATTTCCTGGGAGCTTCGGACTCACCAGAAATCTGGTCCTGAGGCCGTGTGAGGGCTCTGGAAATGGAGCTCTCCTCAAGGAACGTGCAGCGTGTTGCCCATCACTCGGCACGCACACAGGGCCTCCGAGGGGCAGAGCAATGGGCCTCGATGTTGCTCAGCCGGACCACGGCGTGCGGGGTGTCTGGAGGTCCTCAGTGACCTTGGAGGGAAATGCATGCACACCCGAGTGGCCTAGGAGTCCTCAAATGGGTAATTCCGTTAAAATAAACCCGAACGGTGACTAAGAACTCATGGAAACTGCTGCATGCCGCCCTTCCTGCCCGGCTACGCAGGGCCTAAACTGGAGGCAGATTCTCACGTTGAGTTTCCCTTTCGTTCTGGAGCTTGTCAGGCTAACCACCACCGCGGCCATGGAAGCACCGGGTTGAGACGGAGCACACTCATTTTCTTCCCAGAAGCATTTCTACCGGGTTTCCAGGCCTGTCAACAGCAGGGGACGTCAGGCAGCTTCAAGGCAGCATGAAGGCAGCCTTCCAAGTGGGAAAGCAAGGATAGTTCCAGCAGGCTCCCGTTTCCACGCGCACACTCAGCTTACCTCCCTGTGGTTTCTAACCAGTCCAAAGAGACACATGTTACCCTGCGTTTGCTTCCCTGAACCAACTCCCCGAAGTAGGGTGTTCTGGGTCAAGTGAACTGCCTCAACCAAGGAATGCCCTGCCTAGTTACGCCTCTGGGGCCTGTGGCTATTCCAAAGCCTGCAGTGCCACAGGAAGCACAGGGCTGAAATCGCAGTAAGAACGCAAGCCGACTTTCTCTTGGAGGCAGGGTGACTTCCGGCAGGGGGGTCCTAGATGGAATGCGAGGCCGAGGGTTCTCTCAGGGCAGCTCAGACGAGGGCAAGGCGTAAGACCTCAAAGGCATGTGAGACGTGCCAGAAGTCTGTTGGTGAAAGTGTGGGTTTGGTGGGGAAACGAATCTGCTCCAGGAGAGAGTGCAGGGCCTTTCCCTACACTCGGCGTATGGAGAGCGGCTCCAAAGGGCTCCGGGCCTGGATGTTGCTCAGCAGACCCAGGGGTGCCCGGGAGTACTCCGTGTTCCAGCCTGGAACAGGGTGCCCCCGCGAGCCTCCCAGGTGTCCAGGAAAATCTACTGCCGTTCAAGACACGCAGAGCAGAGGCTACGGCCTCACGGAAACTGCTGCGCGGCTCCGCTTCTGCACCGCACGTCAGGGCCTTCCCTCCAGGCCTGTGCTCAACCTGGCTGTCCCGTTAGCGACGCAGCATTGCGAGATGCTGACGTTCTCCTCGAGCAGAGTGCCTTCAGGTACGAGGCCCGCGAAGTAGGCAAAGCAGAGTGTTTTCTCACGGCAGCTCTCGCAAGGGCGACCACAAAGATTTCCTGGGAGCTTCGGACTCACCAGAAATCTGGTCCTGAGGCCGTGTGAGGGCTCTGGAAATGGAGCTCTCCTCAAGGAACGTGCAGCGTGTTGCCCATCACTCGGCACGCACACAGGGCCTCCGAGGGGCAGAGCAATGGGCCTCGATGTTGCTCAGCCGGACCACGGCGTGGGGGGTGTCTGGAGGTCCTCAGTGACCTTGGAGGGAAATGGATGCACACCCGAGGGGCCTAGGAGTCCTCAAATGGGTAATTCCGTTAAAATAAACCCGAACAGTGACTAAGAACTCATGGAAAGTGCTGCATGCCGCCCTTCCTGCCCGGCTACGCAGGGCCTAAACTGGAGGCAGATTCTCACGTTGAGTTTCCCTTTCGTTCTGGAGCTTGTCAGGCTAACCACCACCGCGGCCATGGAAGCACCGGGTTGAGACGGAGCACACTCATTTTCTTCCCAGAAGCATTTCTACCGGGTTTCCAGGCCTGTCAACAGCAGGGGACGTCAGGCAGCTTCAAGGCAGCATGAAGGCAGCCTTCCAAGTGGGAAAGCAAGGATAGTTCCAGCAGGCTCCCGTTTCCACGCGCACACTCAGCTTACCTCCCTGTGGTTTCTAACCAGTCCAAAGAGACACATGTTACCCTGCGTTTGCTTCCCTGAACCAACTCCCCGAAGTAGGGTGTTCTGGGTCAAGTGAACTGCCTCAACCAAGGAATGCCCTGCCTAGTTACGCCTCTGGGGCCTGTGGCTATTCCAAAGCCTGCAGTGCCACAGGAAGCACGGGGCTGAAATCGCAGTAAGAACGCAAGCCGACTTTCTCTTGGAGGCAGGGTGACTGACGGCAGGGGGGTCCTAGATGGAATGCGAGGCCGAGGGTTCTCTCAGGGCAGCTCCGACGAGGGCAAGGCGTAAGACCTCAAAGGCATGTGAGACGTGCCAGAAGTCTGTTGGTGAAAGTGTGGGTTTGGTGGGGAAACGAATCTGCTCCAGGAGAGAGTGCAGGGCGTTTCCCTACACTCGGCGTATGGAGAGCGGCTCCAAAGGGCTCCGGGCCTGGATGTTGCTCAGCAGACCCAGGGGTGCCCGGGAGTACTCCGTGTTCCAGCCTGGAACAGGGTGCCCCCGCGAGCCTCCCAGGTGTCCAGGAAAATCTACTGCCGTTCAAGACACGCAGAGCAGAGGCTACGGCCTCACGGAAACTGCTGCGCGGCTCCGCTTCTGCACCTCACGTCAGGGCCTTCCCTCCAGGCCTGTGCTCAACCTGGCTGTCCCGTTAGCGACGCAGCATTGCGAGATGCTGACGTTCTCCTCGAGCAGAGTGCCTTCAGGTACGAGGCCCGCGAAGTAGGCAAAGCAGAGTGTTTTCTCACGGCACCTCTCGCAAGGGCGACCACAAAGATTTCCTGGGAGCTTCGGACTCACCAGAAATCTGGTCCTGAGGCCGTGTGAGGGCTCTGGAAATGGAGCTCTCCTCAAGGAACGTGCAGCGTGTTGCCCATCACTCGGCACGCACACAGGGCCTCCGAGGGGCAGAGCAATGGGCCTCGATGTTGCTCAGCCGGACCACGGCGTGGGGGGTGTCTGGAGGTCCTCAGTGACCTTGGAGGGAAATGCATGCACACCCGAGGGGCCTAGGAGTCCTCAAATGGGTAATTCCGTTAAAATAAACCCGAACGGTGACTAAGAACTCATGGAAACTGCTGCATGCCGCCCTTCCTGCCCGGCTACGCAGGGCCTAAACTGGAGGCAGATTCTCACGTTGAGTTTCCCTTTCGTTCTGGAACTTGTCAGGCTAACCACCACCGCGGCCATGGAAGCACCGGGTTGAGACGGAGCACACTCATTTTCTTCCCAGAAGCATTTCTACCGGGTTTCCAGGCCTGTCAACAGCAGGGGACGTCAGGCAGCTTCAAGGCAGCATGAAGGCAGCCTTCCAAGTGGGAAAGCAAGGATAGTTCCAGCAGGCTCCCGTTTCCACGCGCACACTCAGCTTACCTCCCTGTGGTTTCTAACCAGTCCAAAGAGACACATGTTACCCTGCGTTTGCTTCCCTGAACCAACTCCCCGAAGTAGGGTGTTCTGGGTCAAGTGAACTGCCTCAACCAAGGAATGCCCTGCCTAGTTACGCCTCTGGGGCCTGTGGCTATTCCAAAGCCTGCAGTGCCACAGGAAGCACGGGGCTGAAATCGCAGTAAGAACGCAAGCCGACTTTCTCTTGGAGGCAGGGTGACTTCCGGCAGGGGGGTCCTAGATGGAATGCGAGGCCGAGGGTTCTCTCAGGGCAGCTCAGACGAGGGCAAGGCGTAAGACCTCAAAGGCATGTGAGACGTGCCAGAAGTCTGTTGGTGAAAGTGTGGGTTTGGTGGGGAAACGAATCTGCTCCAGGAGAGAGTGCAGGGCGTTTCCCTACACTCGGCGTATGGAGAGCGGCTCCAAAGGGCTCCGGGCCTGGATGTTGCTCAGCAGACCCAGGGGTGCCCGGGAGTACTCCGTGTTCCAGCCTGGAACAGGGTGCCCCCGCGAGCCTCCCAGGTGTCCAGGAAAATCTACTGCCGTTCAAGACACGCAGAGCAGAGGCTACGGCCTCACGGAAACTGCTGCGCGGCTCCGCTTCTGCACCTCACGTCAGGGCCTTCCCTCCAGGCCTGTGCTCAACCTGGCTGTCCCGTTAGCGACGCAGCATTGCGAGATGCTGACGTTCTCCTCGAGCAGAGTGCCTTCAGGTACGAGGCCCGCGAAGTAGGCAGTGTGTTTTCTCACGGCAGCTCTCGCAAGGGCGACCACAAAGATTTCCTGGGAGCTTCGGACTCACCAGAAATCTGGTCCTGAGGCCGTGTGAGGGCTCTGGAAATGGAGCTCTCCTCAAGGAACGTGCAGCGTGTTGCCCATCACTCGGCACGCACACAGGGCCTCCGAGGGGCAGAGCAATGGGCCTCGATGTTGCTCAGCCGGACCACGGCGTGGGGGGTGTCTGGAGGTCCTCAGTGACCTTGGAGGGAAATGCATGCACACCCGAGGGGCCTAGGAGTCCTCAAATGGGTAATTCCGTTAAAATAAACCCGAACGGTGACTAAGAACTCATGGAAACTGCTGCATGCCGCCCTTCCTGCCCGGCTACGCAGGGCCTAAACTGGAGGCAGATTCTCACGTTGAGTTTCCCTTTCGTTCTGGAGCTTGTCAGGCTAACCACCACCGCGGCCATGGAAGCACCGGGTTGAGACGGAGCACACTCATTTTCTTCCCAGAAGCATTTCTACCGGGTTTCCAGGCCTGTCAACAGCAGGGGACGTCAGGCAGCTTCAAGGCAGCATGAAGGCAGCCTTCCAAGTGGGAAAGCAAGGATAGTTCCAGCAGGCTCCCGTTTCCACGCGCACACTCAGCTTACCTCCCTGTGGTTTCTAACCAGTCCAAAGAGACACATGTTACCCTGCGTTTGCTTCCCTGAACCAACTCCCCGAAGTAGGGTGTTCTGGGTCAAGTGAACTGCCTCAACCAAGGAATGCCCTGCCTAGTTACGCCTCTGGGGCCTGTGGCTATTCCAAAGCCTGCAGTGCCACAGGAAGCACAGGGCTGAAATCGCAGTAAGAACGCAAGCCGACTTTCTCTTGGAGGCAGGGTGACTTCCGGCAGGGGGGTCCTAGATGGAATGCGAGGCCGAGGGTTCTCTCAGGGCAGCTCCGACGAGGGCAAGGCGTAAGACCTCAAAGGCATGTGAGACGTGCCAGAAGTCTGTTGGTGAAAGTGTGGGTTTGGTGGGGAAACGAATCTGCTCCAGGAGAGAGTGCAGGGCGTTTCCCTACACTCGGCGTATGGAGAGCGGCTCCAAAGGGCTCCGGGCCTGGATGTTGCTCAGCAGACCCAGGGGTGCCCGGGAGTACTCCGTGTTCCAGCCTGGAACAGGGTGCCCCCGCGAGCCTCCCAGGTGTCCAGGAAAATCTACTGCCGTTCAAGACACGCAGAGCAGAGGCTACGGCCTCACGGAAACTGCTGCGCGGCTCCGCTTCTGCACCTCACGTCAGGGCCTTCCCTCCAGGCCTGTGCTCAACCTGGCTGTCCCGTTAGCGACGCAGCATTGCGAGATGCTGACGTTCTCCTCGAGCAGAGTGCCTTCAGGTACGAGGCCCGCGAAGTAGGCAGTGTGTTTTCTCACGGCAGCTCTCGCAAGGGCGACCACAAAGATTTCCTGGGAGCTTCGGACTCACCAGAAATCTGGTCCTGAGGCCGTGTGAGGGCTCTGGAAATGGAGCTCTCCTCAAGGAACGTGCAGCGTGTTGCCCATCACTCGGCACGCACACAGGGCCTCCGAGGGGCAGAGCAATGGGCCTCGATGTTGCTCAGCCGGACCACGGCGTGGGGGGTGTCTGGAGGTCCTCAGTGACCTTGGAGGGAAATGGATGCACACCCGAGTGGCCTAGGAGTCCTCAAATGGGTAATTCCGTTAAAATAAACCCGAACGGTGACTAAGAACTCATGGAAAGTGCTGCATGCCGCCCTTCCTGCCCGGCTACGCAGGGCCTAAACTGGAGGCACATTCTCACGTTGAGTTTCCCTTTCGTTCTGGAGCTTGTCAGGCTAACCACCACCGCGGCCATGGAAGCACCGGGTTGAGACGGAGCACACTCATTTTCTTCCCAGAAGCATTTCTACCGGGTTTCCAGGCCTGTCAACAGCAGGGGACGTCAGGCAGCTTCAAGGCAGCATGAAGGCAGCCTTCCAAGTGGGAAAGCAAGGATAGTTCCAGCAGGCTCCCGTTTCCACGCGCACACTCAGCTTACCTCCCTGTGGTTTCTAACCAGTCCAAAGAGACACATGTTACCCTGCGTTTGCTTCCCTGAACCAACTCCCCGAAGTAGGGTGTTCTGGGTCAAGTGAACTGCCTCAACCAAGGAATGCCCTGCCTAGTTACGCCTCTGGGGCCTGTGGCTATTCCAAAGCCTGCAGTGCCACAGGAAGCACAGGGCTGAAATCGCAGTAAGAACGCAAGCCGACTTTCTCTTGGAGGCAGGGTGACTTCCGGCAGGGGGGTCCTAGATGGAATGCGAGGCCGAGGGTTCTCTCAGGGCAGCTCCGACGAGGGCAAGGCGTAAGACCTCAAAGGCATGTGAGACGTGCCAGAAGTCTGTTGGTGAAAGTGTGGGTTTGGTGGGGAAACGAATCTGCTCCAGGAGAGAGTGCAGGGCGTTTCCCTACACTCGGCGTATGGAGAGCGGCTCCAAAGGGCTCCGGGCCTGGATGTTGCTCAGCAGACCCAGGGGTGCCCGGGAGTACTCCGTGTTCCAGCCTGGAACAGGGTGCCCCCGCGAGCCTCCCAGGTGTCCAGGAAAATCTACTGCCGTTCAAGACACGCAGAGCAGAGGCTACGGCCTCACGGAAACTGCTGCGCGGCTCCGCTTCTGCACCTCACGTCAGGGCCTTCCCTCCAGGCCTGTGCTCAACCTGGCTGTCCCGTTAGCGACGCAGCATTGCGAGATGCTGACGTTCTCCTCGAGCAGAGTGCCTTCAGGAACGAGGCCCGCGAAGTAGGCAGTGTGTTTTCTCACGGCAGCTCTCGCAAGGGCGACCACAAAGATTTCCTGGGAGCTTCGGACTCACCAGAAATCTGGTCCTGAGGCCGTGTGAGGGTTCTGGAAATGGAGCTCTCCTCAAGGAACGTGCAGCGTGTTGCCCATCACTCGGCACGCACACAGGGCCTCCGAGGGGCAGAGCAATGGGCCTCGATGTTGTTCAGCCGGACCACGGCGTGGGGGGTGTCTGGAGGTCCTCAGTGACCTTGGAGGGAAATGGATGCACACCCGAGTGGCCTAGGAGTCCTCAAATGGGTAATTCCGTTAAAATAAACCCGAACGGTGACTAAGAACTCATGGAAACTGCTGCATGCCGCCCTTCCTGCCCGGCTACGCAGGGCCTAAACTGGAGGCAGATTCTCACGTTGAGTTTCCCTTTCGTTCTGGAGCTTGTCAGGCTAACCACCACCGCGGCCATGGAAGTACCGGGTTGAGACGGAGCACACTCATTTTCTTCCCAGAAGCATTTCTACCGGGTTTCCAGGCCTGTCAACAGCAGGGGACGTCAGGCAGCTTCAAGGCAGCATGAAGGCAGCCTTCCAAGTGGGAAAGCAAGGATAGTTCCAGCAGGCTCCCGTTTCCACGCGCACACTCAGCTTACCTCCCTGTGGTTTCTAACCAGTCCAAAGAGACACATGTTACCCTGCGTTTGCTTCCCTGAACCAACTCCCCGAAGTAGGGTGTTCTGGGTCAAGTGAACTGCCTCAACCAAGGAATGCCCTGCCTAGTTACGCCTCTGGGGCCTGTGGCTATTCCAAAGCCTGCAGTGCCACAGGAAGCACGGGGCTGAAATCGCAGTAAGAACGCAAGCCGACTTTCTCTTGGAGGCAGGGTGACTTCCGGCAGGGGGGTCCTAGATGGAATGCGAGGCCGAGGGTTCTCTCAGGGCAGCTCCGACGAGGGCAAGGCGTAAGACCTCAAAGGCATGTGAGACGTGCCAGAAGTCTGTTGGTGAAAGTGTGGGTTTGGTGGGGAAACGAATCTGCTCCAGGACAGAGTGCAGGGCGTTTCCCTACACTCGGCGTATGGAGAGCGGCTCCAAAGGGCTCCGGGCCTGGATGTTGCTCAGCAGACCCAGGGGTGCCCGGGAGTACTCCGTGTTCCAGCCTGCAACAGGGTGCCCCCGCGAGCCTCCCAGGTGTCCAGGAAAATCTACTGCCGTTCAACACACGCAGAGCAGAGGCTACGGCCTCACGGAAACTGCTGCGCGGCTCCGCTTCTGCACCTCACGTCAGGGCCTTCCCTCCAGGCCTGTGCTCAACCTGGCTGTCCCGTTAGCGACGCAGCATTGCGAGATGCTGACGTTCTCCTCGAGCAGAGTGCCTTCAGGTACGAGGCCCGCGAAGTAGGCAGTGTGTTTTCTCACGGCAGCTCTCGCAAGGGCGACCACAAAGATTTCCTGGGAGCTTCGGACTCACCAGAAATCTGGTCCTGAGGCCGTGTGAGGGCTCTGGAAATGGAGCTCTCCTCAAGGAACGTGCAGCGTGTTGCCCATCACTCGGCACGCACACAGGGCCTCCGAGGGGCAGAGCAATGGGCCTCGATGTTGGTCAGCCGGACCACGGCGTGGGGGGTGTCTGGAGGTCCTCAGTGACCTTGGAGGGAAATGGATGCACACCCGAGGGGCCTAGGAGTCCTCAAATGGGTAATTCCGTTAAAATAAACCCGAACGGTGACTAAGAACTCATGGAAACTGCTGCATGCCGCCCTTCCTGCCCGGCTACGCAGGGCCTAAACTGGAGGCAGAGTCTCACGTTGAGTTTCCCTTTCGTTCTGGAGCTTGTCAGGCTAACCACCACCGCGGCCATGGAAGCACCGGGTTGAGACGGAGCACACTCATTTTCTTCCCAGAAGCATTTCTACCGGGTTTCCAGGCCTGTCAACAGCAGGGGACGTCAGGCAGCTTCAAGGCAGCATGAAGGCAGCCTTCCAAGTGGGAAAGCAAGGATAGTTCCAGCAGGCTCCCGTTTCCACGCGCACACTCAGCTTACCTCCCTGTGGTTTCTAACCAGTCCAAAGAGACACATGTTACCCTGCGTTTGCTTCCCTGAACCAACTCCCCGAAGTAGGGTGTTCTGGGTCAAGTGAACTGCCTCAACCAAGGAATGCCCTGCCTAGTTACGCCTCTGGGGCCTGTGGCTATTCCAAAGCCTGCAGTGCCACAGGAAGCACGGGGCTGAAATCGCAGTAAGAACGCAAGCCGACTTTCTCTTGGAGGCAGGGTGACTTCCGGCAGGGGGGTCCTAGATGGAATGCGAGGCCGAGGGTTCTCTCAGGGCAGCTCAGACGAGGGCAAGGCCTAAGACCTCAAAGGCATGTGAGACGTGCCAGAATTCTGTTGGTGAAAGTGTGGGTTTGGTGGGGAAACGAATCTGCTCCAGGAGAGAGTGCAGGGCGTTTCCCTACACTCGGCGTATGGAGAGCGGCTCCAAAGGGCTCCGGGCCTGGATGTTGCTCAGCAGACCCAGGGGTGCCCGGGAGTACTCCGTGTTCCAGCCTGGAACAGGGTGCCCCCGCGAGCCTCCCAGGTGTCCAGGAAAATCTACTGCCGTTCAAGACACGCAGAGCAGAGGCTACGGCCTCACGGAAACTGCTGCGCGGCTCCGCTTCTGCACCTCACGTCAGGGCCTTCCCTCCAGGCCTGTGCTCAACCTGGCTGTCCCGTTAGCGACGCAGCATTGCGAGATGCTGACGTTCTCCTCGAGCAGAGTGCCTTCAGGTACGAGGCCCGCGAAGTAGGCAGTGTGTTTTCTCACGGCAGCTCTCGCAAGGGCGACCACAAAGATTTCCTGGGAGCTTCGGACTCACCAGAAATCTGGTCCTGAGGCCGTGTGAGGGCTCTGGAAATGGAGCTCTCCTCAAGGAACGTGCAGCGTGTTGCCCATCACTCGGCACGCACACAGGGCCTCCGAGGGGCAGAGCAAAATGGGCCTCGATGTTGCTCAGCCGGACCACGGCGTGGGGGGTGTCTGGAGGTCCTCAGTGACCTTGGAGGGAAATGCATGCACACCCGAGGGGCCTAGGAGTCCTCAAATGGGTAATTCCGTTAAAATAAACCCGAACGGTGACTAAGAACTCATGGAAACTGCTGCATGCCGCCCTTCCTGCCCGGCTACGCAGGGCCTAAACTGGAGGCAGATTCTCACGTTGAGTTTCCCTTTCGTTCTGGAGCTTGTCAGGCTAACCACCACCGCGGCCATGGAAGCACCGGGTTGAGACGGAGCACACTCATTTTCTTCCCAGAAGCATTTCTACCGGGTTTCCAGGCCTGTCAACAGCAGGGGACGTCAGGCAGCTTCAAGGCAGCATGAAGGCAGCCTTCCAAGTGGGAAAGCAAGGATAGTTCCAGCAGGCTCCCGTTTCCACGCGCACACTCAGCTTACCTCCCTGTGGTTTCTAACCAGTCCAAAGAGACACATGTTACCCTGCGTTTGCTTCCCTGAACCAACTCCCCGAAGTAGGGTGTTCTGGGTCAAGTGAACTGCCTCAACCAAGGAATGCCCTGCCTAGTTACGCCTCTGGGGCCTGTGGCTATTCCAAAGCCTGCAGTGCCACAGGAAGCACGGGGCTGAAATCGCAGTAAGAACGCAAGCCGACTTTCTCTTGGAGGCAGGGTGACTTCCGGCAGGGGGGTCCTAGATGGAATGCGAGGCCGAGGGTTCTCTCAGGGCAGCTCCGACGAGGGCAAGGCGTAAGACCTCAAAGGCATGTGAGACGTGCCAGAAGTCTGTTGGTGAAAGTGTGGGTTTGGTGGGGAAACGAATCTGCTCCAGGAGAGAGTGCAGGGCGTTTCCCTACACTCGGCGTATGGAGAGCGGCTCCAAAGGGCTCCGGGCCTGGATGTTGCTCAGCAGACCCAGGGGTGCCCGGGAGTACTCCGTGTTCCAGCCTGGAACAGGGTGCCCCCGCGAGCCTCCCAGGTGTCCAGGAAAATCTACTGCCGTTCAACACACGCAGAGCAGAGGCTACGGCCTCACGGAAACTGCTGCGCGGCTCTGCTTCTGCACCTCACGTCAGGGCCTTCCCTCCAGGCCTGTGCTCAACCTGGCTGTCCCGTTAGCGACGCAGCATTGCGAGATGCTGACGTTCTCCTCGAGCAGAGTGCCTTCAGGTACGAGGCCCGCGAAGTAGGCAAAGCAGAGTGTTTTCTCACGGCAGCTCTCGCAAGGGCGACCACAAAGATTTCCTGGGAGCTTCGGACTCACCAGAAATCTGGTCCTGAGGCCGTGTGAGGGCTCTGGAAATGGAGCTCTCCTCAAGGAACGTGCAGCGTGTTGCCCATCACTCGGCACACACACAGGGCCTCCGAGGGGCAGAGCAATGGGCCTCGATGTTGCTCAGCCGGACCACGGCGTGGGGGGTGTCTGGAGGTCCTCAGTGACCTTGGAGGGAAATGCATGCACACCCGAGGGGCCTAGGAGTCCTCAAATGGGTAATTCCGTTAAAATAAACCCGAACGGTGACTAAGAACTCATGGAAACTGCTGCATGCCGCCCTTCCTGCCCGGCTACGCAGGGCCTAAACTGGAGGCAGATTCTCACGTTGAGTTTCCCTTTCGTTCTGGAGCTTGTCAGGCTAACCACCACCGCGGCCATGGAAGCACCGGGTTGAGACGGAGCACACTCATTTTCTTCCCAGAAGCATTTCTACCGGGTTTCCAGGCCTGTCAACAGCAGGGGACGTCAGGCAGCTTCAAGGCAGCATGAAGGCAGCCTTCCAAGTGGGAAAGCAAGGATAGTTCCAGCAGGCTCCCGTTTCCACGCGCACACTCAGCTTACCTCCCTGTGGTTTCTAACCAGTCCAAAGAGACACATGTTACCCTGCGTTTGCTTCCCTGAACCAACTCCCCGAAGTAGGGTGTTCTGGGTCAAGTGAACTGCCTCAACCAAGGAATGCCCTGCCTAGTTACGCCTCTGGGGCCTGTGGCTATTCCAAAGCCTGCAGTGCCACAGGAAGCACGGGGCTGAAATCGCAGTAAGAACGCAAGCCGACTTTCTCTTGGAGGCAGGGTGACTTCCGGCAGGGGGGTCCTAGATGGAATGCGAGGCCGAGGGTTCTCTCAGGGCAGCTCCGACGAGGGCAAGGCGTAAGACCTCAAAGGCATGTGAGACGTGCCAGAAGTCTGTTGGTGAAAGTGTGGGTTTGGTGGGGAAACGAATCTGCTCCAGGAGAGAGTGCAGGGCGTTTCCCTACACTCGGCGTATGGAGAGCGGCTCCAAAGGGCTCCGGGCCTGGATGTTGCTCAGCAGACCCAGGGGTGCCCGGGAGTACTCCGTGTTCCAGCCTGCAACAGGGTGCCCCCGCGAGCCTCCCAGGTGTCCAGGAAAATCTACTGCCGTTCAAGACACGCAGAGCAGAGGCTACGGCCTCACGGAAACTGCTGCGCGGCTCCGCTTCTGCACCTCACGTCAGGGCCTTCCCTCCAGGCCTGTGCTCAACCTGGCTGTCCCGTTAGCGACGCAGCATTGCGAGATGCTGATGTTCTCCTCGAGCAGAGTGCCTTCAGGTACGAGGCCCGCGAAGTAGGCAGTGTGTTTTCTCACGGCAGCTCTCGCAAGGGCGACCACAAAGATATCCTGGGAGCTTCGGACTCACCAGAAATCTGGTCCTGAGGCCGTGTGAGGGCTCTGGAAATGGAGCTCTCCTCAAGGAACGTGCAGCGTGTTGCCCATCACTCGGCACGCACACAGGGCCTCCGAGGGGCAGAGCAATGGGCCTCGATGTTGCTCAGCCGGACCACGGCGTGGGGGGTGTCTGGAGGTCCTCAGTGACCTTGGAGGGAAATGCATGCACACCCGAGGGGCCTAGGAGTCCTCAAATGGGTAATTCCGTTAAAATAAACCCGAACGGTGACTAAGAACTCATGGAAACTGCTGCATGCCGCCCTTCCTGCCCGGCTACGCAGGGCCTAAACTGGAGGCAGATTCTCACGTTGAGTTTCCCTTTCGTTCTGGAGCTTGTCAGGCTAACCACCACCGCGGCCATGGAAGCACCGGGTTGAGACGGAGCACACTCATTTTCTTCCCAGAAGCATTTCTACCGGGTTTCCAGGCCTGTCAACAGCAGGGGACGTCAGGCAGCTTCAAGGCAGCATGAAGGCAGCCTTCCAAGTGGGAAAGCAAGGATAGTTCCAGCAGGCTCCCGTTTCCACGCGCACACTCAGCTTACCTCCCTGTGGTTTCTAACCAGTCCAAAGAGACACATGTTACCCTGCGTTTGCTTCCCTGAACCAACTCCCCGAAGTAGGGTGTTCTGGGTCAAGTGAACTGCCTCAACCAAGGAATGCCCTGCCTAGTTACGCCTCTGGGGCCTGTGGCTATTCCAAAGCCTGCAGTGCCACAGGAAGCACAGGGCTGAAATCGCAGTAAGAATGCAAGCCGACTTTCTCTTGGAGGCAGGGTGACTTCCGGCAGGGGGGTCCTAGATGGAATGCGAGGCCGAGGGTTCTCTCAGGGCAGCTCCGACGAGGGCAAGGCGTAAGACCTCAAAGGCATGTGAGACGTGCCAGAAGTCTGTTGGTGAAAGTGTGGGTTTGGTGGGGAAACGAATCTGCTCCAGGAGAGAGTGCAGGGCGTTTCCCTACACTCGGCGTATGGAGAGCGGCTCCAAAGGGCTCCGGGCCTGGATGTTGCTCAGCAGACCCAGGGGTGCCCGGGAGTACTCCGTGTTCCAGCCTGGAACAGGGTGCCCCCGCGAGCCTCCCAGGTGTCCAGGAAAATCTACTGCCGTTCAACACACGCAGAGCAGAGGCTACGGCCTCACGGAAACTGCTGCGCGGCTCCGCTTCTGCACCTCACGTCAGGGCCTTCCCTCCAGGCCTGTGCTCAACCTGGCTGTCCCGTTAGCGACGCAGCATTGCGAGATGCTGACGTTCTCCTCGAGCAGAGTGCCTTCAGGTAAGAGGCCCGCGAAGTAGGCAGAGCAGAGTGTTTTCTCACGGCAGCTCTCGCAAGGGCGACCACAAAGATTTCCTGGGAGCTTCGGACTCACCAGAAATCTGGTCCTGAGGCCGTGTGAGGGCTCTGGAAATGGAGCTCTCCTCAAGGAACGTGCAGCGTGTTGCCCATCACTCGGCACGCACACAGGGCCTCCGAGGGGCAGAGCAATGGGCCTCGATGTTGCTCAGCCGGACCACGGCGTGGGGGGTGTCTGGAGGTCCTCAGTGACCTTGGAGGGAAATGCATGCACACCCGAGGGGCCTAGGAGTCCTCAAATGGGTAATTCCGTTAAAATAAACCCGAACGGTGACTAAGAACTCATGGAAACTGCTGCATGCCGCCCTTCCTGCCCGGCTACGCAGGGCCTAAACTGGAGGCAGATTCTCACGTTGAGTTTCCCTTTCATTCTGGAGCTTGTCAGGCTAACCACCACCGCGGCCATGGAAGCACCGGGTTGAGACGGAGCACACTCATTTTCTTCCCAGAAGCATTTCTACCGGGTTTCCAGGCCTGTCAACAGCAGGGGACGTCAGGCAGCTTCAAGGCAGCATGAAGGCAGCCTTCCAAGTGGGAAAGCAAGGATAGTTCCAGCAGGCTCCCGTTTCCACGCGCACACTCAGCTTACCTCCCTGTGGTTTCTAACCAGTCCAAAGAGACACATGTTACCCTGCGTTTGCTTCCCTGAACCAACTCCCCGAAGTAGGGTGTTCTGGGTCAAGTGAACTGCCTCAACCAAGGAATGCCCTGCCTAGTTACGCCTCTGGGGCCTGTGGCTATTCCAAAGCCTGCAGTGCCACAGGAAGCACAGGGCTGAAATCGCTGTAAGAACGCAAGCCGACTTTCTCTTGGAGGCAGGGTGACTTCCGGCAGGGGGGTCCTAGATGGAATGCGAGGCCGAGGGTTCTCTCAGGGCAGCTCCGACGAGGGCAAGGCGTAAGACCTCAAAGGCATGTGAGACGTGCCAGAAGTCTGTTGGTGAAAGTGTGGGTTTGGTGGGGAAACGAATCTGCTCCAGGAGAGAGTGCAGGGCGTTTCCCTACACTCGGCGTATGGAGAGCGGCTCCAAAGGGCTCCGGGCCTGGATGTTGCTCAGCAGACCCAGGGGTGCCCGGGAGTACTCCGTGTTCCAGCCTGGAACAGGGTGCCCCCGCGAGCCTCCCAGGTGTCCAGGAAAATCTACTGCCGTTCAACACACGCAGAGCAGAGGCTACGGCCTCACGGAAACTGCTGCGCGGCTCCGCTTCTGCACCTCACGTCAGGGCCTTCCCTCCAGGCCTGTGCTCAACCTGGCTGTCCCGTTAGCGACGCAGCATTGCGAGATGCTGACGTTCTCCTCGAGCAGAGTGCCTTCAGGTACGAGGCCCGCGAAGTAGGCAAAGCAGAGTGTTTTCTCACGGCAGCTCTCGCAAGGGCGACCACAAAGATTTCCTGGGAGCTTCGGACTCACCAGAAATCTGGTCCTGAGGCCGTGTGAGGGCTCTGGAAATGGAGCTCTCCTCAAGGAACGTGCAGCGTGTTGCCCATCACTCGGCACGCACACAGGGCCTCCGAGGGGCAGAGCAATGGGCCTCGATGTTGCTCAGCCGGACCACGGCGTGGGGGGTGTCTGGAGGTCCTCAGTGACCTTGGAGGGAAATGCATGCACACCCGAGGGGCCTAGGAGTCCTCAAATGGGTAATTCCGTTAAAATAAACCCGAACGGTGACTAAGAACTCATGCAAACTGCTGCATGCCGCCCTTCCTGCCCGGCTACGCAGGGCCTAAACTGGAGGCAGATTCTCACGTTGAGTTTCCCTTTCGTTCTGGAGCTTGTCAGGCTAACCACCACCGCGGCCATGGAAGCACCGGGTTGAGACGGAGCACACTCATTTTCTTCCCAGAAGCATTTCTACCGGGTTTCCAGGCCTGTCAACAGCAGGGGACGTCAGGCAGCTTCAAGGCAGCATGAAGGCAGCCTTCCAAGTGGGAAAGCAAGGATAGTTCCAGCAGGCTCCCGTTTCCACGCGCACACTCAGCTTACCTCCCTGTGGTTTCTAACCAGTCCAAAGAGACACATGTTACCCTGCGTTTGCTTCCCTGAACCAACTCCCCGAAGTAGGGTGTTCTGGGTCAAGTGAACTGCCTCAACCAAGGAATGCCCTGCCTAGTTACGCCTCTGGGGCCTGTGGCTATTCCAAAGCCTGCAGTGCCACAGGAAGCACAGGGCTGAAATCGCAGTAAGAACGCAAGCCGACTTTCTCTTGGAGGCAGGGTGACTTCCGGCAGGGGGGTCCTAGATGGAATGCGAGGCCGAGGGTTCTCTCAGGGCAGCTCCGACGAGGGCAAGGCGTAAGACCTCAAAGGCATGTGAGACGTGCCAGAAGTCTGTTGGTGAAAGTGTGGGTTTGGTGGGGAAACGAATCTGCTCCAGGAGAGAGTGCAGGGCGTTTCCCTACACTCGGCGTATGGAGAGCGGCTCCAAAGGGCTCCGGGCCTGGATGTTGCTCAGCAGACCCAGGGGTGCCCGGGAGTACTCCGTGTTCCAGCCTGGAACAGGGTGCCCCCGCGAGCCTCCCAGGTGTCCAGGAAAATCTACTGCCGTTCAAGACACGCAGAGCAGAGGCTACGGCCTCACGGAAACTGCTGCGCGGCTCCGCTTCTGCACCTCACGTCAGGGCCTTCCCTCCAGGCCTGTGCTCAACCTGGCTGTCCCGTTAGCGACGCAGCATTGCGAGATGCTGACGTTCTCCTCGAGCAGAGTGCCTTCAGGTACGAGGCCCGCGAAGTAGGCAAAGCAGAGTGTTTTCTCACGGCAGCTCTCGCAAGGGCGACCACAAAGATTTCCTGGGAGCTTCGGACTCACCAGAAATCTGGTCCTGAGGCCGTGTGAGGGCTCTGGAAATGGAGCTCTCCTCAAGGAACGTGCAGCGTGTTGCCCATCACTCGGCACGCACACAGGGCCTCCGAGGGGCAGAGCAATGGGCCTCGATGTTGCTCAGCCGGACCACGGCGTGGGGGGTGTCTGGAGGTCCTCAGTGACCTTGGAGGGAAATGGATGCACACCCGAGGGGCCTAGGAGTCCTCAAATGGGTAATTCCGTTAAAATAAACCCGAACGGTGACTAAGAACTCATGGAAACTGCTGCATGCCGCCCTTCCTGCCCGGCTACGCAGGGCCTAAACTGGAGGCAGATTCTCACGTTGAGTTTCCCTTTCGTTCTGGAGCTTGTCAGGCTAACCACCACCGCGGCCATGGAAGCACCGGGTTGAGACGGAGCACACTCATTTTCTTCCCAGAAGCATTTCTACCGGGTTTCCAGGCCTGTCAACAGCAGGGGACGTCAGGCAGCTTCAAGGCAGCATGAAGGCAGCCTTCCAAGTGGGAAAGCAAGGATAGTTCCAGCAGGCTCCCGTTTCCACGCGCACACTCAGCTTACCTCCCTGTGGTTTCTAACCAGTCCAAAGAGACACATGTTACCCTGCGTTTGCTTCCCTGAACCAACTCCCCGAAGTAGGGTGTTCTGGGTCAAGTGAACTGCCTCAACCAAGGAATGCCCTGCCTAGTTACGCCTCTGGGGCCTGTGGCTATTCCAAAGCCTGCAGTGCCACAGGAAGCACAGGGCTGAAATCGCAGTAAGAACGCAAGCCGACTTTCTCTTGGAGGCAGGGTGACTTCCGGCAGGGGGGTCCTAGATGGAATGCGAGGCCGAGGGTTCTCTCAGGGCAGCTCCGACGAGGGCAAGGCGTAAGACCTCAAAGGCATGTGAGACGTGCCAGAAGTCTGTTGGTGAAAGTGTGGGTTTGGTGGGGAAACGAATCTGCTCCAGGAGAGAGTGCAGGGCGTTTCCCTACACTCGGCGTATGGAGAGCGGCTCCAAAGGGCTCCGGGCCTGGATGTTGCTCAGCAGACCCAGGGGTGCCCGGGAGTACTCCGTGTTCCAGCCTGGAACAGGGTGCCCCCGCGAGCCTCCCAGGTGTCCAGGAAAATCTACTGCCGTTCAACACACGCAGAGCAGAGGCTACGGCCTCACGGAAACTGCTGCGCGGCTCCGCTTCTGCACCTCACGTCAGGGCCTTCCCTCCAGGCCTGTGCTCAACCTGGCTGTCCCGTTAGCGACGCAGCATTGCGAGATGCTGACGTTCTCCTCGAGCAGAGTGCCTTCAGGTACGAGGCCCGCGAAGTAGGCAGAGCAGAGTGTTTTCTCACGGCAGCTCTCGCAAGGGCGACCACAAAGATTTCCTGGGAGCTTCGGACTCACCAGAAATCTGGTCCTGAGGCCGTGTGAGGGCTCTGGAAATGGAGCTCTCCTCAAGGAACGTGCAGCGTGTTGCCCATCACTCGGCACGCACACAGGGCCTCCGAGGGGCAGAGCAATGGGCCTCGATGTTGCTCAGCCGGACCACGGCGTGGGGGGTGTCTGGAGGTCCTCAGTGACCTTGGAGGGAAATGCATGCACACCCGAGGGGCCTAGGAGTCCTCAAATGGGTAATTCCGTTAAAATAAACCCGAACGGTGACTAAGAACTCATGCAAACTGCTGCATGCCGCCCTTCCTGCCCGGCTACGCAGGGCCTAAACTGGAGGCAGATTCTCACGTTGAGTTTCCCTTTCGTTCTGGAGCTTGTCAGGCTAACCACCACCGCGGCCATGGAAGCACCGGGTTGAGACGGAGCACACTCATTTTCTTCCCAGAAGCATTTCTACCGGGTTTCCAGGCCTGTCAACAGCAGGGGACGTCAGGCAGCTTCAAGGCAGCATGAAGGCAGCCTTCCAAGTGGGAAAGCAAGGATAGTTCCAGCAGGCTCCCGTTTCCACGCGCACACTCAGCTTACCTCCCTGTGGTTTCTAACCAGTCCAAAGAGACACATGTTACCCTGCGTTTGCTTCCCTGAACCAACTCCCCGAAGTAGGGTGTTCTGGGTCAAGTGAACTGCCTCAACCAAGGAATGCCCTGCCTAGTTACGCCTCTGGGGCCTGTGGCTATTCCAAAGCCTGCAGTGCCACAGGAAGCACGGGGCTGAAATCGCAGTAAGAACGCAAGCCGACTTTCTCTTGGAGGCAGGGTGACTTCCGGCAGGGGGGTCCTAGATGGAATGTGAGGCCGAGGGTTCTCTCAGGGCAGCTCCGACGAGGGCAAGGCGTAAGACCTCAAAGGCATGTGAGACGTGCCAGAAGTCTGTTGGTGAAAGTGTGGGTTTGGTGGGGAAACGAATCTGCTCCAGGAGAAAGTGCAGGGCGTTTCCCTACACTCGGCGTATGGAGAGCGGCTCCAAAGGGCTCCGGGCCTGGATGTTGCTCAGCAGACCCAGGGGTGCCCGGGAGTACTCCGTGTTCCAGCCTGGAACAGGGTGCCCCCGCGAGCCTCCCAGGTGTCCAGGAAAATCTACTGCCGTTCAAGACACGCAGAGCAGAGGCTACGGCCTCACGGAAACTGCTGCGCGGCTCCGCTTCTGCACCTCACGTCAGGGCCTTCCCTCCAGGCCTGTGCTCAACCTGGCTGTCCCGTTAGCGACGCAGCATTGCGAGATGCTGACGTTCTCCTCGAGCAGAGTGCCTTCAGGTACGAGGCCCGCGAAGTAGGCAAAGCAGAGTGTTTTCTCACGGCAGCTCTCGCAAGGGCGACCACAAAGATTTCCTGGGAGCTTCGGACTCACCAGAAATCTGGTCCTGAGGCCGTGTGAGGGCTCTGGAAATGGAGCTCTCCTCAAGGAACGTGCAGCGTGTTGCCCATCACTCGGCACGCACACAGGGCCTCCGAGGGGCAGAGCAATGGGCCTCGATGTTGCTCAGCCGGACCACGGCGTGGGGGGTGTCTGGAGGTCCTCAGTGACCTTGGAGGGAAATGCATGCACACCCGAGGGGCCTAGGAGTCCTCAAATGGGTAATTCCGTTAAAATAAACCCGAACGGTGACTAAGAACTCATGCAAACTGCTGCATGCCGCCCTTCCTGCCCGGCTACGCAGGGCCTAAACTGGAGGCAGATTCTCACGTTGAGTTTCCCTTTCGTTCTGGAGCTTGTCAGGCTAACCACCACCGCGGCCATGGAAGCACCGGGTTGAGACGGAGCACACTCATTTTCTTCCCAGAAGCATTTCTACCGGGTTTCCAGGCCTGTCAACAGCAGGGGACGTCAGGCAGCTTCAAGGCAGCATGAAGGCAGCCTTCCAAGTGGGAAAGCAAGGATAGTTCCAGCAGGCTCCCGTTTCCACGCGCACACTCAGCTTACCTCCCTGTGGTTTCTAACCAGTCCAAAGAGACACATGTTACCCTGCGTTTGCTTCCCTGAACCAACTCCCCGAAGTAGGGTGTTCTGGGTCAAGTGAACTGCCTCAACCAAGGAATGCCCTGCCTAGTTACGCCTCTGGGGCCTGTGGCTATTCCAAAGCCTGCAGTGCCACAGGAAGCACAGGGCTGAAATCGCAGTAAGAACGCAAGCCGACTTTCTCTTGGAGGCAGGGTGACTTCCGGCAGGGGGGTCCTAGATGGAATGCGAGGCCGAGGGTTCTCTCAGGGCAGCTCCGACGAGGGCAAGGCGTAAGACCTCAAAGGCATGTGAGACGTGCCAGAAGTCTGTTGGTGAAAGTGTGGGTTTGGTGGGGAAACGAATCTGCTCCAGGAGAGAGTGCAGGGCGTTTCCCTACACTCGGCGTATGGAGAGCGGCTCCAAAGGGCTCCGGGCCTGGATGTTGCTCAGCAGACCCAGGGGTGCCCGGGAGTACTCCGTGTTCCAGCCTGGCACAGGGTGCCCCCGCGAGCCTCCCAGGTGTCCAGGAAAATCTACTGCCGTTCAACACACGCAGAGCAGAGGCTACGGCCTCACGGAAACTGCTGCGCGGCTCCGCTTCTGCACCTCACGTCAGGGCCTTCCCTCCAGGCCTGTGCTCAACCTGGCTGTCCCGTTAGCGACGCAGCATTGCGAGATGCTGACGTTCTCCTCGAGCAGAGTGCCTTCAGGTACGAGGCCCGCGAAGTAGGCAGAGCAGAGTGTTCTCTCACGGCAGCTCTCGCAAGGGCGACCACAAAGATTTCCTGGGAGCTTCGGACTCACCAGAAATCTGGTCCTGAGGCCGTGTGAGGGCTCTGGAAATGGAGCTCTCCTCAAGGAACGTGCAGCGTGTTGCCCATCACTCGGCACGCACACAGGGCCTCCGAGGGGCAGAGCAATGGGCCTCGATGTTGCTCAGCCGGACCACGGCGTGGGGGGTGTCTGGAGGTCCTCAGTGACCTTGGAGGGAAATGCATGCACACCCGAGGGGCCTAGGAGTCCTCAAATGGGTAATTCCGTTAAAATAAACCCGAACGGTGACTAAGAACTCATGGAAACTGCTGCATGCCGCCCTTCCTGCCCGGCTACGCAGGGCCTAAACTGGAGGCAGATTCTCACGTTGAGTTTCCCTTTCGTTCTGGAGCTTGTCAGGCTAACCACCACCGCGGCCATGGAAGCACCGGGTTGAGACGGAGCACACTCATTTTCTTCCCAGAAGCATTTCTACCGGGTTTCCAGGCCTGTCAACAGCAGGGGACGTCAGGCAGCTTCAAGGCAGCATGAAGGCAGCCTTCCAAGTGGGAAAGCAAGGATAGTTCCAGCAGGCTCCCGTTTCCACGCGCACACTCAGCTTACCTCCCTGTGGTTTCTAACCAGTCCAAAGAGACACATGTTACCCTGCGTTTGCTTCCCTGAACCAACTCCCCGAAGTAGGGTGTTCTGGGTCAAGTGAACTGCCTCAACCAAGGAATGCCCTGCCTAGTTACGCCTCTGGGGCCTGTGGCTATTCCAAAGCCTGCAGTGCCACAGGAAGCACAGGGCTGAAATCGCAGTAAGAACGCAAGCCGACTTTCTCTTGGAGGCAGGGTGACTTCCGGCAGGGGGGTCCTAGATGGAATGCGAGGCCGAGGGTTCTCTCAGGGCAGCTCCGACGAGGGCAAGGCGTAAGACCTCAAAGGCATGTGAGACGTGCCAGAAGTCTGTTGGTGAAAGTGTGGGTTTGGTGGGGAAACGAATCTGCTCCAGGAGAGAGTGCAGGGCGTTTCCCTACACTCGGCGTATGGAGAGCGGCTCCAAAGGGCTCCGGGCCTGGATGTTGCTCAGCAGACCCAGGGGTGCCCGGGAGTACTCCGTGTTCCAGCCTGGAACAGGGTGCCCCCGCGAGCCTCCCAGGTGTCCAGGAAAATCTACTGCCGTTCAACACACGCAGAGCAGAGGCTACGGCCTCACGGAAACTGCTGCGCGGCTCCGCTTCTGCACCTCACGTCAGGGCCTTCCCTCCAGGCCTGTGCTCAACCTGGCTGTCCCGTTAGCGACGCAGCATTGCGAGATGCTGACGTTCTCCTCGAGCAGAGTGCCTTCAGGAACGAGGCCCGCGAAGTAGGCAGTGTGTTTTCTCACGGCAGCTCTCGCAAGGGCGACCACAAAGATTTCCTGGGAGCTTCGGACTCACCAGAAATCTGGTCCTGAGGCCGTGTGAGGGCTCTGGAAATGGAGCTCTCCTCAAGGAACGTGCAGCGTGTTGCCCATCACTCGGCACGCACACAGGGCCTCCGAGGGGCAGAGCAATGGGCCTCGATGTTGCTCAGCCGGACCACGGCGTGGGGGGTGTCTGGAGGTCCTCAGTGACCTTGGAGGGAAATGCATGCACACCCGAGGGGCCTAGGAGTCCTCAAATGGGTAATTCCGTTAAAATAAACCCGAACGGTGACTAAGAACTCATGCAAACTGCTGCATGCCGCCCTTCCTGCCCGGCTACGCAGGGCCTAAACTGGAGGCAGATTCTCACGTTGAGTTTCCCTTTCGTTCTGGAGCTTGTCAGGCTAACCACCACCGCGGCCATGGAAGCACCGGGTTGAGACGGAGCACACTCATTTTCTTCCCAGAAGCATTTCTACCGGGTTTCCAGGCCTGTCAACAGCAGGGGACGTCAGGCAGCTTCAAGGCAGCATGAAGGCAGCCTTCCAAGTGGGAAAGCAAGGATAGTTCCAGCAGGCTCCCGTTTCCACGCGCACACTCAGCTTACCTCCCTGTGGTTTCTAACCAGTCCAAAGAGACACATGTTACCCTGCGTTTGCTTCCCTGAACCAACTCCCCGAAGTAGGGTGTTCTGGGTCAAGTGAACTGCCTCAACCAAGGAATGCCCTGCCTAGTTACGCCTCTGGGGCCTGTGGCTATTCCAAAGCCTGCAGTGCCACAGGAAGCACAGGGCTGAAATCGCAGTAAGAACGCAAGCCGACTTTCTCTTGGAGGCAGGGTGACTTCCGGCAGGGGGGTCCTAGATGGAATGCGAGGCCGAGGGTTCTCTCAGGGCAGCTCCGACGAGGGCAAGGCGTAAGACCTCAAAGGCATGTGAGACGTGCCAGAAGTCTGTTGGTGAAAGTGTGGGTTTGGTGGGGAAACGAATCTGCTCCAGGAGAGAGTGCAGGGCGTTTCCCTACACTCGGCGTATGGAGAGCGGCTCCAAAGGGCTCCGGGCCTGGATGTTGCTCAGCAGACCCAGGGGTGCCCGGGAGTACTCCGTGTTCCAGCCTGGAACAGGGTGCCCCCGCGAGCCTCCCAGGTGTCCAGGAAAATCTACTGCCGTTCAACACACGCAGAGCAGAGGCTACGGCCTCACGGAAACTGCTGCGCGGCTCCGCTTCTGCACCTCACGTCAGGGCCTTCCCTCCAGGCCTGTGCTCAACCTGGCTGTCCCGTTAGCGACGCAGCATTGCGAGATGCTGACGTTCTCCTCGAGCAGAGTGCCTTCAGGAACGAGGCCCGCGAAGTAGGCAGTGTGTTTTCTCACGGCAGCTCTCGCAAGGGCGACCACAAAGATTTCCTGGGAGCTTCGGACTCACCAGAAATCTGGTCCTGAGGCCGTGTGAGGGCTCTGGAAATGGAGCTCTCCTCAAGGAACGTGCAGCGTGTTGCCCATCACTCGGCACGCACACAGGGCCTCCGAGGGGCAGAGCAATGGGCCTCGATGTTGCTCAGCCGGACCACGGCGTGGGGGGTGTCTGGAGGTCCTCAGTGACCTTGGAGGGAAATGGATGCACACCCGAGGGGCCTAGGAGTCCTCAAATGGGTAATTCCGTTAAAATAAACCCGAACGGTGACTAAGAACTCATGCAAACTGCTGCATGCCGCCCTTCCTGCCCGGCTACGCAGGGCCTAAACTGGAGGCAGATTCTCACGTTGAGTTTCCCTTTCGTTCTGGAGCTTGTCAGGCTAACCACCACCGCGGCCATGGAAGCACCGGGTTGAGACGGAGCACACTCATTTTCTTCCCAGAAGCATTTCTACCGGGTTTCCAGGCCTGTCAACAGCAGGGGACGTCAGGCAGCTTCAAGGCAGCATGAAGGCAGCCTTCCAAGTGGGAAAGCAAGGATAGTTCCAGCAGGCTCCCGTTTCCACGCGCACACTCAGCTTACCTCCCTGTGGTTTCTAACCAGTCCAAAGAGACACATGTTACCCTGCGTTTGCTTCCCTGAACCAACTCCCCGAAGTAGGGTGTTCTGGGTCAAGTGAACTGCCTCAACCAAGGAATGCCCTGCCTAGTTACGCCTCTGGGGCCTGTGGCTATTCCAAAGCCTGCAGTGCCACAGGAAGCACAGGGCTGAAATCGCAGTAAGAACGCAAGCCGACTTTCTCTTGGAGGCAGGGTGACTTCCGGCAGGGGGGTCCTAGATGGAATGCGAGGCCGAGGGTTCTCTCAGGGCAGCTCCGACGAGGGCAAGGCGTAAGACCTCAAAGGCATGTGAGACGTGCCAGAAGTCTGTTGGTGAAAGTGTGGGTTTGGTGGGGAAACGAATCTGCTCCAGGAGAGAGTGCAGGGCGTTTCCCTACACTCGGCGTATGGAGAGCGGCTCCAAAGGGCTCCGGGCCTGGATGTTGCTCAGCAGACCCAGGGGTGCCCGGGAGTACTCCGTGTTCCAGCCTGGAACAGGGTGCCCCCGCGAGCCTCCCAGGTGTCCAGGAAAATCTACTGCCGTTCAACACACGCAGAGCAGAGGCTACGGCCTCACGGAAACTGCTGCGCGGCTCCGCTTCTGCACCTCACGTCAGGGCCTTCCCTCCAGGCCTGTGCTCAACCTGGCTGTGCCGTTAGCGACGCAGCATTGCGAGATGCTGACGTTCTCCTCGAGCAGAGTGCCTTCAGGTACGAGGCCCGCGAAGTAGGCAGAGCAGAGTGTTTTCTCACGGCAGCTCTCGCAAGGGCGACCACAAAGATTTCCTGGGAGCTTCGGACTCACCAGAAATCTGGTCCTGAGGCCGTGTGAGGGCTCTGGAAATGGAGCTCTCCTCAAGGAACGTGCAGCGTGTTGCCCATCACTCGGCACGCACACAGGGCCTCCGAGGGGCAGAGCAATGGGCCTCGATGTTGCTCAGCCGGACCACGGCGTGGGGGGTGTCTGGAGGTCCTCAGTGACCTTGGAGGGAAATGCATGCACACCCGAGGGGCCTAGGAGTCCTCAAATGGGTAATTCCGTTAAAATAAACCCGAACGGTGACTAAGAACTCATGGAAACTGCTGCATGCCGCCCTTCCTGCCCGGCTACGCAGGGCCTAAACTGGAGGCAGATTCTCACGTTGAGTTTCCCTTTCGTTCTGGAGCTTGTCAGGCTAACCACCACCGCGGCCATGGAAGCACCGGGTTGAGACGGAGCACACTCATTTTCTTCCCAGAAGCATTTCTACCGGGTTTCCAGGCCTGTCAACAGCAGGGGACGTCAGGCAGCTTCAAGGCAGCATGAAGGCAGCCTTCCAAGTGGGAAAGCAAGGATAGTTCCAGCAGGCTCCCGTTTCCACGCGCACACTCAGCTTACCTCCCTGTGGTTTCTAACCAGTCCAAAGACACACATGTTACCCTGCGTTTGCTTCCCTGAACCAACTCCCCGAAGTAGGGTGTTCTGGGTCAAGTGAACTGCCTCAACCAAGGAATGCCCTGCCTAGTTACGCCTCTGGGGCCTGTGGCTATTCCAAAGCCTGCAGTGCCACAGGAAGCACAGGGCTGAAATCGCAGTAAGAACGCAAGCCGACTTTCTCTTGGAGGCAGGGTGACTTCCGGCAGGGGGGTCCTAGATGGAATGCGAGGCCGAGGGTTCTCTCAGGGCAGCTCCGACGAGGGCAAGGCGTAAGACCTCAAAGGCATGTGAGACGTGCCAGAAGTCTGTTGGTGAAAGTGTGGGTTTGGTGGGGAAACGAATCTGCTCCAGGAGAGAGTGCAGGGCGTTTCCCTACACTCGGCGTATGGAGAGCGGCTCCAAAGGGCTCCGGGCCTGGATGTTGCTCAGCAGACCCAGGGGTGCCCGGGAGTACTCCGTGTTCCAGCCTGGAACAGGGTGCCCCCGCGAGCCTCCCAGGTGTCCAGGAAAATCTACTGCCGTTCAAGACACGCAGAGCAGAGGCTACGGCCTCACGGAAACTGCTGCGCGGCTCCGCTTCTGCAACTCACGTCAGGGCCTTCCCTCCAGGCCTGTGCTCAACCTGGCTGTCCCGTTAGCGACGCAGCATTGCGAGATGCTGACGTTCTCCTCGAGCAGAGTGCCTTCAGGTACGAGGCCCGTGAAGTAGGCAAAGCAGAGTGTTTTCTCACGGCAGCTCTCGCAAGGGCGACCACAAAGATTTCCTGGGAGCTTCGGACTCACCAGAAATCTGGTCCTGAGGCCGTGTGAGGGCTCTGGAAATGGAGCTCTCCTCAAGGAACGTGCAGCGTGTTGCCCATCACTCGGCACGCACACAGGGCCTCCGAGGGGCAGAGCAATGGGCCTCGATGTTGCTCAGCCGGACCACGGCGTGGGGGGTGTCTGGAGGTCCTCAGTGACCTTGGAGGGAAATGCATGCACACCCGAGGGGCCTAGGAGTCCTCAAATGGGTAATTCCGTTAAAATAAACCCGAACGGTGACTAAGAACTCATGCAAACTGCTGCATGCCGCCCTTCCTGCCCGGCTACGCAGGGCCTAAACTGGAGGCAGATTCTCACGTTGAGTTTCCCTTTCGTTCTGGAGCTTGTCAGGCTAACCACCACCGCGGCCATGGAAGCACCGGGTTGAGACGGAGCACACTCATTTTCTTCCCAGAAGCATTTCTACCGGGTTTCCAGGCCTGTCAACAGCAGGGGACGTCAGGCAGCTTCAAGGCAGCATGAAGGCAGCCTTCCAAGTGGGAAAGCAAGGATAGTTCCAGCAGGCTCCCGTTTCCACGCGCACACTCAGCTTACCTCCCTGTGGTTTCTAACCAGTCCAAAGAGACACATGTTACCCTGCGTTTGCTTCCCTGAACCAACTCCCCGAAGTAGGGTGTTCTGGGTCAAGTGAACTGCCTCAACCAAGGAATGCCCTGCCTAGTTACGCCTCTGGGGCCTGTGGCTATTCCAAAGCCTGCAGTGCCACAGGAAGCACGGGGCTAAAATCGCAGTAAGAACGCAAGCCGACTTTCTCTTGGAGGCAGGGTGACTTCCGGCAGGGGGGTCCTAGATGGAATGCGAGGCCGAGGGTTCTCTCAGGGCAGCTCCGACGAGGGCAAGGCGTAAGACCTCAAAGGCATGTGAGACGTGCCAGAAGTCTGTTGGTGAAAGTGTGGGTTTGGTGGGGAAACGAATCTGCTCCAGGAGAGAGTGCAGGGCGTTTCCCTACACTCGGCGTATGGAGAGCGGCTCCAAAGGGCTCCGGGCCTGGATGTTGCTCAGCAGACCCAGGGGTGCCCGGGAGTACTCCGTGTTCCAGCCTGGAACAGGGTGCCCCCGCGAGCCTCCCAGGTGTCCAGGAAAATCTACTGCCGTTCAAGACACGCAGAGCAGAGGCTACGGCCTCACGGAAACTGCTGCGCGGCTCCGCTTCTGCACCTCACGTCAGGGCCTTCCCTCCAGGCCTGTGCTCAACCTGGCTGTCCCGTTAGCGACGCAGCATTGCGAGATGCTGATGTTCTCCTCGAGCAGAGTGCCTTCAGGTACGAGGCCCGCGAAGTAGGCAGTGTGTTTTCTCACGGCAGCTCTCGCAAGGGCGACCACAAAGATATCCTGGGAGCTTCGGACTCACCAGAAATCTGGTCCTGAGGCCGTGTGAGGGCTCTGGAAATGGAGCTCTCCTCAAGGAACGTGCAGCGTGTTGCCCATCACTCGGCACGCACACAGGGCCTCCGAGGGGCAGAGCAATGGGCCTCGATGTTGCTCAGCCGGACCACGGCGTGGGGGGTGTCTGGAGGTCCTCAGTGACCTTGGAGGGAAATGCATGCACACCCGAGGGGCCTAGGAGTCCTCAAATGGGTAATTCCGTTAAAATAAACCCGAACGGTGACTAAGAACTCATGGAAACTGCTGCATGCCGCCCTTCCTGCCCGGCTACGCAGGGCCTAAACTGGAGGCAGATTCTCACGTTGAGTTTCCCTTTCGTTCTGGAGCTTGTCAGGCTAACCACCACCGCGGCCATGGAAGCACCGGGTTGAGACGGAGCACACTCATTTTCTTCCCAGAAGCATTTCTACCGGGTTTCCAGGCCTGTCAACAGCAGGGGACGTCAGGCAGCTTCAAGGCAGCATGAAGGCAGCCTTCCAAGTGGGAAAGCAAGGATAGTTCCAGCAGGCTCCCGTTTCCACGCGCACACTCAGCTTACCTCCCTGTGGTTTCTAACCAGTCCAAAGAGACACATGTTACCCTGCGTTTGCTTCCCTGAACCAACTCCCCGAAGTAGGGTGTTCTGGGTCAAGTGAACTGCCTCAACCAAGGAATGCCCTGCCTAGTTACGCCTCTGGGGCCTGTGGCTATTCCAAAGCCTGCAGTGCCACAGGAAGCACAGGGCTGAAATCGCAGTAAGAACGCAAGCCGACTTTCTCTTGGAGGCAGGGTGACTTCCGGCAGGGGGGTCCTAGATGGAATGCGAGGCCGAGGGTTCTCTCAGGGCAGCTCCGACGAGGGCAAGGCGTAAGACCTCAAAGGCATGTGAGACGTGCCAGAAGTCTGTTGGTGAAAGTGTGGGTTTGGTGGGGAAACGAATCTGCTCCAGGAGAGAGTGCAGGGCGTTTCCCTACACTCGGCGTATGGAGAGCGGCTCCAAAGGGCTCCGGGCCTGGATGTTGCTCAGCAGACCCAGGGGTGCCCGGGAGTACTCCGTGTTCCAGCCTGGAACAGGGTGCCCCCGCGAGCCTCCCAGGTGTCCAGGAAAATCTACTGCCGTTCAAGACACGCAGAGCAGAGGCTACGGCCTCACGGAAACTGCTGCGCGGCTCCGCTTCTGCACCTCACGTCAGGGCCTTCCCTCCAGGCCTGTGCTCAACCTGGCTGTCCCGTTAGCGACGCAGCATTGCGAGATGCTGACGTTCTCCTCGAGCAGAGTGCCTTCAGGAACGAGGCCCGCGAAGTAGGCAGTGTGTTTTCTCACGGCAGCTCTCGCAAGGGCGACCACAAAGATTTCCTGGGAGCTTCGGACTCACCAGAAATCTGGTCCTGAGGCCGTGTGAGGGCTCTGGAAATGGAGCTCTCCTCAAGGAACGTGCAGCGTGTTGCCCATCACTCGGCACGCACACAGGGCCTCCGAGGGGCAGAGCAATGGGCCTCGATGTTGCTCAGCCGGACCACGGCGTGGGGGGTGTCTGGAGGTCCTCAGTGACCTTGGAGGGAAATGGATGCACACCCGAGGGGCCTAGGAGTCCTCAAATGGGTAATTCCGTTAAAATAAACCCGAACGGTGACTAAGAACTCATGGAAACTGCTGCATGCCGCCCTTCCTGCCCGGCTACGCAGGGCCTAAACTGGAGGCAGATTCTCACGTTGAGTTTCCCTTTCGTTCTGGAGCTTGTCAGGCTAACCACCACCGCGGCCATGGAAGCACCGGGTTGAGACGGAGCACACTCATTTTCTTCCCAGAAGCATTTCTACCGGGTTTCCAGGCCTGTCAACAGCAGGGGACGTCAGGCAGCTTCAAGGCAGCATGAAGGCAGCCTTCCAAGTGGGAAAGCAAGGATAGTTCCAGCAGGCTCCCGTTTCCACGCGCACACTCAGCTTACCTCCCTGTGGTTTCTAACCAGTCCAAAGAGACACATGTTACCCTGCGTTTGCTTCCCTGAACCAACTCCCCGAAGTAGGGTGTTCTGGGTCAAGTGAACTGCCTCAACCAAGGAATGCCCTGCCTAGTTACGCCTCTGGGGCCTGTGGCTATTCCAAAGCCTGCAGTGCCACAGGAAGCACAGGGCTGAAATCGCAGTAAGAACGCAAGCCGACTTTCTCTTGGAGGCAGGGTGACTTCCGGCAGGGGGGTCCTAGATGGAATGCGAGGCCGAGGGTTCTCTCAGGGCAGCTCCGACGAGGGCAAGGCGTAAGACCTCAAAGGCATGTGAGACGTGCCAGAAGTCTGTTGGTGAAAGTGTGGGTTTGGTGGGGAAACGAATCTGCTCCAGGAGAGAGTGCAGGGCGTTTCCCTACACTCGGCGTATGGAGAGCGGCTCCAAAGGGCTCCGGGCCTGGATGTTGCTCAGCAGACCCAGGGGTGCCCGGGAGTACTCCGTGTTCCAGCCTGGAACAGGGTGCCCCCGCGAGCCTCCCAGGTGTCCAGGAAAATCTACTGCCGTTCAAGACACGCAGAGCAGAGGCTACGGCCTCACGGAAACTGCTGCGCGGCTCCGCTTCTGCACCTCACGTCAGGGCCTTCCCTCCAGGCCTGTGCTCAACCTGGCTGTCCCGTTAGCGACGCAGCATTGCGAGATGCTGACGTTCTCCTCGAGCAGAGTGCCTTCAGGAACGAGGCCCGCGAAGTAGGCAGTGTGTTTTCTCACGGCAGCTCTCGCAAGGGCGACCACAAAGATTTCCTGGGAGCTTCGGACTCACCAGAAATCTGGTCCTGAGGCCGTGTGAGGGCTCTGGAAATGGAGCTCTCCTCAAGGAACGTGCAGCGTGTTGCCCATCACTCGGCACGCACACAGGGCCTCCGAGGGGCAGAGCAATGGGCCTCGATGTTGCTCAGCCGGACCACGGCGTGGGGGGTGTCTGGAGGTCCTCAGTGACCTTGGAGGGAAATGGATGCACACCCGAGGGGCCTAGGAGTCCTCAAATGGGTAATTCCGTTAAAATAAACCCGAACGGTGACTAAGAACTCATGGAAACTGCTGCATGCCGCCCTTCCTGCCCGGCTACGCAGGGCCTAAACTGGAGGCAGATTCTCACGTTGAGTTTCCCTTTCGTTCTGGAGCTTGTCAGGCTAACCACCACCGCGGCCATGGAAGCACCGGGTTGAGACGGAGCACACTCATTTTCTTCCCAGAAGCATTTCTACCGGGTTTCCAGGCCTGTCAACAGCAGGGGACGTCAGGCAGCTTCAAGGCAGCATGAAGGCAGCCTTCCAAGTGGGAAAGCAAGGATAGTTCCAGCAGGCTCCCGTTTCCACGCGCACACTCAGCTTACCTCCCTGTGGTTTCTAACCAGTCCAAAGAGACACATGTTACCCTGCGTTTGCTTCCCTGAACCAACTCCCCGAAGTAGGGTGTTCTGGGTCAAGTGAACTGCCTCAACCAAGGAATGCCCTGCCTAGTTACGCCTCTGGGGCCTGTGGCTATTCCAAAGCCTGCAGTGCCACAGGAAGCACAGGGCTGAAATCGCAGTAAGAACGCAAGCCGACTTTCTCTTGGAGGCAGGGTGACTTCCGGCAGGGGGGTCCTAGATGGAATGCGAGGCCGAGGGTTCTCTCAGGGCAGCTCCGACGAGGGCAAGGCGTAAGACCTCAAAGGCATGTGAGACGTGCCAGAAGTCTGTTGGTGAAAGTGTGGGTTTGGTGGGGAAACGAATCTGCTCCAGGAGAGAGTGCAGGGCGTTTCCCTACACTCGGCGTATGGAGAGCGGCTCCAAAGGGCTCCGGGCCTGGATGTTGCTCAGCAGACCCAGGGGTGCCCGGGAGTACTCCGTGTTCCAGCCTGCAACAGGGTGCCCCCGCGAGCCTCCCAGGTGTCCAGGAAAATCTACTGCCGTTCAAGACACGCAGAGCAGAGGCTACGGCCTCACGGAAACTGCTGCGCGGCTCCGCTTCTGCACCTCACGTCAGGGCCTTCCCTCCAGGCCTGTGCTCAACCTGGCTGTCCCGTTAGCGACGCAGCATTGCGAGATGCTGACGTTCTCCTCGAGCAGAGTGCCTTCAGGTACGAGGCCCGTGAAGTAGGCAAAGCAGAGTGTTTTCTCACGGCAGCTCTCGCAAGGGCGACCACAAAGATTTCCTGGGAGCTTCGGACTCACCAGAAATCTGGTCCTGAGGCCGTGTGAGGGCTCTGGAAATGGAGCTCTCCTCAAGGAACGTGCAGCGTGTTGCCCATCACTCGGCACACACACAGGGCCTCCGAGGGGCAGAGCAATGGGCCTCGATGTTGCTCAGCCGGACCACGGCGTGGGGGGTGTCTGGAGGTCCTCAGTGACCTTGGAGGGAAATGCATGCACACCCGAGGGGCCTAGGAGTCCTCAAATGGGTAATTCCGTTAAAATAAACCCGAACGGTGACTAAGAACTCATGGAAACTGCTGCATGCCGCCCTTCCTGCCCGGCTACGCAGGGCCTAAACTGGAGGCAGATTCTCACGTTGAGTTTCCCTTTCGTTCTGGAGCTTGTCAGGCTAACCACCACCGCGGCCATGGAAGCACCGGGTTGAGACGGAGCACACTCATTTTCTTCCCAGAAGCATTTCTACCGGGTTTCCAGGCCTGTCAACAGCAGGGGACGTCAGGCAGCTTCAAGGCAGCATGAAGGCAGCCTTCCAAGTGGGAAAGCAAGGATAGTTCCAGCAGGCTCCCGTTTCCACGCGCACACTCAGCTTACCTCCCTGTGGTTTCTAACCAGTCCAAAGAGACACATGTTACCCTGCGTTTGCTTCCCTGAACCAACTCCCCGAAGTAGGGTGTTCTGGGTCAAGTGAACTGCCTCAACCAAGGAATGCCCTGCCTAGTTACGCCTCTGGGGCCTGTGGCTATTCCAAAGCCTGCAGTGCCACAGGAAGCACAGGGCTGAAATCGCAGTAAGAACGCAAGCCGACTTTCTCTTGGAGGCAGGGTGACTTCCGGCAGGGGGGTCCTAGATGGAATGCGAGGCCGAGGGTTCTCTCAGGGCAGCTCCGACGAGGGCAAGGCGTAAGACCTCAAAGGCATGTGAGACGTGCCAGAAGTCTGTTGGTGAAAGTGTGGGTTTGGTGGGGAAACGAATCTGCTCCAGGAGAGAGTGCAGGGCGTTTCCCTACACTCGGCGTATGGAGAGCGGCTCCAAAGGGCTCCGGGCCTGGATGTTGCTCAGCAGACCCAGGGGTGCCCGGGAGTACTCCGTGTTCCAGCCTGGAACAGGGTGCCCCCGCGAGCCTCCCAGGTGTCCAGGAAAATCTACTGCCGTTCAACACACGCAGAGCAGAGGCTACGGCCTCACGGAAACTGCTGCGCGGCTCCGCTTCTGCACCTCACGTCAGGGCCTTCCCTCCAGGCCTGTGCTCAATCTGGCTGTCCCGTTAGCGACGCAGCATTGCGAGATGCTGACGTTCTCCTCGAGCAGAGTGCCTTCAGGTATGAGGCCCGCGAAGGAGGCAGTGTGTTTTCTCACGGCAGCTCTCGCAAGGGCGACCACAAAGATTTCCTGGGAGCTTCGGACTCACCAGAAATCTGGTCCTGAGGCCGTGTGAGGGCTCTGGAAATGGAGCTCTCCTCAAGGAACGTGCAGCGTGTTGCCCATCACTCGGCACGCACACAGGGCCTCCGAGGGGCAGAGCAATGGGCCTCGATGTTGCTCAGCCGGTCCACGGTGTGGGGGGTGGCTGGAGGTCCTCAGTGACCTTGGAGGGAAATGGATGCACACCCGAGGGGCCTAGGAGTCCTCAAATGGGTAATTCCGTTAAAATAAACCCGAACGGTGACTAAGAACTCATGGAAACTGCTGCATGCCGCCCTTCCTGCCCGGCTACGCAGGGCCTAAACTGGAGGCAGATTCTCACGTTGAGTTTCCCTTTCGTTCTGGAGCTTGTCAGGCTAACCACCACCGCGGCCATGGAAGCACCGGGTTGAGACGGAGCACACTCATTTTCTTCCCAGAAGCATTTCTACCGGGTTTCCAGGCCTGTCAACAGCAGGGGACGTCAGGCAGCTTCAAGGCAGCATGAAGGCAGCCTTCCAAGTGGGAAAGCAAGGATAGTTCCAGCAGGCTCCCGTTTCCACGCGCACACTCAGCTTACCTCCCTGTGGTTTCTAACCAGTCCAAAGAGACACATGTTACCCTGCGTTTGCTTCCCTGAACCAACTCCCCGAAGTAGGGTGTTCTGGGTCAAGTGAACTGCCTCAACCAAGGAATGCCCTGCCTAGTTACGCCTCTGGGGCCTGTGGCTATTCCAAAGCCTGCAGTGCCACAGGAAGCACAGGGCTGAAATCGCAGTAAGAACGCAAGCCGACTTTCTCTTGGAGGCAGGGTGACTTCCGGCAGGGGGGTCCTAGATGGAATGCGAGGCCGAGGGTTCTCTCAGGGCAGCTCCGACGAGGGCAAGGCGTAAGACCTCAAAGGCATGTGAGACGTGCCAGAAGTCTGTTGGTGAAAGTGTGGGTTTGGTGGGGAAACGAATCTGCTCCAGGAGAGAGTGCAGGGCGTTTCCCTACACTCGGCGTATGGAGAGCGGCTCCAAAGGGCTCCGGGCCTGGATGTTGCTCAGCAGACCCAGGGGTGCCCGGGAGTACTCCGTGTTCCAGCCTGCAACAGGGTGCCCCCGCGAGCCTCCCAGGTGTCCAGGAAAATCTACTGCCGTTCAAGACACGCAGAGCAGAGGCTACGGCCTCACGGAAACTGCTGCGTGGCTCCGCTTCTGCACCTCACGTCAGGGCCTTCCCTCCAGGCCTGTGCTCAACCTGGCTGTCCCGTTAGCGACGCAGCATTGCGAGATGCTGACGTTCTCCTCGAGCAGAGTGCCTTCAGGTACGAGGCCCGCGAAGTAGGCAGAGCAGAGTGTTTTCTCACGGCAGCTCTCGCAAGGGCGACCACAAAGATTTCCTGGGAGCTTCGGACTCACCAGAAATCTGGTCCTGAGGCCGTGTGAGGGCTCTGGAAATGGAGCTCTCCTCAAGGAACGTGCAGCGTGTTGCCCATCACTCGGCACGCACACAGGGCCTCCGAGGGGCAGAGCAATGGGCCTCGATGTTGCTCAGCAGGACCACGGCGTGGGGGGTGTCTGGAGGTCCTCAGTGACCTTGGAGGGAAATGCATGCACACCCGAGGGGCCTAGGAGTCCTCAAATGGGTAATTCCGTTAAAATAAACCCGAACGGTGACTAAGAACTCATGGAAACTGCTGCATGCCGCCCTTCCTGCCCGGCTACGCAGGGCCTAAACTGGAGGCAGATTCTCACGTTGAGTTTCCCTTTCGTTCTGGAGCTTGTCAGGCTAACCACCACCGCGGCCATGGAAGCACCGGGTTGAGACGGAGCACACTCATTTTCTTCCCAGAAGCATTTCTACCGGGTTTCCAGGCCTGTCAACAGCAGGGGACGTCAGGCAGCTTCAAGGCAGCATGAAGGCAGCCTTCCAAGTGGGAAAGCAAGGATAGTTCCAGCAGGCTCCCGTTTCCACGCGCACACTCAGCTTACCTCCCTGTGGTTTCTAACCAGTCCAAAGAGACACATGTTACCCTGCGTTTGCTTCCCTGAACCAACTCCCCGAAGTAGGGTGTTCTGGGTCAAGTGAACTGCCTCAACCAAGGAATGCCCTGCCTAGTTACGCCTCTGGGGCCTGTGGCTATTCCAAAGCCTGCAGTGCCACAGGAAGCACAGGGCTGAAATCGCAGTAAGAACGCAAGCCGACTTTCTCTTGGAGGCAGGGTGACTTCCGGCAGGGGGGTCCTAGATGGAATGCGAGGCCGAGGGTTCTCTCAGGGCAGCTCCGACGAGGGCAAGGCGTAAGACCTCAAAGGCATGTGAGACGTGCCAGAAGTCTGTTGGTGAAAGTGTGGGTTTGGTGGGGAAACGAATCTGCTCCAGGAGAGAGTGCAGGGCGTTTCCCTACACTCGGCGTATGGAGAGCGGCTCCAAAGGGCTCCGGGCCTGGATGTTGCTCAGCAGACCCAGGGGTGCCCGGGAGTACTCCGTGTTCCAGCCTGGAACAGGGTGCCCCCGCGAGCCTCCCAGGTGTCCAGGAAAATCTACTGCCGTTCAACACACGCAGAGCAGAGGCTACGGCCTCACGGAAACTGCTGCGCGGCTCCGCTTCTGCACCTCACGTCAGGGCCTTCCCTCCAGGCCTGTGCTCAACCTGGCTGTCCCGTTAGCGACGCAGCATTGCGAGATGCTGACGTTCTCCTCGAGCAGAGTGCCTTCAGGAACGAGGCCCGCGAAGTAGGCAGTGTGTTTTCTCACGGCAGCTCTCGCAAGGGCGACCACAAAGATTTCCTGGGAGCTTCGGACTCACCAGAAATCTGGTCCTGAGGCCGTGTGAGGGCTCTGGAAATGGAGCTCTCCTCAAGGAACGTGCAGCGTGTTGCCCATCACTCGGCACGCACACAGGGCCTCCGAGGGGCAGAGCAATGGGTCTCGATGTTGCTCAGCCGGACCACGGCGTGGGGGGTGTCTGGAGGTCCTCAGTGACCTTGGAGGGAAATGGATGCACACCCGAGGGGCCTAGGAGTCCTCAAATGGGTAATTCCGTTAAAATAAACCCGAACGGTGACTAAGAACTCATGGAAACTGCTGCATGCCGCCCTTCCTGCCCGGCTACGCAGGGCCTAAACTGGAGGCAGATTCTCACGTTGAGTTTCCCTTTCGTTCTGGAGCTTGTCAGGCTAACCACCACCGCGGCCATGGAAGCACCGGGTTGAGACGGAGCACACTCATTTTCTTCCCAGAAGCATTTCTACCGGGTTTCCAGGCCTGTCAACAGCAGGGGACGTCAGGCAGCTTCAAGGCAGCATGAAGGCAGCCTTCCAAGTGGGAAAGCAAGGATAGTTCCAGCAGGCTCCCGTTTCCACGCGCACACTCAGCTTACCTCCCTGTGGTTTCTAACCAGTCCAAAGAGACACATGTTACCCTGCGTTTGCTTCCCTGAACCAACTCCCCGAAGTAGGGTGTTCTGGGTCAAGTGAACTGCCTCAACCAAGGAATGCCCTGCCTAGTTACGCCTCTGGGGCCTGTGGCTATTCCAAAGCCTGCAGTGCCACAGGAAGCACAGGGCTGAAATCGCAGTAAGAACGCAAGCCGACTTTCTCTTGGAGGCAGGGTGACTTCCGGCAGGGGGGTCCTAGATGGAATGCGAGGCCGAGGGTTCTCTCAGGGCAGCTCCGACGAGGGCAAGGCGTAAGACCTCAAAGGCATGTGAGACGTGCCAGAAGTCTGTTGGTGAAAGTGTGGGTTTGGTGGGGAAACGAATCTGCTCCAGGAGAGAGTGCAGGGCGTTTCCCTACACTCGGCGTATGGAGAGCGGCTCCAAAGGGCTCCGGGCCTGGATGTTGCTCAGCAGACCCAGGGGTGCCCGGGAGTACTCCGTGTTCCAGCCTGGAACAGGGTGCCCCCGCGAGCCTCCCAGGTGTCCAGGAAAATCTACTGCCGTTCAAGACACGCAGAGCAGAGGCTACGGCCTCACGGAAACTGCTGCGCGGCTCCGCTTCTGCACCTCACGTCAGGGCCTTCCCTCCAGGCCTGTGCTCAACCTGGCTGTCCCGTTAGCGACGCAGCATTGCGAGATGCTGACGTTCTCCTCGAGCAGAGTGCCTTCAGGAACGAGGCCCGCGAAGTAGGCAGTGTGTTTTCTCACGGCAGCTCTCGCAAGGGCGACCACAAAGATTTCCTGGGAGCTTCGGACTCACCAGAAATCTGGTCCTGAGGCCGTGTGAGGGCTCTGGAAATGGAGCTCTCCTCAAGGAACGTGCAGCGTGTTGCCCATCACTCGGCACGCACACAGGGCCTCCGAGGGGCAGAGCAATGGGCCTCGATGTTGCTCAGCCGGACCACGGCGTGGGGGGTGTCTGGAGGTCCTCAGTGACCTTGGAGGGAAATGCATGCACACCCGAGGGGCCTAGGAGTCCTCAAATGGGTAATTCCGTTAAAATAAACCCGAACGGTGACTAAGAACTCATGGAAAGTGCTGCATGCCGCCCTTCCTGCCCGGCTACGCAGGGCCTAAACTGGAGGCAGATTCTCACGTTGAGTTTCCCTTTCGTTCTGGAGCTTGTCAGGCTAACCACCACCGCGGCCATGGAAGCACCGGGTTGAGACGGAGCACACTCATTTTCTTCCCAGAAGCATTTCTACCGGGTTTCCAGGCCTGTCAACAGCAGGGGACGTCAGGCAGCTTCAAGGCAGCATGAAGGCAGCCTTCCAAGTGGGAAAGCAAGGATAGTTCCAGCAGGCTCCCGTTTCCACGCGCACACTCAGCTTACCTCCCTGTGGTTTCTAACCAGTCCAAAGAGACACATGTTACCCTGCGTTTGCTTCCCTGAACCAACTCCCCGAAGTAGGGTGTTCTGGGTCAAGTGAACTGCCTCAACCAAGGAATGCCCTGCCTAGTTACGCCTCTGGGGCCTGTGGCTATTCCAAAGCCTGCAGTGCCACAGGAAGCACAGGGCTGAAATCGCAGTAAGAACGCAAGCCGACTTTCTCTTGGAGGCAGGGTGACTTCCGGCAGGGGGGTCCTAGATGGAATGCGAGGCCGAGGGTTCTCTCAGGGCAGCTCCGACGAGGGCAAGGCGTAAGACCTCAAAGGCATGTGAGACGTGCCAGAAGTCTGTTGGTGAAAGTGTGGGTTTGGTGGGGAAACGAATCTGCTCCAGGAGAGAGTGCAGGGCGTTTCCCTACACTCGGCGTATGGAGAGCGGCTCCAAAGGGCTCCGGGCCTGGATGTTGCTCAGCAGACCCAGGGGTGCCCGGGAGTACTCCGTGTTCCAGCCTGGAACAGGGTGCCCCCGCGAGCCTCCCAGGTGTCCAGGAAAATCTACTGCCGTTCAAGACACGCAGAGCAGAGGCTACGGCCTCACGGAAACTGCTGCGCGGCTCCGCTTCTGCACCTCACGTCAGGGCCTTCCCTCCAGGCCTGTGCTCAATCTGGCTGTCCCGTTAGCGACGCAGCATTGCGAGATGCTGACGTTCTCCTCGAGCAGAGTGCCTTCAGGTATGAGGCCCGCGAAGGAGGCAGTGTGTTTTCTCACGGCAGCTCTCGCAAGGGCGACCACAAAGATTTCCTGGGAGCTTCGGACTCACCAGAAATCTGGTCCTGAGGCCGTGTGAGGGCTCTGGAAATGGAGCTCTCCTCAAGGAACGTGCAGCGTGTTGCCCATCACTCGGCACGCACACAGGGCCTCCGAGGGGCAGAGCAATGGGCCTCGATGTTGCTCAGCCGGACCACGGTGTGGGGGGTGGCTGGAGGTCCTCAGTGACCTTGGAGGGAAATGGATGCACACCCGAGGGGCCTAGGAGTCCTCAAATGGGTAATTCCGTTAAAATAAACCCGAACGGTGACTAAGAACTCATGGAAACTGCTGCATGCCGCCCTTCCTGCCCGGCTACGCAGGGCCTAAACTGGAGGCAGATTCTCACGTTGAGTTTCCCTTTCGTTCTGGAGCTTGTCAGGCTAACCACCACCGCGGCCATGGAAGCACCGGGTTGAGACGGAGCACACTCATTTTCTTCCCAGAAGCATTTCTACCGGGTTTCCAGGCCTGTCAACAGCAGGGGACGTCAGGCAGCTTCAAGGCAGCATGAAGGCAGCCTTCCAAGTGGGAAAGCAAGGATAGTTCCAGCAGGCTCCCGTTTCCACGCGCACACTCAGCTTACCTCCCTGTGGTTTCTAACCAGTCCAAAGAGACACATGTTACCCTGCGTTTGCTTCCCTGAACCAACTCCCCGAAGTAGGGTGTTCTGGGTCAAGTGAACTGCCTCAACCAAGGAATGCCCTGCCTAGTTACGCCTCTGGGGCCTGTGGCTATTCCAAAGCCTGCAGTGCCACAGGAAGCACAGGGCTGAAATCGCAGTAAGAACGCAAGCCGACTTTCTCTTGGAGGCAGGGTGACTTCCGGCAGGGGGGTCCTAGATGGAATGCGAGGCCGAGGGTTCTCTCAGGGCAGCTCCGACGAGGGCAAGGCGTAAGACCTCAAAGGCATGTGAGACGTGCCAGAAGTCTGTTGGTGAAAGTGTGGGTTTGGTGGGGAAACGAATCTGCTCCAGGAGAGAGTGCAGGGCGTTTCCCTACACTCGGCGTATGGAGAGCGGCTCCAAAGGGCTCCGGGCCTGGATGTTGCTCAGCAGACCCAGGGGTGCCCGGGAGTACTCCGTGTTCCAGCCTGGAACAGGGTGCCCCCGCGAGCCTCCCAGGTGTCCAGGAAAATCTACTGCCGTTCAAGACACGCAGAGCAGAGGCTACGGCCTCACGGAAACTGCTGCGCGGCTCCGCTTCTGCACCTCACGTCAGGGCCTTCCCTCCAGGCCTGTGCTCAACCTGGCTGTCCCGTTAGCGACGCAGCATTGCGAGATGCTGACGTTCTCCTCGAGCAGAGTGCCTTCAGGAACGAGGCCCGCGAAGTAGGCAGTGTGTTTTCTCACGGCAGCTCTCGCAAGGGCGACCACAAAGATTTCCTGGGAGCTTCGGACTCACCAGAAATCTGGTCCTGAGGCCGTGTGAGGGCTCTGGAAATGGAGCTCTCCTCAAGGAACGTGCAGCGTGTTGCCCATCACTCGGCATGCACACAGGGCCTCCGAGGGGCAGAGCAATGGGCCTCGATGTTGCTCAGCCGGACCACGGCGTGGGGGGTGTCTGGAGGTCCTCAGTGACCTTGGAGGGAAATGGATGCACACCCGAGGGGCCTAGGAGTCCTCAAATGGGTAATTCCGTTAAAATAAACCCGAACGGTGACTAAGAACTCATGGAAAGTGCTGCATGCCGCCCTTCCTGCCCGGCTACGCAGGGCCTAAACTGGAGGCAGATTCTCACGTTGAGTTTCCCTTTCGTTCTGGAGCTTGTCAGGCTAACCACCACCGCGGCCATGGAAGCACCGGGTTGAGACGGAGCACACTCATTTTCTTCCCAGAAGCATTTCTACCGGGTTTCCAGGCCTGTCAACAGCAGGGGACGTCAGGCAGCTTCAAGGCAGCATGAAGGCAGCCTTCCAAGTGGGAAAGCAAGGATAGTTCCAGCAGGCTCCCGTTTCCACGCGCACACTCAGCTTACCTCCCTGTGGTTTCTAACCAGTCCAAAGAGACACATGTTACCCTGCGTTTGCTTCCCTGAACCAACTCCCCGAAGTAGGGTGTTCTGGGTCAAGTGAACTGCCTCAACCAAGGAATGCCCTGCCTAGTTACGCCTCTGGGGCCTGTGGCTATTCCAAAGCCTGCAGTGCCACAGGAAGCACAGGGCTGAAATCGCAGTAAGAACGCAAGCCGACTTTCTCTTGGAGGCAGGGTGACTTCCGGCAGGGGGGTCCTAGATGGAATGCGAGGCCGAGGGTTCTCTCAGGGCAGCTCAGACGAGGGCAAGGCGTAAGACCTCAAAGGCATGTGAGACGTGCCAGAAGTCTGTTGGTGAAAGTGTGGGTTTGGTGGGGAAACGAATCTGCTCCAGGAGAGAGTGCAGGGCGTTTCCCTACACTCGGCGTATGGAGAGCGGCTCCAAAGGGCTCCGGGCCTGGATGTTGCTCAGCAGACCCAGGGGTGCCCGGGAGTACTCCGTGTTCCAGCCTGGAACAGGGTGCCCCCGCGAGCCTCCCAGGTGTCCAGGAAAATCTACTGCCGTTCAACACACGCAGAGCAGAGGCTACGGCCTCACGGAAACTGCTGCGCGGCTCCGCTTCTGCACCTCACGTCAGGGCCTTCCCTCCAGGCCTGTGCTCAACCTGGCTGTCCCGTTAGCGACGCAGCATTGCGAGATGCTGACGTTCTCCTCGAGCAGAGTGCCTTCAGGTACGAGGCCCGCGAAGTAGGCAGTGTGTTTTCTCACGGCAGCTCTCGCAAGGGCGACCACAAAGATTTTCTGGGAGCTTCGGACTCACCAGAAATCTGGTCCTGAGGCCGTGTGAGGGCTCTGGAAATGGAGCTCTCCTCAAGGAACGTGCAGCGTGTTGCCCATCACTCGGCACGCACACAGGGCCTCTGAGGGGCAGAGCAATGGGCCTCGATGTTGCTCAGCCGGACCACGGCGTGGGGGGTGTCTGGAGGTCCTCAGTGACCTTGGAGGGAAATGCATGCACACCCGAGGGGCCTAGGAGTCCTCAAATGGGTAATTCCGTTAAAATAAACCCGAACGGTGACTAAGAACTCATGGAAACTGCTGCATGCCGCCCTTCCTGCCCGGCTACGCAGGGCCTAAACTGGAGGCAGATTCTCACGTTGAGTTTCCCTTTCGTTCTGGAGCTTGTCAGGCTAACCACCACCGCGGACATGGAAGCACCGGGTTGAGACGGAGCACACTCATTTTCTTCCCAGAAGCATTTCTACCGGGTTTCCAGGCCTGTCAACAGCAGGGGACGTCAGGCAGCTTCAAGGCAGCATGAAGGCAGCCTTCCAAGTGGGAAAGCAAGGATAGTTCCAGCAGGCTCCCGTTTCCACGCGCACACTCAGCTTACCTCCCTGTGGTTTCTAACCAGTCCAAAGAGACACATGTTACCCTGCGTTTGCTTCCCTGAACCAACTCCCCGAAGTAGGGTGTTCTGGGTCAAGTGAACTGCCTCAACCAAGGAATGCCCTGCCTAGTTACGCCTCTGGGGCCTGTGGCTATTCCAAAGCCTGCAGTGCCACAGGAAGCACAGGGCTGAAATCGCAGTAAGAACGCAAGCCGACTTTCTCTTGGAGGCAGGGTGACTTCCGGCAGGGGGGTCCTAGATGGAATGCGAGGCCGAGGGTTCTCTCAGGGCAGCTCCGACGAGGGCAAGGCGTAAGACCTCAAAGGCATGTGAGACGTGCCAGAAGTCTGTTGGTGAAAGTGTGGGTTTGGTGGGGAAACGAATCTGCTCCAGGAGAGAGTGCAGGGCGTTTCCCTACACTCGGCGTATGGAGAGCGGCTCCAAAGGGCTCCGGGCCTGGATGTTGCTCAGCAGACCCAGGGGTGCCCGGGAGTACTCCGTGTTCCAGCCTGGAACAGGGTGCCCCCGCGAGCCTCCCAGGTGTCCAGGAAAATCTACTGCCGTTCAAGACACGCAGAGCAGAGGCTACGGCCTCACGGAAACTGCTGCGCGGCTCCGCTTCTGCACCTCACGTCAGGGCCTTCCCTCCAGGCCTGTGCTCAACCTGGCTGTCCCGTTAGCGACGCAGCATTGCGAGATGCTGACGTTCTCCTCGAGCAGAGTGCCTTCAGGTACGAGGCCCGCGAAGTAGGCAGAGCAGAGTGTTTTCTCACGGCAGCTCTCGCAAGGGCGACCACAAAGATTTCCTGGGAGCTTCGGACTCACCAGAAATCTGGTCCTGAGGCCGTGTGAGGGCTCTGGAAATGGAGCTCTCCTCAAGGAACGTGCAGCGTGTTGCCCATCACTCGGCACGCACACAGGGCCTCCGAGGGGCAGAGCAATGGGCCTCGATGTTGCTCAGCCGGACCACGGCGTGGGGGGTGTCTGGAGGTCCTCAGTGACCTTGGAGGGAAATGGATGCACACCCGAGGGGCCTAGGAGTCCTCAAATGGGTAATTCCGTTAAAATAAACCCGAACGGTGACTAAGAACTCATGGAAACTGCTGCATGCCGCCCTTCCTGCCCGGCTACGCAGGGCCTAAACTGGAGGCAGATTCTCACGTTGAGTTTCCCTTTCGTTCTGGAGCTTGTCAGGCTAACCACCACCGCGGCCATGGAAGCACCGGGTTGAGACGGAGCACACTCATTTTCTTCCCAGAAGCATTTCTACCGGGTTTCCAGGCCTGTCAACAGCAGGGGACGTCAGGCAGCTTCAAGGCAGCATGAAGGCAGCCTTCCAAGTGGGAAAGCAAGGATAGTTCCAGCAGGCTCCCGTTTCCACGCGCACACTCAGCTTACCTCCCTGTGGTTTCTAACCAGTCCAAAGAGACACATGTTACCCTGCGTTTGCTTCCCTGAACCAACTCCCCGAAGTAGGGTGTTCTGGGTCAAGTGAACTGCCTCAACCAAGGAATGCCCTGCCTAGTTACGCCTCTGGGGCCTGTGGCTATTCCAAAGCCTGCAGTGCCACAGGAAGCACAGGGCTGAAATCGCAGTAAGAACGCAAGCCGACTTTCTCTTGGAGGCAGGGTGACTTCCGGCAGGGGGGTCCTAGATGGAATGCGAGGCCGAGGGTTCTCTCAGGGCAGCTCCGACGAGGGCAAGGCGTAAGACCTCAAAGGCATGTGAGACGTGCCAGAAGTCTGTTGGTGAAAGTGTGGGTTTGGTGGGGAAACGAATCTGCTCCAGGAGAGAGTGCAGGGCGTTTCCCTACACTCGGCGTATGGAGAGCGGCTCCAAAGGGCTCCGGGCCTGGATGTTGCTCAGCAGACCCAGGGGTGCCCGGGAGTACTCCGTGTTCCAGCCTGGAACAGGGTGCCCCCGCGAGCCTCCCAGGTGTCCAGGAAAATCTACTGCCGTTCAAGACACGCAGAGCAGAGGCTACGGCCTCACGGAAACTGCTGCGCGGCTCCGCTTCTGCACCTCACGTCAGGGCCTTCCCTCCAGGCCTGTGCTCAATCTGGCTGTCCCGTTAGCGACGCAGCATTGCGAGATGCTGACGTTCTCCTCGAGCAGAGTGCCTTCAGGTATGAGGCCCGCGAAGGAGGCAGTGTGTTTTCTCACGGCAGCTCTCGCAAGGGCGACCACAAAGATTTCCTGGGAGCTTCGGACTCACCAGAAATCTGGTCCTGAGGCCGTGTGAGGGCTCTGGAAATGGAGCTCTCCTCAAGGAACGTGCAGCGTGTTGCCCATCACTCGGCACGCACACAGGGCCTCCGAGGGGCAGAGCAATGGGCCTCGATGTTGCTCAGCCGGACCACGGTGTGGGGGGTGGCTGGAGGTCCTCAGTGACCTTGGAGGGAAATGCATGCACACCCGAGGGGCCTAGGAGTCCTCAAATGGGTAATTCCGTTAAAATAAACCCGAACGGTGACTAAGAACTCATGGAAACTGCTGCATGCCGCCCTTCCTGCCCGGCTACGCAGGGCCTAAACTGGAGGCAGATTCTCACGTTGAGTTTCCCTTTCGTTCTGGAGCTTGTCAGGCTAACCACCACCGCGGCCATGGAAGCACCGGGTTGAGACGGAGCACACTCATTTTCTTCCCAGAAGCATTTCTACCGGGTTTCCAGGCCTGTCAACAGCAGGGGACGTCAGGCAGCTTCAAGGCAGCATGAAGGCAGCCTTCCAAGTGGGAAAGCAAGGATAGTTCCAGCAGGCTCCCGTTTCCACGCGCACACTCAGCTTACCTCCCTGTGGTTTCTAACCAGTCCAAAGAGACACATGTTACCCTGCGTTTGCTTCCCTGAACCAACTCCCCGAAGTAGGGTGTTCTGGGTCAAGTGAACTGCCTCAACCAAGGAATGCCCTGCCTAGTTACGCCTCTGGGGCCTGTGGCTATTCCAAAGCCTGCAGTGCCACAGGAAGCACAGGGCTGAAATCGCAGTAAGAACGCAAGCCGACTTTCTCTTGGAGGCAGGGTGACTTCCGGCAGGGGGGTCCTAGATGGAATGCGAGGCCGAGGGTTCTCTCAGGGCAGCTCCGACGAGGGCAAGGCGTAAGACCTCAAAGGCATGTGAGACGTGCCAGAAGTCTGTTGGTGAAAGTGTGGGTTTGGTGGGGAAACGAATCTGCTCCAGGAGAGAGTGCAGGGCGTTTCCCTACACTCGGCGTATGGAGAGCGGCTCCAAAGGGCTCCGGGCCTGGATGTTGCTCAGCAGACCCAGGGGTGCCCGGGAGTACTCCGTGTTCCAGCCTGGAACAGGGTGCCCCCGCGAGCCTCCCAGGTGTCCAGGAAAATCTACTGCCGTTCAAGACACGCAGAGCAGAGGCTACGGCCTCACGGAAACTGCTGCGCGGCTCCGCTTCTGCACCTCACGTCAGGGCCTTCCCTCCAGGCCTGTGCTCAACCTGGCTGTCCCGTTAGCGACGCAGCATTGCGAGATGCTGACGTTCTCCTCGAGCAGAGTGCCTTCAGGAACGAGGCCCGCGAAGTAGGCAGTGTGTTTTCTCACGGCAGCTCTCGCAAGGGCGACCACAAAGATTTCCTGGGAGCTTCGGACTCACCAGAAATCTGGTCCTGAGGCCGTGTGAGGGCTCTGGAAATGGAGCTCTCCTCAAGGAACGTGCAGCGTGTTGCCCATCACTCGGCATGCACACAGGGCCTCCGAGGGGCAGAGCAATGGGCCTCGATGTTGCTCAGCCGGACCACGGCGTGGGGGGTGTCTGGAGGTCCTCAGTGACCTTGGAGGGAAATGGATGCACACCCGAGGGGCCTAGGAGTCCTCAAATGGGTAATTCCGTTAAAATAAACCCGAACGGTGACTAAGAACTCATGGAAAGTGCTGCATGCCGCCCTTCCTGCCCGGCTACGCAGGGCCTAAACTGGAGGCAGATTCTCACGTTGAGTTTCCCTTTCGTTCTGGAGCTTGTCAGGCTAACCACCACCGCGGCCATGGAAGCACCGGGTTGAGACGGAGCACACTCATTTTCTTCCCAGAAGCATTTCTACCGGGTTTCCAGGCCTGTCAACAGCAGGGGACGTCAGGCAGCTTCAAGGCAGCATGAAGGCAGCCTTCCAAGTGGGAAAGCAAGGATAGTTCCAGCAGGCTCCCGTTTCCACGCGCACACTCAGCTTACCTCCCTGTGGTTTCTAACCAGTCCAAAGAGACACATGTTACCCTGCGTTTGCTTCCCTGAACCAACTCCCCGAAGTAGGGTGTTCTGGGTCAAGTGAACTGCCTCAACCAAGGAATGCCCTGCCTAGTTACGCCTCTGGGGCCTGTGGCTATTCCAAAGCCTGCAGTGCCACAGGAAGCACAGGGCTGAAATCGCAGTAAGAACGCAAGCCGACTTTCTCTTGGAGGCAGGGTGACTTCCGGCAGGGGGGTCCTAGATGGAATGCGAGGCCGAGGGTTCTCTCAGGGCAGCTCAGACGAGGGCAAGGCGTAAGACCTCAAAGGCATGTGAGACGTGCCAGAAGTCTGTTGGTGAAAGTGTGGGTTTGGTGGGGAAACGAATCTGCTCCAGGAGAGAGTGCAGGGCGTTTCCCTACACTCGGCGTATGGAGAGCGGCTCCAAAGGGCTCCGGGCCTGGATGTTGCTCAGCAGACCCAGGGGTGCCCGGGAGTACTCCGTGTTCCAGCCTGGAACAGGGTGCCCCCGCGAGCCTCCCAGGTGTCCAGGAAAATCTACTGCCGTTCAACACACGCAGAGCAGAGGCTACGGCCTCACGGAAACTGCTGCGCGGCTCCGCTTCTGCACCTCACGTCAGGGCCTTCCCTCCAGGCCTGTGCTCAACCTGGCTTTCCCGTTAGCGACGCAGCATTGCGAGATGCTGACGTTCTCCTCGAGCAGAGTGCCTTCAGGTACGAGGCCCGCGAAGTAGGCAGTGTGTTTTCTCACGGCAGCTCTCGCAAGGGCGACCACAAAGATTTTCTGGGAGCTACGGACTCACCAGAAATCTGGTCCTGAGGCCGTGTGAGGGCTCTGGAAATGGAGCTCTCCTCAAGGAACGTGCAGCGTGTTGCCCATCACTCGGCACGCACACAGGGCCTCTGAGGGGCAGAGCAATGGGCCTCGATGTTGCTCAGCCGGACCACGGCGTGGGGGGTGTCTGGAGGTCCTCAGTGACCTTGGAGGGAAATGGATGCACACCCGAGGGGCCTAGGAGTCCTCAAATGGGTAATTCCTTTAAAATAAACCCGAACGGTGACTAAGAACTCATGGAAACTGCTGCATGCCGCCCTTCCTGCCCGGCTACGCAGGGCCTAAACTGGAGGCAGATTCTCACGTTGAGTTTCCCTTTCGTTCTGGAGCTTGTCAGGCTAACCACCACCGCGGCCATGGAAGCACCGGGTTGAGACGGAGCACACTCATTTTCTTCCCAGAAGCATTTCTACCGGGTTTCCAGGCCTGTCAACAGCAGGGGACGTCAGGCAGCTTCAAGGCAGCATGAAGGCAGCCTTCCAAGTGGGAAAGCAAGGATAGTTCCAGCAGGCTCCCGTTTCCACGCGCACACTCAGCTTACCTCCCTGTGGTTTCTAACCAGTCCAAAGAGACACATGTTACCCTGCGTTTGCTTCCCTGAACCAACTCCCCGAAGTAGGGTGTTCTGGGTCAAGTGAACTGCCTCAACCAAGGAATGCCCTGCCTAGTTACGCCTCTGGGGCCTGTGGCTATTCCAAAGCCTGCAGTGCCACAGGAAGCACAGGGCTGAAATCGCAGTAAGAACGCAAGCCGACTTTCTCTTGGAGGCAGGGTGACTTCCGGCAGGGGGGTCCTAGATGGAATGCGAGGCCGAGGGTTCTCTCAGGGCAGCTCAGACGAGGGCAAGGCGTAAGACCTCAAAGGCATGTGAGACGTGCCAGAAGTCTGTTGGTGAAAGTGTGGGTTTGGTGGGGAAACGAATCTGCTCCAGGAGAGAGTGCAGGGCGTTTCCCTACACTCGGCGTATGGAGAGCGGCTCCAAAGGGCTCCGGGCCTGGATGTTGCTCAGCAGACCCAGGGGTGCCCGGGAGTACTCCGTGTTCCAGCCTGGAACAGGGTGCCCCCGCGAGCCTCCCAGGTGTCCAGGAAAATCTACTGCCGTTCAAGACACGCAGAGCAGAGGCTACGGCCTCACGGAAACTGCTGCGCGGCTCCGCTTCTGCACCTCACGTCAGGGCCTTCCCTCCAGGCCTGTGCTCAATCTGGCTGTCCCGTTAGCGACGCAGCATTGCGAGATGCTGACGTTCTCCTCGAGCAGAGTGCCTTCAGGTATGAGGCCCGCGAAGGAGGCAGTGTGTTTTCTCACGGCAGCTCTCGCAAGGGCGACCACAAAGATTTCCTGGGAGCTTCGGACTCACCAGAAATCTGGTCCTGAGGCCGTGTGAGGGCTCTGGAAATGGAGCTCTCCTCAAGGAACGTGCAGCGTGTTGCCCATCACTCGGCACGCACACAGGGCCTCCGAGGGGCAGAGCAATGGGCCTCGATGTTGCTCAGCCGGACCACGGTGTGGGGGGTGGCTGGAGGTCCTCAGTGACCTTGGAGGGAAATGCATGCACACCCGAGGGGCCTAGGAGTCCTCAAATGGGTAATTCCGTTAAAATAAACCCGAACGGTGACTAAGAACTCATGGAAACTGCTGCATGCCGCCCTTCCTGCCCGGCTACGCAGGGCCTAAACTGGAGGCAGATTCTCACGTTGAGTTTCCCTTTCGTTCTGGAGCTTGTCAGGCTAACCACCACCGCGGCCATGGAAGCACCGGGTTGAGACGGAGCACACTCATTTTCTTCCCAGAAGCATTTCTACCGGGTTTCCAGGCCTGTCAACAGCAGGGGACGTCAGGCAGCTTCAAGGCAGCATGAAGGCAGCCTTCCAAGTGGGAAAGCAAGGATAGTTCCAGCAGGCTCCCGTTTCCACGCGCACACTCAGCTTACCTCCCTGTGGTTTCTAACCAGTCCAAAGAGACACATGTTACCCTGCGTTTGCTTCCCTGAACCAACTCCCCGAAGTAGGGTGTTCTGGGTCAAGTGAACTGCCTCAACCAAGGAATGCCCTGCCTAGTTACGCCTCTGGGGCCTGTGGCTATTCCAAAGCCTGCAGTGCCACAGGAAGCACAGGGCTGAAATCGCAGTAAGAACGCAAGCCGACTTTCTCTTGGAGGCAGGGTGACTTCCGGCAGGGGGGTCCTAGATGGAATGCGAGGCCGAGGGTTCTCTCAGGGCAGCTCCGACGAGGGCAAGGCGTAAGACCTCAAAGGCATGTGAGACGTGCCAGAAGTCTGTTGGTGAAAGTGTGGGTTTGGTGGGGAAACGAATCTGCTCCAGGAGAGAGTGCAGGGCGTTTCCCTACACTCGGCGTATGGAGAGCGGCTCCAAAGGGCTCCGGGCCTGGATGTTGCTCAGCAGACCCAGGGGTGCCCGGGAGTACTCCGTGTTCCAGCCTGGAACAGGGTGCCCCCGCGAGCCTCCCAGGTGTCCAGGAAAATCTACTGCCGTTCAAGACACGCAGAGCAGAGGCTACGGCCTCACGGAAACTGCTGCGCGGCTCCGCTTCTGCACCTCACGTCAGGGCCTTCCCTCCAGGCCTGTGCTCAACCTGGCTGTCCCGTTAGCGACGCAGCATTGCGAGATGCTGATGTTCTCCTCGAGCAGAGTGCCTTCAGGTACGAGGCCCGCGAAGTAGGCAGTGTGTTTTCTCACGGCAGCTCTCGCAAGGGCGACCACAAAGATATCCTGGGAGCTTCGGACTCACCAGAAATCTGGTCCTGAGGCCGTGTGAGGGCTCTGGAAATGGAGCTCTCCTCAAGGAACGTGCAGCGTGTTGCCCATCACTCGGCACGCACACAGGGCCTCCGAGGGGCAGAGCAATGGGCCTCGATGTTGCTCAGCCGGACCACGGCGTGGGGGGTGTCTGGAGGTCCTCAGTGACCTTGGAGGGAAATGCATGCACACCCGAGGGGCCTAGGAGTCCTCAAATGGGTAATTCCGTTAAAATAAACCCGAACGGTGACTAAGAACTCATGGAAACTGCTGCATGCCGCCCTTCCTGCCCGGCTACGCAGGGCCTAAACTGGAGGCAGATTCTCACGTTGAGTTTCCCTTTCGTTCTGGAGCTTGTCAGGCTAACCACCACCGTGGCCATGGAAGCACCGGGTTGAGACGGAGCACACTCATTTTCTTCCCAGAAGCATTTCTACCGGGTTTCCAGGCCTGTCAACAGCAGGGGACGTCAGGCAGCTTCAAGGCAGCATGAAGGCAGCCTTCCAAGTGGGAAAGCAAGGATAGTTCCAGCAGGCTCCCGTTTCCACGCGCACACTCAGCTTACCTCCCTGTGGTTTCTAACCAGTCCAAAGAGACACATGTTACCCTGCGTTTGCTTCCCTGAACCAACTCCCCGAAGTAGGGTGTTCTGGGTCAAGTGAACTGCCTCAACCAAGGAATGCCCTGCCTAGTTACGCCTCTGGGGCCTGTGGCTATTCCAAAGCCTGCAGTGCCACAGGAAGCACAGGGCTGAAATCGCAGTAAGAACGCAAGCCGACTTTCTCTTGGAGGCAGAGTGACTTCCGGCAGGGGGGTCCTAGATGGAATGCGAGGCCGAGGGTTCTCTCAGGGCAGCTCCGACGAGGGCAAGGCGTAAGACCTCAAAGGCATGTGAGACGTGCCAGAAGTCTGTTGGTGAAAGTGTGGGTTTGGTGGGGAAACGAATCTGCTCCAGGAGAGAGTGCAGGGCGTTTCCCTACACTCGGCGTATGGAGAGCGGCTCCAAAGGGCTCCGGGCCTGGATGTTGCTCAGCAGACCCAGGGGTGCCCGGGAGTACTCCGTGTTCCAGCCTGGAACAGGGTGCCCCCGCGAGCCTCCCAGGTGTCCAGGAAAATCTACTGCCGTTCAAGACACGCAGAGCAGAGGCTACGGCCTCACGGAAACTGCTGCGCGGCTCCGCTTCTGCACCTCACGTCAGGGCCTTCCCTCCAGGCCTGTGCTCAACCTGGCTGTCCCGTTAGCGACGCAGCATTGCGAGATGCTGATGTTCTCCTCGAGCAGAGTGCCTTCAGGTACGAGGCCCGCGAAGTAGGCAGTGTGTTTTCTCACGGCAGCTCTCGCAAGGGCGACCACAAAGATATCCTGGGAGCTTCGGACTCACCAGAAATCTGGTCCTGAGGCCGTGTGAGGGCTCTGGAAATGGAGCTCTCCTCAAGGAACGTGCAGCGTGTTGCCCATCACTCGGCACGCACACAGGGCCTCCGAGGGGCAGAGCAATGGGCCTCGATGTTGCTCAGCCGGACCACGGCGTGGGGGGTGTCTGGAGGTCCTCAGTGACCTTGGAGGGAAATGCATGCACACCCGAGGGGCCTAGGAGTCCTCAAATGGGTAATTCCGTTAAAATAAACCCGAACGGTGACTAAGAACTCATGGAAACTGCTGCATGCCGCCCTTCCTGCCCGGCTACGCAGGGCCTAAACTGGAGGCAGATTCTCACGTTGAGTTTCCCTTTCGTTCTGGAGCTTGTCAGGCTAACCACCACCGCGGCCATGGAAGCACCGGGTTGAGACGGAGCACACTCATTTTCTTCCCAGAAGCATTTCTACCGGGTTTCCAGGCCTGTCAACAGCAGGGGACGTCAGGCAGCTTCAAGGCAGCATGAAGGCAGCCTTCCAAGTGGGAAAGCAAGGATAGTTCCAGCAGGCTCCCGTTTCCACGCGCACACTCAGCTTACCTCCCTGTGGTTTCTAACCAGTCCAAAGAGACACATGTTACCCTGCGTTTGCTTCCCTGAACCAACTCCCCGAAGTAGGGTGTTCTGGGTCAAGTGAACTGCCTCAACCAAGGAATGCCCTGCCTAGTTACGCCTCTGGGGCCTGTGGCTATTCCAAAGCCTGCAGTGCCACAGGAAGCACAGGGCTGAAATCGCAGTAAGAACGCAAGCCGACTTTCTCTTGGAGGCAGGGTGACTTCCGGCAGGGGGGTCCTAGATGGAATGCGAGGCCGAGGGTTCTCTCAGGGCAGCTCCGACGAGGGCAAGGCGTAAGACCTCAAAGGCATGTGAGACGTGCCAGAAGTCTGTTGGTGAAAGTGTGGGTTTGGTGGGGAAACGAATCTGCTCCAGGAGAGAGTGCAGGGCGTTTCCCTACACTCGGCGTATGGAGAGCGGCTCCAAAGGGCTCCGGGCCTGGATGTTGCTCAGCAGACCCAGGGGTGCCCGGGAGTACTCCGTGTTCCAGCCTGGAACAGGGTGCCCCCGCGAGCCTCCCAGGTGTCCAGGAAAATCTACTGCCGTTCAACACACGCAGAGCAGAGGCTACGGCCTCACGGAAACTGCTGCGCGGCTCCGCTTCTGCACCTCACGTCAGGGCCTTCCCTCCAGGCCTGTGCTCAATCTGGCTGTCCCGTTAGCGACGCAGCATTGCGAGATGCTGACGTTCTCCTCGAGCAGAGTGCCTTCAGGTATGAGGCCCGCGAAGGAGGCAGTGTGTTTTCTCACGGCAGCTCTCGCAAGGGCGACCACAAAGATTTCCTGGGAGCTTCGGACTCACCAGAAATCTGGTCCTGAGGCCGTGTGAGGGCTCTGGAAATGGAGCTCTCCTCAAGGAACGTGCAGCGTGTTGCCCATCACTCGGCACGCACACAGGGCCTCCGAGGGGCAGAGCAATGGGCCTCGATGTTGCTCAGCCGGACCACGGTGTGGGGGGTGGCTGGAGGTCCTCAGTGACCTTGGAGGGAAATGGATGCACACCCGAGGGGCCTAGGAGTCCTCAAATGGGTAATTCCGTTAAAATAAACCCGAACGGTGACTAAGAACTCATGGAAACTGCTGCATGCCGCCCTTCCTGCCCGGCTACGCAGGGCCTAAACTGGAGGCAGATTCTCACGTTGAGTTTCCCTTTCGTTCTGGAGCTTGTCAGGCTAACCACCACCGCGGCCATGGAAGCACCGGGTTGAGACGGAGCACACTCATTTTCTTCCCAGAAGCATTTCTACCGGGTTTCCAGGCCTGTCAACAGCAGGGGACGTCAGGCAGCTTCAAGGCAGCATGAAGGCAGCCTTCCAAGTGGGAAAGCAAGGATAGTTCCAGCAGGCTCCCGTTTCCACGCGCACACTCAGCTTACCTCCCTGTGGTTTCTAACCAGTCCAAAGAGACACATGTTACCCTGCGTTTGCTTCCCTGAACCAACTCCCCGAAGTAGGGTGTTCTGGGTCAAGTGAACTGCCTCAACCAAGGAATGCCCTGCCTAGTTACGCCTCTGGGGCCTGTGGCTATTCCAAAGCCTGCAGTGCCACAGGAAGCACAGGGCTGAAATCGCAGTAAGAACGCAAGCCGACTTTCTCTTGGAGGCAGGGTGACTTCCGGCAGGGGGGTCCTAGATGGAATGCGAGGCCGAGGGTTCTCTCAGGGCAGCTCCGACGAGGGCAAGGCGTAAGACCTCAAAGGCATGTGAGACGTGCCAGAAGTCTGTTGGTGAAAGTGTGGGTTTGGTGGGGAAACGAATCTGCTCCAGGAGAGAGTGCAGGGCGTTTCCCTACACTCGGCGTATGGAGAGCGGCTCCAAAGGGCTCCGGGCCTGGATGTTGCTCAGCAGACCCAGGGGTGCCCGGGAGTACTCCGTGTTCCAGCCTGGAACAGGGTGCCCCCGCGAGCCTCCCAGGTGTCCAGGAAAATCTACTGCCGTTCAACACACGCAGAGCAGAGGCTACGGCCTCACGGAAACTGCTGCGCGGCTCCGCTTCTGCACCTCACGTCAGGGCCTTCCCTCCAGGCCTGTGCTCAACCTGGCTGTCCCGTTAGCGACGCAGCATTGCGAGATGCTGACGTTCTCCTCGAGCAGAGTGCCTTCAGGTACGAGGCCCGCGAAGTAGGCAGTGTGTTTTCTCACGGCAGCTCTCGCAAGGGCGACCACAAAGATTTTCTGGGAGCTTCGGACTCACCAGAAATCTGGTCCTGAGGCCGTGTGAGGGCTCTGGAAATGGAGCTCTCCTCAAGGAACGTGCAGCGTGTTGCCCATCACTCGGCACGCACACAGGGCCTCTGAGGGGCAGAGCAATGGGCCTCGATGTTGCTCAGCCGGACCACGGCGTGGGGGGTGTCTGGAGGTCCTCAGTGACCTTGGAGGGAAATGGATGCACACCCGAGGGGCCTAGGAGTCCTCAAATGGGTAATTCCGTTAAAATAAACCCGAACGGTGACTAAGAACTCATGGAAACTGCTGCATGCCGCCCTTCCTGCCCGGCTACGCAGGGCCTAAACTGGAGGCAGATTCTCACGTTGAGTTTCCCTTTCGTTCTGGAGCTTGTCAGGCTAACCACCACCGCGGCCATGGAAGCACCGGGTTGAGACGGAGCACACTCATTTTCTTCCCAGAAGCATTTCTACCGGGTTTCCAGGCCTGTCAACAGCAGGGGACGTCAGGCAGCTTCAAGGCAGCATGAAGGCAGCCTTCCAAGTGGGAAAGCAAGGATAGTTCCAGCAGGCTCCCGTTTCCACGCGCACACTCAGCTTACCTCCCTGTGGTTTCTAACCAGTCCAAAGAGACACATGTTACCCTGCGTTTGCTTCCCTGAACCAACTCCCCGAAGTAGGGTGTTCTGGGTCAAGTGAACTGCCTCAACCAAGGAATGCCCTGCCTAGTTACGCCTCTGGGGCCTGTGGCTATTCCAAAGCCTGCAGTGCCACAGGAAGCACAGGGCTGAAATCGCAGTAAGAACGCAAGCCGACTTTCTCTTGGAGGCAGGGTGACTTCCGGCAGGGGGGTCCTAGATGGAATGCGAGGCCGAGGGTTCTCTCAGGGCAGCTCAGACGAGGGCAAGGCGTAAGACCTCAAAGGCATGTGAGACGTGCCAGAAGTCTGTTGGTGAAAGTGTGGGTTTGGTGGGGAAACGAATCTGCTCCAGGAGAGAGTGCAGGGCGTTTCCCTACACTCGGCGTATGGAGAGCGGCTCCAAAGGGCTCCGGGCCTGGATGTTGCTCAGCAGACCCAGGGGTGCCCGGGAGTACTCCGTGTTCCAGCCTGGAACAGGGTGCCCCCGCGAGCCTCCCAGGTGTCCAGGAAAATCTACTGCCGTTCAAGACACGCAGAGCAGAGGCTACGGCCTCACGGAAACTGCTGCGCGGCTCCGCTTCTGCACCTCACGTCAGGGCCTTCCCTCCAGGCCTGTGCTCAATCTGGCTGTCCCGTTAGCGACGCAGCATTGCGAGATGCTGACGTTCTCCTCGAGCAGAGTGCCTTCAGGTATGAGGCCCGCGAAGGAGGCAGTGTGTTTTCTCACGGCAGCTCTCGCAAGGGCGACCACAAAGATTTCCTGGGAGCTTCGGACTCACCAGAAATCTGGTCCTGAGGCCGTGTGAGGGCTCTGGAAATGGAGCTCTCCTCAAGGAACGTGCAGCGTGTTGCCCATCACTCGGCACGCACACAGGGCCTCCGAGGGGCAGAGCAATGGGTCTCGATGTTGCTCAGCCGGACCACGGCGTGGGGGGTGTCTGGAGGTCCTCAGTGACCTTGGAGGGAAATGGATGCACACCCGAGGGGCCTAGGAGTCCTCAAATGGGTAATTCCGTTAAAATAAACCCGAACGGTGACTAAGAACTCATGGAAACTGCTGCATGCCGCCCTTCCTGCCCGGCTACGCAGGGCCTAAACTGGAGGCAGATTCTCACGTTGAGTTTCCCTTTCGTTCTGGAGCTTGTCAGGCTAACCACCACCGCGGCCATGGAAGCACCGGGTTGAGACGGAGCACACTCATTTTCTTCCCAGAAGCATTTCTACCGGGTTTCCAGGCCTGTCAACAGCAGGGGACGTCAGGCAGCTTCAAGGCAGCATGAAGGCAGCCTTCCAAGTGGGAAAGCAAGGATAGTTCCAGCAGGCTCCCGTTTCCACGCGCACACTCAGCTTACCTCCCTGTGGTTTCTAACCAGTCCAAAGAGACACATGTTACCCTGCGTTTGCTTCCCTGAACCAACTCCCCGAAGTAGGGTGTTCTGGGTCAAGTGAACTGCCTCAACCAAGGAATGCCCTGCCTAGTTACGCCTCTGGGGCCTGTGGCTATTCCAAAGCCTGCAGTGCCACAGGAAGCACAGGGCTGAAATCGCAGTAAGAACGCAAGCCGACTTTCTCTTGGAGGCAGGGTGACTTCCGGCAGGGGGGTCCTAGATGGAATGCGAGGCCGAGGGTTCTCTCAGGGCAGCTCCGACGAGGGCAAGGCGTAAGACCTCAAAGGCATGTGAGACGTGCCAGAAGTCTGTTGGTGAAAGTGTGGGTTTGGTGGGGAAACGAATCTGCTCCAGGAGAGAGTGCAGGGCGTTTCCCTACACTCGGCGTATGGAGAGCGGCTCCAAAGGGCTCCGGGCCTGGATGTTGCTCAGCAGACCCAGGGGTGCCCGGGAGTACTCCGTGTTCCAGCCTGGAACAGGGTGCCCCCGCGAGCCTCCCAGGTGTCCAGGAAAATCTACTGCCGTTCAAGACACGCAGAGCAGAGGCTACGGCCTCACGGAAACTGCTGCGCGGCTCCGCTTCTGCACCTCACGTCAGGGCCTTCCCTCCAGGCCTGTGCTCAACCTGGCTGTCCCGTTAGCGACGCAGCATTGCGAGATGCTGACGTTCTCCTCGAGCAGAGTGCCTTCAGGAACGAGGCCCGCGAAGTAGGCAGTGTGTTTTCTCACGGCAGCTCTCGCAAGGGCGACCACAAAGATTTCCTGGGAGCTTCGGACTCACCAGAAATCTGGTCCTGAGGCCGTGTGAGGGCTCTGGAAATGGAGCTCTCCTCAAGGAACGTGCAGCGTGTTGCCCATCACTCGGCACGCACACAGGGCCTCCGAGGGGCAGAGCAATGGGCCTCGATGTTGCTCAGCCGGACCACGGCGTGGGGGGTGTCTGGAGGTCCTCAGTGACCTTGGAGGGAAATGCATGCACACCCGAGGGGCCTAGGAGTCCTCAAATGGGTAATTCCGTTAAAATAAACCCGAACGGTGACTAAGAACTCATGGAAAGTGCTGCATGCCGCCCTTCCTGCCCGGCTACGCAGGGCCTAAACTGGAGGCAGATTCTCACGTTGAGTTTCCCTTTCGTTCTGGAGCTTGTCAGGCTAACCACCACCGCGGCCATGGAAGCACCGGGTTGAGACGGAGCACACTCATTTTCTTCCCAGAAGCATTTCTACCGGGTTTCCAGGCCTGTCAACAGCAGGGGACGTCAGGCAGCTTCAAGGCAGCATGAAGGCAGCCTTCCAAGTGGGAAAGCAAGGATAGTTCCAGCAGGCTCCCGTTTCCACGCGCACACTCAGCTTACCTCCCTGTGGTTTCTAACCAGTCCAAAGAGACACATGTTACCCTGCGTTTGCTTCCCTGAACCAACTCCCCGAAGTAGGGTGTTCTGGGTCAAGTGAACTGCCTCAACCAAGGAATGCCCTGCCTAGTTACGCCTCTGGGGCCTGTGGCTATTCCAAAGCCTGCAGTGCCACAGGAAGCACAGGGCTGAAATCGCAGTAAGAACGCAAGCCGACTTTCTCTTGGAGGCAGGGTGACTTCCGGCAGGGGGGTCCTAGATGGAATGCGAGGCCGAGGGTTCTCTCAGGGCAGCTCCGACGAGGGCAAGGCGTAAGACCTCAAAGGCATGTGAGACGTGCCAGAAGTCTGTTGGTGAAAGTGTGGGTTTGGTGGGGAAACGAATCTGCTCCAGGAGAGAGTGCAGGGCGTTTCCCTACACTCGGCGTATGGAGAGCGGCTCCAAAGGGCTCCGGGCCTGGATGTTGCTCAGCAGACCCAGGGGTGCCCGGGAGTACTCCGTGTTCCAGCCTGGAACAGGGTGCCCCCGCGAGCCTCCCAGGTGTCCAGGAAAATCTACTGCCGTTCAAGACACGCAGAGCAGAGGCTACGGCCTCACGGAAACTGCTGCGCGGCTCCGCTTCTGCACCTCACGTCAGGGCCTTCCCTCCAGGCCTGTGCTCAATCTGGCTGTCCCGTTAGCGACGCAGCATTGCGAGATGCTGACGTTCTCCTCGAGCAGAGTGCCTTCAGGTATGAGGCCCGCGAAGGAGGCAGTGTGTTTTCTCACGGCAGCTCTCGCAAGGGCGACCACAAAGATTTCCTGGGAGCTTCGGACTCACCAGAAATCTGGTCCTGAGGCCGTGTGAGGGCTCTGGAAATGGAGCTCTCCTCAAGGAACGTGCAGCGTGTTGCCCATCACTCGGCACGCACACAGGGCCTCCGAGGGGCAGAGCAATGGGCCTCGATGTTGCTCAGCCGGACCACGGTGTGGGGGGTGGCTGGAGGTCCTCAGTGACCTTGGAGGGAAATGCATGCACACCCGAGGGGCCTAGGAGTCCTCAAATGGGTAATTCCGTTAAAATAAACCCGAACGGTGACTAAGAACTCATGGAAACTGCTGCATGCCGCCCTTCCTGCCCGGCTACGCAGGGCCTAAACTGGAGGCAGATTCTCACGTTGAGTTTCCCTTTCGTTCTGGAGCTTGTCAGGCTAACCACCACCGCGGCCATGGAAGCACCGGGTTGAGACGGAGCACACTCATTTTCTTCCCAGAAGCATTTCTACCGGGTTTCCAGGCCTGTCAACAGCAGGGGACGTCAGGCAGCTTCAAGGCAGCATGAAGGCAGCCTTCCAAGTGGGAAAGCAAGGATAGTTCCAGCAGGCTCCCGTTTCCACGCGCACACTCAGCTTACCTCCCTGTGGTTTCTAACCAGTCCAAAGAGACACATGTTACCCTGCGTTTGCTTCCCTGAACCAACTCCCCGAAGTAGGGTGTTCTGGGTCAAGTGAACTGCCTCAACCAAGGAATGCCCTGCCTAGTTACGCCTCTGGGGCCTGTGGCTATTCCAAAGCCTGCAGTGCCACAGGAAGCACAGGGCTGAAATCGCAGTAAGAACGCAAGCCGACTTTCTCTTGGAGGCAGGGTGACTTCCGGCAGGGGGGTCCTAGATGGAATGCGAGGCCGAGGGTTCTCTCAGGGCAGCTCCGACGAGGGCAAGGCGTAAGACCTCAAAGGCATGTGAGACGTGCCAGAAGTCTGTTGGTGAAAGTGTGGGTTTGGTGGGGAAACGAATCTGCTCCAGGAGAGAGTGCAGGGCGTTTCCCTACACTCGGCGTATGGAGAGCGGCTCCAAAGGGCTCCGGGCCTGGATGTTGCTCAGCAGACCCAGGGGTGCCCGGGAGTACTCCGTGTTCCAGCCTGGAACAGGGTGCCCCCGCGAGCCTCCCAGGTGTCCAGGAAAATCTACTGCCGTTCAAGACACGCAGAGCAGAGGCTACGGCCTCACGGAAACTGCTGCGCGGCTCCGCTTCTGCACCTCACGTCAGGGCCTTCCCTCCAGGCCTGTGCTCAACCTGGCTGTCCCGTTAGCGACGCAGCATTGCGAGATGCTGACGTTCTCCTCGAGCAGAGTGCCTTCAGGAACGAGGCCCGCGAAGTAGGCAGTGTGTTTTCTCACGGCAGCTCTCGCAAGGGCGACCACAAAGATTTCCTGGGAGCTTCGGACTCACCAGAAATCTGGTCCTGAGGCCGTGTGAGGGCTCTGGAAATGGAGCTCTCCTCAAGGAACGTGCAGCGTGTTGCCCATCACTCGGCATGCACACAGGGCCTCCGAGGGGCAGAGCAATGGGCCTCGATGTTGCTCAGCCGGACCACGGCGTGGGGGGTGTCTGGAGGTCCTCAGTGACCTTGGAGGGAAATGGATGCACACCCGAGGGGCCTAGGAGTCCTCAAATGGGTAATTCCGTTAAAATAAACCCGAACGGTGACTAAGAACTCATGGAAAGTGCTGCATGCCGCCCTTCCTGCCCGGCTACGCAGGGCCTAAACTGGAGGCAGATTCTCACGTTGAGTTTCCCTTTCGTTCTGGAGCTTGTCAGGCTAACCACCACCGCGGCCATGGAAGCACCGGGTTGAGACGGAGCACACTCATTTTCTTCCCAGAAGCATTTCTACCGGGTTTCCAGGCCTGTCAACAGCAGGGGACGTCAGGCAGCTTCAAGGCAGCATGAAGGCAGCCTTCCAAGTGGGAAAGCAAGGATAGTTCCAGCAGGCTCCCGTTTCCACGCGCACACTCAGCTTACCTCCCTGTGGTTTCTAACCAGTCCAAAGAGACACATGTTACCCTGCGTTTGCTTCCCTGAACCAACTCCCCGAAGTAGGGTGTTCTGGGTCAAGTGAACTGCCTCAACCAAGGAATGCCCTGCCTAGTTACGCCTCTGGGGCCTGTGGCTATTCCAAAGCCTGCAGTGCCACAGGAAGCACAGGGCTGAAATCGCAGTAAGAACGCAAGCCGACTTTCTCTTGGAGGCAGGGTGACTTCCGGCAGGGGGGTCCTAGATGGAATGCGAGGCCGAGGGTTCTCTCAGGGCAGCTCAGACGAGGGCAAGGCGTAAGACCTCAAAGGCATGTGAGACGTGCCAGAAGTCTGTTGGTGAAAGTGTGGGTTTGGTGGGGAAACGAATCTGCTCCAGGAGAGAGTGCAGGGCGTTTCCCTACACTCGGCGTATGGAGAGCGGCTCCAAAGGGCTCCGGGCCTGGATGTTGCTCAGCAGACCCAGGGGTGCCCGGGAGTACTCCGTGTTCCAGCCTGGAACAGGGTGCCCCCGCGAGCCTCCCAGGTGTCCAGGAAAATCTACTGCCGTTCAACACACGCAGAGCAGAGGCTACGGCCTCACGGAAACTGCTGCGCGGCTCCGCTTCTGCACCTCACGTCAGGGCCTTCCCTCCAGGCCTGTGCTCAACCTGGCTGTCCCGTTAGCGACGCAGCATTGCGAGATGCTGACGTTCTCCTCGAGCAGAGTGCCTTCAGGTACGAGGCCCGCGAAGTAGGCAGTGTGTTTTCTCACGGCAGCTCTCGCAAGGGCGACCACAAAGATTTTCTGGGAGCTTCGGACTCACCAGAAATCTGGTCCTGAGGCCGTGTGAGGGCTCTGGAAATGGAGCTCTCCTCAAGGAACGTGCAGCGTGTTGCCCATCACTCGGCACGCACACAGGGCCTCTGAGGGGCAGAGCAATGGGCCTCGATGTTGCTCAGCCGGACCACGGCGTGGGGGGTGTCTGGAGGTCCTCAGTGACCTTGGAGGGAAATGCATGCACACCCGAGGGGCCTAGGAGTCCTCAAATGGGTAATTCCGTTAAAATAAACCCGAACGGTGACTAAGAACTCATGGAAACTGCTGCATGCCGCCCTTCCTGCCCGGCTACGCAGGGCCTAAACTGGAGGCAGATTCTCACGTTGAGTTTCCCTTTCGTTCTGGAGCTTGTCAGGCTAACCACCACCGCGGACATGGAAGCACCGGGTTGAGACGGAGCACACTCATTTTCTTCCCAGAAGCATTTCTACCGGGTTTCCAGGCCTGTCAACAGCAGGGGACGTCAGGCAGCTTCAAGGCAGCATGAAGGCAGCCTTCCAAGTGGGAAAGCAAGGATAGTTCCAGCAGGCTCCCGTTTCCACGCGCACACTCAGCTTACCTCCCTGTGGTTTCTAACCAGTCCAAAGAGACACATGTTACCCTGCGTTTGCTTCCCTGAACCAACTCCCCGAAGTAGGGTGTTCTGGGTCAAGTGAACTGCCTCAACCAAGGAATGCCCTGCCTAGTTACGCCTCTGGGGCCTGTGGCTATTCCAAAGCCTGCAGTGCCACAGGAAGCACAGGGCTGAAATCGCAGTAAGAACGCAAGCCGACTTTCTCTTGGAGGCAGGGTGACTTCCGGCAGGGGGGTCCTAGATGGAATGCGAGGCCGAGGGTTCTCTCAGGGCAGCTCCGACGAGGGCAAGGCGTAAGACCTCAAAGGCATGTGAGACGTGCCAGAAGTCTGTTGGTGAAAGTGTGGGTTTGGTGGGGAAACGAATCTGCTCCAGGAGAGAGTGCAGGGCGTTTCCCTACACTCGGCGTATGGAGAGCGGCTCCAAAGGGCTCCGGGCCTGGATGTTGCTCAGCAGACCCAGGGGTGCCCGGGAGTACTCCGTGTTCCAGCCTGGAACAGGGTGCCCCCGCGAGCCTCCCAGGTGTCCAGGAAAATCTACTGCCGTTCAAGACACGCAGAGCAGAGGCTACGGCCTCACGGAAACTGCTGCGCGGCTCCGCTTCTGCACCTCACGTCAGGGCCTTCCCTCCAGGCCTGTGCTCAACCTGGCTGTCCCGTTAGCGACGCAGCATTGCGAGATGCTGATGTTCTCCTCGAGCAGAGTGCCTTCAGGTACGAGGCCCGCGAAGTAGGCAGTGTGTTTTCTCACGGCAGCTCTCGCAAGGGCGACCACAAAGATATCCTGGGAGCTTCGGACTCACCAGAAATCTGGTCCTGAGGCCGTGTGAGGGCTCTGGAAATGGAGCTCTCCTCAAGGAACGTGCAGCGTGTTGCCCATCACTCGGCACGCACACAGGGCCTCCGAGGGGCAGAGCAATGGGCCTCGATGTTGCTCAGCCGGACCACGGCGTGGGGGGTGTCTGGAGGTCCTCAGTGACCTTGGAGGGAAATGCATGCACACCCGAGGGGCCTAGGAGTCCTCAAATGGGTAATTCCGTTAAAATAAACCCGAACGGTGACTAAGAACTCATGGAAACTGCTGCATGCCGCCCTTCCTGCCCGGCTACGCAGGGCCTAAACTGGAGGCAGATTCTCACGTTGAGTTTCCCTTTCGTTCTGGAGCTTGTCAGGCTAACCACCACCGCGGCCATGGAAGCACCGGGTTGAGACGGAGCACACTCATTTTCTTCCCAGAAGCATTTCTACCGGGTTTCCAGGCCTGTCAACAGCAGGGGACGTCAGGCAGCTTCAAGGCAGCATGAAGGCAGCCTTCCAAGTGGGAAAGCAAGGATAGTTCCAGCAGGCTCCCGTTTCCACGCGCACACTCAGCTTACCTCCCTGTGGTTTCTAACCAGTCCAAAGAGACACATGTTACCCTGCGTTTGCTTCCCTGAACCAACTCCCCGAAGTAGGGTGTTCTGGGTCAAGTGAACTGCCTCAACCAAGGAATGCCCTGCCTAGTTACGCCTCTGGGGCCTGTGGCTATTCCAAAGCCTGCAGTGCCACAGGAAGCACAGGGCTGAAATCGCAGTAAGAACGCAAGCCGACTTTCTCTTGGAGGCAGGGTGACTTCCGGCAGGGGGGTCCTAGATGGAATGCGAGGCCGAGGGTTCTCTCAGGGCAGCTCCGACGAGGGCAAGGCGTAAGACCTCAAAGGCATGTGAGACGTGCCAGAAGTCTGTTGGTGAAAGTGTGGGTTTGGTGGGGAAACGAATCTGCTCCAGGAGAGAGTGCAGGGCGTTTCCCTACACTCGGCGTATGGAGAGCGGCTCCAAAGGGCTCCGGGCCTGGATGTTGCTCAGCAGACCCAGGGGTGCCCGGGAGTACTCCGTGTTCCAGCCTGGAACAGGGTGCCCCCGCGAGCCTCCCAGGTGTCCAGGAAAATCTACTGCCGTTCAAGACACGCAGAGCAGAGGCTACGGCCTCACGGAAACTGCTGCGCGGCTCCGCTTCTGCACCTCACGTCAGGGCCTTCCCTCCAGGCCTGTGCTCAACCTGGCTGTCCCGTTAGCGACGCAGCATTGCGAGATGCTGACGTTCTCCTCGAGCAGAGTGCCTTCAGGTACGAGGCCCGCGAAGTAGGCAGAGCAGAGTGTTTTCTCACGGCAGCTCTCGCAAGGGCGACCACAAAGATATCCTGGGAGCTTCGGACTCACCAGAAATCTGGTCCTGAGGCCGTGTGAGGGCTCTGGAAATGGAGCTCTCCTCAAGGAACGTGCAGCGTGTTGCCCATCACTCGGCACGCACACAGGGCCTCCGAGGGGCAGAGCAATGGGCCTCGATGTTGCTCAGCCGGACCACGGCGTGGGGGGTGTCTGGAGGTCCTCAGTGACCTTGGAGGGAAATGGATGCACACCCGAGGGGCCTAGGAGTCCTCAAATGGGTAATTCCGTTAAAATAAACCCGAACGGTGACTAAGAACTCATGGAAACTGCTGCATGCCGCCCTTCCTGCCCGGCTACGCAGGGCCTAAACTGGAGGCAGATTCTCACGTTGAGTTTCCCTTTCGTTCTGGAGCTTGTCAGGCTAACCACCACCGCGGCCATGGAAGCACCGGGTTGAGACGGAGCACACTCATTTTCTTCCCAGAAGCATTTCTACCGGGTTTCCAGGCCTGTCAACAGCAGGGGACGTCAGGCAGCTTCAAGGCAGCATGAAGGCAGCCTTCCAAGTGGGAAAGCAAGGATAGTTCCAGCAGGCTCCCGTTTCCACGCGCACACTCAGCTTACCTCCCTGTGGTTTCTAACCAGTCCAAAGAGACACATGTTACCCTGCGTTTGCTTCCCTGAACCAACTCCCCGAAGTAGGGTGTTCTGGGTCAAGTGAACTGCCTCAACCAAGGAATGCCCTGCCTAGTTACGCCTCTGGGGCCTGTGGCTATTCCAAAGCCTGCAGTGCCACAGGAAGCACAGGGCTGAAATCGCAGTAAGAACGCAAGCCGACTTTCTCTTGGAGGCAGGGTGACTTCCGGCAGGGGGGTCCTAGATGGAATGCGAGGCCGAGGGTTCTCTCAGGGCAGCTCCGACGAGGGCAAGGCGTAAGACCTCAAAGGCATGTGAGACGTGCCAGAAGTCTGTTGGTGAAAGTGTGGGTTTGGTGGGGAAACGAATCTGCTCCAGGAGAGAGTGCAGGGCGTTTCCCTACACTCGGCGTATGGAGAGCGGCTCCAAAGGGCTCCGGGCCTGGATGTTGCTCAGCAGACCCAGGGGTGCCCGGGAGTACTCCGTGTTCCAGCCTGGAACAGGGTGCCCCCGCGAGCCTCCCAGGTGTCCAGGAAAATCTACTGCCGTTCAAGACACGCAGAGCAGAGGCTACGGCCTCACGGAAACTGCTGCGCGGCTCCGCTTCTGCACCTCACGTCAGGGCCTTCCCTCCAGGCCTGTGCTCAATCTGGCTGTCCCGTTAGCGACGCAGCATTGCGAGATGCTGACGTTCTCCTCGAGCAGAGTGCCTTCAGGTATGAGGCCCGCGAAGGAGGCAGTGTGTTTTCTCACGGCAGCTCTCGCAAGGGCGACCACAAAGATTTCCTGGGAGCTTCGGACTCACCAGAAATCTGGTCCTGAGGCCGTGTGAGGGCTCTGGAAATGGAGCTCTCCTCAAGGAACGTGCAGCGTGTTGCCCATCACTCGGCACGCACACAGGGCCTCCGAGGGGCAGAGCAATGGGCCTCGATGTTGCTCAGCCGGACCACGGTGTGGGGGGTGGCTGGAGGTCCTCAGTGACCTTGGAGGGAAATGCATGCACACCCGAGGGGCCTAGGAGTCCTCAAATGGGTAATTCCGTTAAAATAAACCCGAACGGTGACTAAGAACTCATGGAAACTGCTGCATGCCGCCCTTCCTGCCCGGCTACGCAGGGCCTAAACTGGAGGCAGATTCTCACGTTGAGTTTCCCTTTCGTTCTGGAGCTTGTCAGGCTAACCACCACCGCGGCCATGGAAGCACCGGGTTGAGACGGAGCACACTCATTTTCTTCCCAGAAGCATTTCTACCGGGTTTCCAGGCCTGTCAACAGCAGGGGACGTCAGGCAGCTTCAAGGCAGCATGAAGGCAGCCTTCCAAGTGGGAAAGCAAGGATAGTTCCAGCAGGCTCCCGTTTCCACGCGCACACTCAGCTTACCTCCCTGTGGTTTCTAACCAGTCCAAAGAGACACATGTTACCCTGCGTTTGCTTCCCTGAACCAACTCCCCGAAGTAGGGTGTTCTGGGTCAAGTGAACTGCCTCAACCAAGGAATGCCCTGCCTAGTTACGCCTCTGGGGCCTGTGGCTATTCCAAAGCCTGCAGTGCCACAGGAAGCACAGGGCTGAAATCGCAGTAAGAACGCAAGCCGACTTTCTCTTGGAGGCAGGGTGACTTCCGGCAGGGGGGTCCTAGATGGAATGCGAGGCCGAGGGTTCTCTCAGGGCAGCTCCGACGAGGGCAAGGCGTAAGACCTCAAAGGCATGTGAGACGTGCCAGAAGTCTGTTGGTGAAAGTGTGGGTTTGGTGGGGAAACGAATCTGCTCCAGGAGAGAGTGCAGGGCGTTTCCCTACACTCGGCGTATGGAGAGCGGCTCCAAAGGGCTCCGGGCCTGGATGTTGCTCAGCAGACCCAGGGGTGCCCGGGAGTACTCCGTGTTCCAGCCTGGAACAGGGTGCCCCCGCGAGCCTCCCAGGTGTCCAGGAAAATCTACTGCCGTTCAAGACACGCAGAGCAGAGGCTACGGCCTCACGGAAACTGCTGCGCGGCTCCGCTTCTGCACCTCACGTCAGGGCCTTCCCTCCAGGCCTGTGCTCAACCTGGCTGTCCCGTTAGCGACGCAGCATTGCGAGATGCTGACGTTCTCCTCGAGCAGAGTGCCTTCAGGAACGAGGCCCGCGAAGTAGGCAGTGTGTTTTCTCACGGCAGCTCTCGCAAGGGCGACCACAAAGATTTCCTGGGAGCTTCGGACTCACCAGAAATCTGGTCCTGAGGCCGTGTGAGGGCTCTGGAAATGGAGCTCTCCTCAAGGAACGTGCAGCGTGTTGCCCATCACTCGGCATGCACACAGGGCCTCCGAGGGGCAGAGCAATGGGCCTCGATGTTGCTCAGCCGGACCACGGCGTGGGGGGTGTCTGGAGGTCCTCAGTGACCTTGGAGGGAAATGGATGCACACCCGAGGGGCCTAGGAGTCCTCAAATGGGTAATTCCGTTAAAATAAACCCGAACGGTGACTAAGAACTCATGGAAAGTGCTGCATGCCGCCCTTCCTGCCCGGCTACGCAGGGCCTAAACTGGAGGCAGATTCTCACGTTGAGTTTCCCTTTCGTTCTGGAGCTTGTCAGGCTAACCACCACCGCGGCCATGGAAGCACCGGGTTGAGACGGAGCACACTCATTTTCTTCCCAGAAGCATTTCTACCGGGTTTCCAGGCCTGTCAACAGCAGGGGACGTCAGGCAGCTTCAAGGCAGCATGAAGGCAGCCTTCCAAGTGGGAAAGCAAGGATAGTTCCAGCAGGCTCCCGTTTCCACGCGCACACTCAGCTTACCTCCCTGTGGTTTCTAACCAGTCCAAAGAGACACATGTTACCCTGCGTTTGCTTCCCTGAACCAACTCCCCGAAGTAGGGTGTTCTGGGTCAAGTGAACTGCCTCAACCAAGGAATGCCCTGCCTAGTTACGCCTCTGGGGCCTGTGGCTATTCCAAAGCCTGCAGTGCCACAGGAAGCACAGGGCTGAAATCGCAGTAAGAACGCAAGCCGACTTTCTCTTGGAGGCAGGGTGACTTCCGGCAGGGGGGTCCTAGATGGAATGCGAGGCCGAGGGTTCTCTCAGGGCAGCTCAGACGAGGGCAAGGCGTAAGACCTCAAAGGCATGTGAGACGTGCCAGAAGTCTGTTGGTGAAAGTGTGGGTTTGGTGGGGAAACGAATCTGCTCCAGGAGAGAGTGCAGGGCGTTTCCCTACACTCGGCGTATGGAGAGCGGCTCCAAAGGGCTCCGGGCCTGGATGTTGCTCAGCAGACCCAGGGGTGCCCGGGAGTACTCCGTGTTCCAGCCTGGAACAGGGTGCCCCCGCGAGCCTCCCAGGTGTCCAGGAAAATCTACTGCCGTTCAACACACGCAGAGCAGAGGCTACGGCCTCACGGAAACTGCTGCGCGGCTCCGCTTCTGCACCTCACGTCAGGGCCTTCCCTCCAGGCCTGTGCTCAACCTGGCTTTCCCGTTAGCGACGCAGCATTGCGAGATGCTGACGTTCTCCTCGAGCAGAGTGCCTTCAGGTACGAGGCCCGCGAAGTAGGCAGTGTGTTTTCTCACGGCAGCTCTCGCAAGGGCGACCACAAAGATTTTCTGGGAGCTACGGACTCACCAGAAATCTGGTCCTGAGGCCGTGTGAGGGCTCTGGAAATGGAGCTCTCCTCAAGGAACGTGCAGCGTGTTGCCCATCACTCGGCACGCACACAGGGCCTCTGAGGGGCAGAGCAATGGGCCTCGATGTTGCTCAGCCGGACCACGGCGTGGGGGGTGTCTGGAGGTCCTCAGTGACCTTGGAGGGAAATGGATGCACACCCGAGGGGCCTAGGAGTCCTCAAATGGGTAATTCCTTTAAAATAAACCCGAACGGTGACTAAGAACTCATGGAAACTGCTGCATGCCGCCCTTCCTGCCCGGCTACGCAGGGCCTAAACTGGAGGCAGATTCTCACGTTGAGTTTCCCTTTCGTTCTGGAGCTTGTCAGGCTAACCACCACCGCGGCCATGGAAGCACCGGGTTGAGACGGAGCACACTCATTTTCTTCCCAGAAGCATTTCTACCGGGTTTCCAGGCCTGTCAACAGCAGGGGACGTCAGGCAGCTTCAAGGCAGCATGAAGGCAGCCTTCCAAGTGGGAAAGCAAGGATAGTTCCAGCAGGCTCCCGTTTCCACGCGCACACTCAGCTTACCTCCCTGTGGTTTCTAACCAGTCCAAAGAGACACATGTTACCCTGCGTTTGCTTCCCTGAACCAACTCCCCGAAGTAGGGTGTTCTGGGTCAAGTGAACTGCCTCAACCAAGGAATGCCCTGCCTAGTTACGCCTCTGGGGCCTGTGGCTATTCCAAAGCCTGCAGTGCCACAGGAAGCACAGGGCTGAAATCGCAGTAAGAACGCAAGCCGACTTTCTCTTGGAGGCAGGGTGACTTCCGGCAGGGGGGTCCTAGATGGAATGCGAGGCCGAGGGTTCTCTCAGGGCAGCTCCGACGAGGGCAAGGCGTAAGACCTCAAAGGCATGTGAGACGTGCCAGAAGTCTGTTGGTGAAAGTGTGGGTTTGGTGGGGAAACGAATCTGCTCCAGGAGAGAGTGCAGGGCGTTTCCCTACACTCGGCGTATGGAGAGCGGCTCCAAAGGGCTCCGGGCCTGGATGTTGCTCAGCAGACCCAGGGGTGCCCGGGAGTACTCCGTGTTCCAGCCTGGAACAGGGTGCCCCCGCGAGCCTCCCAGGTGTCCAGGAAAATCTACTGCCGTTCAAGACACGCAGAGCAGAGGCTACGGCCTCACGGAAACTGCTGCGCGGCTCCGCTTCTGCACCTCACGTCAGGGCCTTCCCTCCAGGCCTGTGCTCAATCTGGCTGTCCCGTTAGCGACGCAGCATTGCGAGATGCTGACGTTCTCCTCGAGCAGAGTGCCTTCAGGTATGAGGCCCGCGAAGGAGGCAGTGTGTTTTCTCACGGCAGCTCTCGCAAGGGCGACCACAAAGATTTCCTGGGAGCTTCGGACTCACCAGAAATCTGGTCCTGAGGCCGTGTGAGGGCTCTGGAAATGGAGCTCTCCTCAAGGAACGTGCAGCGTGTTGCCCATCACTCGGCACGCACACAGGGCCTCCGAGGGGCAGAGCAATGGGCCTCGATGTTGCTCAGCCGGACCACGGTGTGGGGGGTGGCTGGAGGTCCTCAGTGACCTTGGAGGGAAATGCATGCACACCCGAGGGGCCTAGGAGTCCTCAAATGGGTAATTCCGTTAAAATAAACCCGAACGGTGACTAAGAACTCATGGAAACTGCTGCATGCCGCCCTTCCTGCCCGGCTACGCAGGGCCTAAACTGGAGGCAGATTCTCACGTTGAGTTTCCCTTTCGTTCTGGAGCTTGTCAGGCTAACCACCACCGCGGCCATGGAAGCACCGGGTTGAGACGGAGCACACTCATTTTCTTCCCAGAAGCATTTCTACCGGGTTTCCAGGCCTGTCAACAGCAGGGGACGTCAGGCAGCTTCAAGGCAGCATGAAGGCAGCCTTCCAAGTGGGAAAGCAAGGATAGTTCCAGCAGGCTCCCGTTTCCACGCGCACACTCAGCTTACCTCCCTGTGGTTTCTAACCAGTCCAAAGAGACACATGTTACCCTGCGTTTGCTTCCCTGAACCAACTCCCCGAAGTAGGGTGTTCTGGGTCAAGTGAACTGCCTCAACCAAGGAATGCCCTGCCTAGTTACGCCTCTGGGGCCTGTGGCTATTCCAAAGCCTGCAGTGCCACAGGAAGCACAGGGCTGAAATCGCAGTAAGAACGCAAGCCGACTTTCTCTTGGAGGCAGGGTGACTTCCGGCAGGGGGGTCCTAGATGGAATGCGAGGCCGAGGGTTCTCTCAGGGCAGCTCCGACGAGGGCAAGGCGTAAGACCTCAAAGGCATGTGAGACGTGCCAGAAGTCTGTTGGTGAAAGTGTGGGTTTGGTGGGGAAACGAATCTGCTCCAGGAGAGAGTGCAGGGCGTTTCCCTACACTCGGCGTATGGAGAGCGGCTCCAAAGGGCTCCGGGCCTGGATGTTGCTCAGCAGACCCAGGGGTGCCCGGGAGTACTCCGTGTTCCAGCCTGGAACAGGGTGCCCCCGCGAGCCTCCCAGGTGTCCAGGAAAATCTACTGCCGTTCAAGACACGCAGAGCAGAGGCTACGGCCTCACGGAAACTGCTGCGCGGCTCCGCTTCTGCACCTCACGTCAGGGCCTTCCCTCCAGGCCTGTGCTCAACCTGGCTGTCCCGTTAGCGACGCAGCATTGCGAGATGCTGATGTTCTCCTCGAGCAGAGTGCCTTCAGGTACGAGGCCCGCGAAGTAGGCAGTGTGTTTTCTCACGGCAGCTCTCGCAAGGGCGACCACAAAGATATCCTGGGAGCTTCGGACTCACCAGAAATCTGGTCCTGAGGCCGTGTGAGGGCTCTGGAAATGGAGCTCTCCTCAAGGAACGTGCAGCGTGTTGCCCATCACTCGGCACGCACACAGGGCCTCCGAGGGGCAGAGCAATGGGCCTCGATGTTGCTCAGCCGGACCACGGCGTGGGGGGTGTCTGGAGGTCCTCAGTGACCTTGGAGGGAAATGCATGCACACCCGAGGGGCCTAGGAGTCCTCAAATGGGTAATTCCGTTAAAATAAACCCGAACGGTGACTAAGAACTCATGGAAACTGCTGCATGCCGCCCTTCCTGCCCGGCTACGCAGGGCCTAAACTGGAGGCAGATTCTCACGTTGAGTTTCCCTTTCGTTCTGGAGCTTGTCAGGCTAACCACCACCGTGGCCATGGAAGCACCGGGTTGAGACGGAGCACACTCATTTTCTTCCCAGAAGCATTTCTACCGGGTTTCCAGGCCTGTCAACAGCAGGGGACGTCAGGCAGCTTCAAGGCAGCATGAAGGCAGCCTTCCAAGTGGGAAAGCAAGGATAGTTCCAGCAGGCTCCCGTTTCCACGCGCACACTCAGCTTACCTCCCTGTGGTTTCTAACCAGTCCAAAGAGACACATGTTACCCTGCGTTTGCTTCCCTGAACCAACTCCCCGAAGTAGGGTGTTCTGGGTCAAGTGAACTGCCTCAACCAAGGAATGCCCTGCCTAGTTACGCCTCTGGGGCCTGTGGCTATTCCAAAGCCTGCAGTGCCACAGGAAGCACAGGGCTGAAATCGCAGTAAGAACGCAAGCCGACTTTCTCTTGGAGGCAGGGTGACTTCCGGCAGGGGGGTCCTAGATGGAATGCGAGGCCGAGGGTTCTCTCAGGGCAGCTCCGACGAGGGCAAGGCGTAAGACCTCAAAGGCATGTGAGACGTGCCAGAAGTCTGTTGGTGAAAGTGTGGGTTTGGTGGGGAAACGAATCTGCTCCAGGAGAGAGTGCAGGGCGTTTCCCTACACTCGGCGTATGGAGAGCGGCTCCAAAGGGCTCCGGGCCTGGATGTTGCTCAGCAGACCCAGGGGTGCCCGGGAGTACTCCGTGTTCCAGCCTGGAACAGGGTGCCCCCGCGAGCCTCCCAGGTGTCCAGGAAAATCTACTGCCGTTCAAGACACGCAGAGCAGAGGCTACGGCCTCACGGAAACTGCTGCGCGGCTCCGCTTCTGCACCTCACGTCAGGGCCTTCCCTCCAGGCCTGTGCTCAACCTGGCTGTCCCGTTAGCGACGCAGCATTGCGAGATGCTGATGTTCTCCTCGAGCAGAGTGCCTTCAGGTACGAGGCCCGCGAAGTAGGCAGTGTGTTTTCTCACGGCAGCTCTCGCAAGGGCGACCACAAAGATATCCTGGGAGCTTCGGACTCACCAGAAATCTGGTCCTGAGGCCGTGTGAGGGCTCTGGAAATGGAGCTCTCCTCAAGGAACGTGCAGCGTGTTGCCCATCACTCGGCACGCACACAGGGCCTCCGAGGGGCAGAGCAATGGGCCTCGATGTTGCTCAGCCGGACCACGGCGTGGGGGGTGTCTGGAGGTCCTCAGTGACCTTGGAGGGAAATGCATGCACACCCGAGGGGCCTAGGAGTCCTCAAATGGGTAATTCCGTTAAAATAAACCCGAACGGTGACTAAGAACTCATGGAAACTGCTGCATGCCGCCCTTCCTGCCCGGCTACGCAGGGCCTAAACTGGAGGCAGATTCTCACGTTGAGTTTCCCTTTCGTTCTGGAGCTTGTCAGGCTAACCACCACCGCGGCCATGGAAGCACCGGGTTGAGACGGAGCACACTCATTTTCTTCCCAGAAGCATTTCTACCGGGTTTCCAGGCCTGTCAACAGCAGGGGACGTCAGGCAGCTTCAAGGCAGCATGAAGGCAGCCTTCCAAGTGGGAAAGCAAGGATAGTTCCAGCAGGCTCCCGTTTCCACGCGCACACTCAGCTTACCTCCCTGTGGTTTCTAACCAGTCCAAAGAGACACATGTTACCCTGCGTTTGCTTCCCTGAACCAACTCCCCGAAGTAGGGTGTTCTGGGTCAAGTGAACTGCCTCAACCAAGGAATGCCCTGCCTAGTTACGCCTCTGGGGCCTGTGGCTATTCCAAAGCCTGCAGTGCCACAGGAAGCACAGGGCTGAAATCGCAGTAAGAACGCAAGCCGACTTTCTCTTGGAGGCAGGGTGACTTCCGGCAGGGGGGTCCTAGATGGAATGCGAGGCCGAGGGTTCTCTCAGGGCAGCTCCGACGAGGGCAAGGCGTAAGACCTCAAAGGCATGTGAGACGTGCCAGAAGTCTGTTGGTGAAAGTGTGGGTTTGGTGGGGAAACGAATCTGCTCCAGGAGAGAGTGCAGGGCGTTTCCCTACACTCGGCGTATGGAGAGCGGCTCCAAAGGGCTCCGGGCCTGGATGTTGCTCAGCAGACCCAGGGGTGCCCGGGAGTACTCCGTGTTCCAGCCTGGAACAGGGTGCCCCCGCGAGCCTCCCAGGTGTCCAGGAAAATCTACTGCCGTTCAAGACACGCAGAGCAGAGGCTACGGCCTCACGGAAACTGCTGCGCGGCTCCGCTTCTGCACCTCACGTCAGGGCCTTCCCTCCAGGCCTGTGCTCAACCTGGCTGTCCCGTTAGCGACGCAGCATTGCGAGATGCTGACGTTCTCCTCGAGCAGAGTGCCTTCAGGAACGAGGCCCGCGAAGTAGGCAGTGTGTTTTCTCACGGCAGCTCTCGCAAGGGCGACCACAAAGATTTCCTGGGAGCTTCGGACTCACCAGAAATCTGGTCCTGAGGCCGTGTGAGGGCTCTGGAAATGGAGCTCTCCTCAAGGAACGTGCAGCGTGTTGCCCATCACTCGGCATGCACACAGGGCCTCCGAGGGGCAGAGCAATGGGCCTCGATGTTGCTCAGCCGGACCACGGCGTGGGGGGTGTCTGGAGGTCCTCAGTGACCTTGGAGGGAAATGGATGCACACCCGAGGGGCCTAGGAGTCCTCAAATGGGTAATTCCGTTAAAATAAACCCGAACGGTGACTAAGAACTCATGGAAAGTGCTGCATGCCGCCCTTCCTGCCCGGCTACGCAGGGCCTAAACTGGAGGCAGATTCTCACGTTGAGTTTCCCTTTCGTTCTGGAGCTTGTCAGGCTAACCACCACCGCGGCCATGGAAGCACCGGGTTGAGACGGAGCACACTCATTTTCTTCCCAGAAGCATTTCTACCGGGTTTCCAGGCCTGTCAACAGCAGGGGACGTCAGGCAGCTTCAAGGCAGCATGAAGGCAGCCTTCCAAGTGGGAAAGCAAGGATAGTTCCAGCAGGCTCCCGTTTCCACGCGCACACTCAGCTTACCTCCCTGTGGTTTCTAACCAGTCCAAAGAGACACATGTTACCCTGCGTTTGCTTCCCTGAACCAACTCCCCGAAGTAGGGTGTTCTGGGTCAAGTGAACTGCCTCAACCAAGGAATGCCCTGCCTAGTTACGCCTCTGGGGCCTGTGGCTATTCCAAAGCCTGCAGTGCCACAGGAAGCACAGGGCTGAAATCGCAGTAAGAACGCAAGCCGACTTTCTCTTGGAGGCAGGGTGACTTCCGGCAGGGGGGTCCTAGATGGAATGCGAGGCCGAGGGTTCTCTCAGGGCAGCTCCGACGAGGGCAAGGCGTAAGACCTCAAAGGCATGTGAGACGTGCCAGAAGTCTGTTGGTGAAAGTGTGGGTTTGGTGGGGAAACGAATCTGCTCCAGGAGAGAGTGCAGGGCGTTTCCCTACACTCGGCGTATGGAGAGCGGCTCCAAAGGGCTCCGGGCCTGGATGTTGCTCAGCAGACCCAGGGGTGCCCGGGAGTACTCCGTGTTCCAGCCTGGAACAGGGTGCCCCCGCGAGCCTCCCAGGTGTCCAGGAAAATCTACTGCCGTTCAAGACACGCAGAGCAGAGGCTACGGCCTCACGGAAACTGCTGCGCGGCTCCGCTTCTGCACCTCACGTCAGGGCCTTCCCTCCAGGCCTGTGCTCAACCTGGCTGTCCCGTTAGCGACGCAGCATTGCGAGATGCTGATGTTCTCCTCGAGCAGAGTGCCTTCAGGTACGAGGCCCGCGAAGTAGGCAGTGTGTTTTCTCACGGCAGCTCTCGCAAGGGCGACCACAAAGATATCCTGGGAGCTTCGGACTCACCAGAAATCTGGTCCTGAGGCCGTGTGAGGGCTCTGGAAATGGAGCTCTCCTCAAGGAACGTGCAGCGTGTTGCCCATCACTCGGCACGCACACAGGGCCTCCGAGGGGCAGAGCAATGGGCCTCGATGTTGCTCAGCCGGACCACGGCGTGGGGGGTGTCTGGAGGTCCTCAGTGACCTTGGAGGGAAATGCATGCACACCCGAGGGGCCTAGGAGTCCTCAAATGGGTAATTCCGTTAAAATAAACCCGAACGGTGACTAAGAACTCATGGAAACTGCTGCATGCCGCCCTTCCTGCCCGGCTACGCAGGGCCTAAACTGGAGGCAGATTCTCACGTTGAGTTTCCCTTTCGTTCTGGAGCTTGTCAGGCTAACCACCACCGCGGCCATGGAAGCACCGGGTTGAGACGGAGCACACTCATTTTCTTCCCAGAAGCATTTCTACCGGGTTTCCAGGCCTGTCAACAGCAGGGGACGTCAGGCAGCTTCAAGGCAGCATGAAGGCAGCCTTCCAAGTGGGAAAGCAAGGATAGTTCCAGCAGGCTCCCGTTTCCACGCGCACACTCAGCTTACCTCCCTGTGGTTTCTAACCAGTCCAAAGAGACACATGTTACCCTGCGTTTGCTTCCCTGAACCAACTCCCCGAAGTAGGGTGTTCTGGGTCAAGTGAACTGCCTCAACCAAGGAATGCCCTGCCTAGTTACGCCTCTGGGGCCTGTGGCTATTCCAAAGCCTGCAGTGCCACAGGAAGCACAGGGCTGAAATCGCAGTAAGAACGCAAGCCGACTTTCTCTTGGAGGCAGGGTGACTTCCGGCAGGGGGGTCCTAGATGGAATGCGAGGCCGAGGGTTCTCTCAGGGCAGCTCCGACGAGGGCAAGGCGTAAGACCTCAAAGGCATGTGAGACGTGCCAGAAGTCTGTTGGTGAAAGTGTGGGTTTGGTGGGGAAACGAATCTGCTCCAGGAGAGAGTGCAGGGCGTTTCCCTACACTCGGCGTATGGAGAGCGGCTCCAAAGGGCTCCGGGCCTGGATGTTGCTCAGCAGACCCAGGGGTGCCCGGGAGTACTCCGTGTTCCAGCCTGGAACAGGGTGCCCCCGCGAGCCTCCCAGGTGTCCAGGAAAATCTACTGCCGTTCAACACACGCAGAGCAGAGGCTACGGCCTCACGGAAACTGCTGCGCGGCTCCGCTTCTGCACCTCACGTCAGGGCCTTCCCTCCAGGCCTGTGCTCAATCTGGCTGTCCCGTTAGCGACGCAGCATTGCGAGATGCTGACGTTCTCCTCGAGCAGAGTGCCTTCAGGTATGAGGCCCGCGAAGGAGGCAGTGTGTTTTCTCACGGCAGCTCTCGCAAGGGCGACCACAAAGATTTCCTGGGAGCTTCGGACTCACCAGAAATCTGGTCCTGAGGCCGTGTGAGGGCTCTGGAAATGGAGCTCTCCTCAAGGAACGTGCAGCGTGTTGCCCATCACTCGGCACGCACACAGGGCCTCCGAGGGGCAGAGCAATGGGCCTCGATGTTGCTCAGCCGGACCACGGTGTGGGGGGTGGCTGGAGGTCCTCAGTGACCTTGGAGGGAAATGCATGCACACCCGAGGGGCCTAGGAGTCCTCAAATGGGTAATTCCGTTAAAATAAACCCGAACGGTGACTAAGAACTCATGGAAACTGCTGCATGCCGCCCTTCCTGCCCGGCTACGCAGGGCCTAAACTGGAGGCAGATTCTCACGTTGAGTTTCCCTTTCGTTCTGGAGCTTGTCAGGCTAACCACCACCGCGGCCATGGAAGCACCGGGTTGAGACGGAGCACACTCATTTTCTTCCCAGAAGCATTTCTACCGGGTTTCCAGGCCTGTCAACAGCAGGGGACGTCAGGCAGCTTCAAGGCAGCATGAAGGCAGCCTTCCAAGTGGGAAAGCAAGGATAGTTCCAGCAGGCTCCCGTTTCCACGCGCACACTCAGCTTACCTCCCTGTGGTTTCTAACCAGTCCAAAGAGACACATGTTACCCTGCGTTTGCTTCCCTGAACCAACTCCCCGAAGTAGGGTGTTCTGGGTCAAGTGAACTGCCTCAACCAAGGAATGCCCTGCCTAGTTACGCCTCTGGGGCCTGTGGCTATTCCAAAGCCTGCAGTGCCACAGGAAGCACAGGGCTGAAATCGCAGTAAGAACGCAAGCCGACTTTCTCTTGGAGGCAGGGTGACTTCCGGCAGGGGGGTCCTAGATGGAATGCGAGGCCGAGGGTTCTCTCAGGGCAGCTCCGACGAGGGCAAGGCGTAAGACCTCAAAGGCATGTGAGACGTGCCAGAAGTCTGTTGGTGAAAGTGTGGGTTTGGTGGGGAAACGAATCTGCTCCAGGAGAGAGTGCAGGGCGTTTCCCTACACTCGGCGTATGGAGAGCGGCTCCAAAGGGCTCCGGGCCTGGATGTTGCTCAGCAGACCCAGGGGTGCCCGGGAGTACTCCGTGTTCCAGCCTGGAACAGGGTGCCCCCGCGAGCCTCCCAGGTGTCCAGGAAAATCTACTGCCGTTCAAGACACGCAGAGCAGAGGCTACGGCCTCACGGAAACTGCTGCGCGGCTCCGCTTCTGCACCTCACGTCAGGGCCTTCCCTCCAGGCCTGTGCTCAACCTGGCTGTCCCGTTAGCGACGCAGCATTGCGAGATGCTGACGTTCTCCTCGAGCAGAGTGCCTTCAGGAACGAGGCCCGCGAAGTAGGCAGTGTGTTTTCTCACGGCAGCTCTCGCAAGGGCGACCACAAAGATTTCCTGGGAGCTTCGGACTCACCAGAAATCTGGTCCTGAGGCCGTGTGAGGGCTCTGGAAATGGAGCTCTCCTCAAGGAACGTGCAGCGTGTTGCCCATCACTCGGCATGCACACAGGGCCTCCGAGGGGCAGAGCAATGGGCCTCGATGTTGCTCAGCCGGACCACGGCGTGGGGGGTGTCTGGAGGTCCTCAGTGACCTTGGAGGGAAATGGATGCACACCCGAGGGGCCTAGGAGTCCTCAAATGGGTAATTCCGTTAAAATAAACCCGAACGGTGACTAAGAACTCATGGAAACTGCTGCATGCCGCCCTTCCTGCCCGGCTACGCAGGGCCTAAACTGGAGGCAGATTCTCACGTTGAGTTTCCCTTTCGTTCTGGAGCTTGTCAGGCTAACCACCACCGCGGCCATGGAAGCACCGGGTTGAGACGGAGCACACTCATTTTCTTCCCAGAAGCATTTCTACCGGGTTTCCAGGCCTGTCAACAGCAGGGGACGTCAGGCAGCTTCAAGGCAGCATGAAGGCAGCCTTCCAAGTGGGAAAGCAAGGATAGTTCCAGCAGGCTCCCGTTTCCACGCGCACACTCAGCTTACCTCCCTGTGGTTTCTAACCAGTCCAAAGAGACACATGTTACCCTGCGTTTGCTTCCCTGAACCAACTCCCCGAAGTAGGGTGTTCTGGGTCAAGTGAACTGCCTCAACCAAGGAATGCCCTGCCTAGTTACGCCTCTGGGGCCTGTGGCTATTCCAAAGCCTGCAGTGCCACAGGAAGCACAGGGCTGAAATCGCAGTAAGAACGCAAGCCGACTTTCTCTTGGAGGCAGGGTGACTTCCGGCAGGGGGGTCCTAGATGGAATGCGAGGCCGAGGGTTCTCTCAGGGCAGCTCAGACGAGGGCAAGGCGTAAGACCTCAAAGGCATGTGAGACGTGCCAGAAGTCTGTTGGTGAAAGTGTGGGTTTGGTGGGGAAACGAATCTGCTCCAGGAGAGAGTGCAGGGCGTTTCCCTACACTCGGCGTATGGAGAGCGGCTCCAAAGGGCTCCGGGCCTGGATGTTGCTCAGCAGACCCAGGGGTGCCCGGGAGTACTCCGTGTTCCAGCCTGGAACAGGGTGCCCCCGCGAGCCTCCCAGGTGTCCAGGAAAATCTACTGCCGTTCAACACACGCAGAGCAGAGGCTACGGCCTCACGGAAACTGCTGCGCGGCTCCGCTTCTGCACCTCACGTCAGGGCCTTCCCTCCAGGCCTGTGCTCAACCTGGCTGTCCCGTTAGCGACGCAGCATTGCGAGATGCTGACGTTCTCCTCGAGCAGAGTGCCTTCAGGTACGAGGCCCGCGAAGTAGGCAGTGTGTTTTCTCACGGCAGCTCTCGCAAGGGCGACCACAAAGATTTTCTGGGAGCTTCGGACTCACCAGAAATCTGGTCCTGAGGCCGTGTGAGGGCTCTGGAAATGGAGCTCTCCTCAAGGAACGTGCAGCGTGTTGCCCATCACTCGGCACGCACACAGGGCCTCTGAGGGGCAGAGCAATGGGCCTCGATGTTGCTCAGCCGGACCACGGCGTGGGGGGTGTCTGGAGGTCCTCAGTGACCTTGGAGGGAAATGGATGCACACCCGAGGGGCCTAGGAGTCCTCAAATGGGTAATTCCGTTAAAATAAACCCGAACGGTGACTAAGAACTCATGGAAACTGCTGCATGCCGCCCTTCCTGCCCGGCTACGCAGGGCCTAAACTGGAGGCAGATTCTCACGTTGAGTTTCCCTTTCGTTCTGGAGCTTGTCAGGCTAACCACCACCGCGGCCATGGAAGCACCGGGTTGAGACGGAGCACACTCATTTTCTTCCCAGAAGCATTTCTACCGGGTTTCCAGGCCTGTCAACAGCAGGGGACGTCAGGCAGCTTCAAGGCAGCATGAAGGCAGCCTTCCAAGTGGGAAAGCAAGGATAGTTCCAGCAGGCTCCCGTTTCCACGCGCACACTCAGCTTACCTCCCTGTGGTTTCTAACCAGTCCAAAGAGACACATGTTACCCTGCGTTTGCTTCCCTGAACCAACTCCCCGAAGTAGGGTGTTCTGGGTCAAGTGAACTGCCTCAACCAAGGAATGCCCTGCCTAGTTACGCCTCTGGGGCCTGTGGCTATTCCAAAGCCTGCAGTGCCACAGGAAGCACAGGGCTGAAATCGCAGTAAGAACGCAAGCCGACTTTCTCTTGGAGGCAGGGTGACTTCCGGCAGGGGGGTCCTAGATGGAATGCGAGGCCGAGGGTTCTCTCAGGGCAGCTCAGACGAGGGCAAGGCGTAAGACCTCAAAGGCATGTGAGACGTGCCAGAAGTCTGTTGGTGAAAGTGTGGGTTTGGTGGGGAAACGAATCTGCTCCAGGAGAGAGTGCAGGGCGTTTCCCTACACTCGGCGTATGGAGAGCGGCTCCAAAGGGCTCCGGGCCTGGATGTTGCTCAGCAGACCCAGGGGTGCCCGGGAGTACTCCGTGTTCCAGCCTGGAACAGGGTGCCCCCGCGAGCCTCCCAGGTGTCCAGGAAAATCTACTGCCGTTCAAGACACGCAGAGCAGAGGCTACGGCCTCACGGAAACTGCTGCGCGGCTCCGCTTCTGCACCTCACGTCAGGGCCTTCCCTCCAGGCCTGTGCTCAATCTGGCTGTCCCGTTAGCGACGCAGCATTGCGAGATGCTGACGTTCTCCTCGAGCAGAGTGCCTTCAGGTATGAGGCCCGCGAAGGAGGCAGTGTGTTTTCTCACGGCAGCTCTCGCAAGGGCGACCACAAAGATTTCCTGGGAGCTTCGGACTCACCAGAAATCTGGTCCTGAGGCCGTGTGAGGGCTCTGGAAATGGAGCTCTCCTCAAGGAACGTGCAGCGTGTTGCCCATCACTCGGCACGCACACAGGGCCTCCGAGGGGCAGAGCAATGGGCCTCGATGTTGCTCAGCCGGACCACGGTGTGGGGGGTGGCTGGAGGTCCTCAGTGACCTTGGAGGGAAATGCATGCACACCCGAGGGGCCTAGGAGTCCTCAAATGGGTAATTCCGTTAAAATAAACCCGAACGGTGACTAAGAACTCATGGAAACTGCTGCATGCCGCCCTTCCTGCCCGGCTACGCAGGGCCTAAACTGGAGGCAGATTCTCACGTTGAGTTTCCCTTTCGTTCTGGAGCTTGTCAGGCTAACCACCACCGCGGCCATGGAAGCACCGGGTTGAGACGGAGCACACTCATTTTCTTCCCAGAAGCATTTCTACCGGGTTTCCAGGCCTGTCAACAGCAGGGGACGTCAGGCAGCTTCAAGGCAGCATGAAGGCAGCCTTCCAAGTGGGAAAGCAAGGATAGTTCCAGCAGGCTCCCGTTTCCACGCGCACACTCAGCTTACCTCCCTGTGGTTTCTAACCAGTCCAAAGAGACACATGTTACCCTGCGTTTGCTTCCCTGAACCAACTCCCCGAAGTAGGGTGTTCTGGGTCAAGTGAACTGCCTCAACCAAGGAATGCCCTGCCTAGTTACGCCTCTGGGGCCTGTGGCTATTCCAAAGCCTGCAGTGCCACAGGAAGCACAGGGCTGAAATCGCAGTAAGAACGCAAGCCGACTTTCTCTTGGAGGCAGGGTGACTTCCGGCAGGGGGGTCCTAGATGGAATGCGAGGCCGAGGGTTCTCTCAGGGCAGCTCCGACGAGGGCAAGGCGTAAGACCTCAAAGGCATGTGAGACGTGCCAGAAGTCTGTTGGTGAAAGTGTGGGTTTGGTGGGGAAACGAATCTGCTCCAGGAGAGAGTGCAGGGCGTTTCCCTACACTCGGCGTATGGAGAGCGGCTCCAAAGGGCTCCGGGCCTGGATGTTGCTCAGCAGACCCAGGGGTGCCCGGGAGTACTCCGTGTTCCAGCCTGGAACAGGGTGCCCCCGCGAGCCTCCCAGGTGTCCAGGAAAATCTACTGCCGTTCAAGACACGCAGAGCAGAGGCTACGGCCTCACGGAAACTGCTGCGCGGCTCCGCTTCTGCACCTCACGTCAGGGCCTTCCCTCCAGGCCTGTGCTCAACCTGGCTGTCCCGTTAGCGACGCAGCATTGCGAGATGCTGATGTTCTCCTCGAGCAGAGTGCCTTCAGGTACGAGGCCCGCGAAGTAGGCAGTGTGTTTTCTCACGGCAGCTCTCGCAAGGGCGACCACAAAGATATCCTGGGAGCTTCGGACTCACCAGAAATCTGGTCCTGAGGCCGTGTGAGGGCTCTGGAAATGGAGCTCTCCTCAAGGAACGTGCAGCGTGTTGCCCATCACTCGGCACGCACACAGGGCCTCCGAGGGGCAGAGCAATGGGCCTCGATGTTGCTCAGCCGGACCACGGCGTGGGGGGTGTCTGGAGGTCCTCAGTGACCTTGGAGGGAAATGCATGCACACCCGAGGGGCCTAGGAGTCCTCAAATGGGTAATTCCGTTAAAATAAACCCGAACGGTGACTAAGAACTCATGGAAACTGCTGCATGCCGCCCTTCCTGCCCGGCTACGCAGGGCCTAAACTGGAGGCAGATTCTCACGTTGAGTTTCCCTTTCGTTCTGGAGCTTGTCAGGCTAACCACCACCGTGGCCATGGAAGCACCGGGTTGAGACGGAGCACACTCATTTTCTTCCCAGAAGCATTTCTACCGGGTTTCCAGGCCTGTCAACAGCAGGGGACGTCAGGCAGCTTCAAGGCAGCATGAAGGCAGCCTTCCAAGTGGGAAAGCAAGGATAGTTCCAGCAGGCTCCCGTTTCCACGCGCACACTCAGCTTACCTCCCTGTGGTTTCTAACCAGTCCAAAGAGACACATGTTACCCTGCGTTTGCTTCCCTGAACCAACTCCCCGAAGTAGGGTGTTCTGGGTCAAGTGAACTGCCTCAACCAAGGAATGCCCTGCCTAGTTACGCCTCTGGGGCCTGTGGCTATTCCAAAGCCTGCAGTGCCACAGGAAGCACAGGGCTGAAATCGCAGTAAGAACGCAAGCCGACTTTCTCTTGGAGGCAGGGTGACTTCCGGCAGGGGGGTCCTAGATGGAATGCGAGGCCGAGGGTTCTCTCAGGGCAGCTCCGACGAGGGCAAGGCGTAAGACCTCAAAGGCATGTGAGACGTGCCAGAAGTCTGTTGGTGAAAGTGTGGGTTTGGTGGGGAAACGAATCTGCTCCAGGAGAGAGTGCAGGGCGTTTCCCTACACTCGGCGTATGGAGAGCGGCTCCAAAGGGCTCCGGGCCTGGATGTTGCTCAGCAGACCCAGGGGTGCCCGGGAGTACTCCGTGTTCCAGCCTGGAACAGGGTGCCCCCGCGAGCCTCCCAGGTGTCCAGGAAAATCTACTGCCGTTCAAGACACGCAGAGCAGAGGCTACGGCCTCACGGAAACTGCTGCGCGGCTCCGCTTCTGCACCTCACGTCAGGGCCTTCCCTCCAGGCCTGTGCTCAACCTGGCTGTCCCGTTAGCGACGCAGCATTGCGAGATGCTGACGTTCTCCTCGAGCAGAGTGCCTTCAGGTACGAGGCCCGCGAAGTAGGCAGAGCAGAGTGTTTTCTCACGGCAGCTCTCGCAAGGGCGACCACAAAGATTTCCTGGGAGCTTCGGACTCACCAGAAATCTGGTCCTGAGGCCGTGTGAGGGCTCTGGAAATGGAGCTCTCCTCAAGGAACGTGCAGCGTGTTGCCCATCACTCGGCACGCACACAGGGCCTCTGAGGGGCAGAGCAATGGGCCTCGATGTTGCTCAGCCGGACCACGGCGTGGGGGGTGTCTGGAGGTCCTCAGTGACCTTGGAGGGAAATGGATGCACACCCGAGGGGCCTAGGAGTCCTCAAATGGGTAATTCCGTTAAAATAAACCCGAACGGTGACTAAGAACTCATGGAAACTGCTGCATGCCGCCCTTCCTGCCCGGCTACGCAGGGCCTAAACTGGAGGCAGATTCTCACGTTGAGTTTCCCTTTCGTTCTGGAGCTTGTCAGGCTAACCACCACCGCGGCCATGGAAGCACCGGGTTGAGACGGAGCACACTCATTTTCTTCCCAGAAGCATTTCTACCGGGTTTCCAGGCCTGTCAACAGCAGGGGACGTCAGGCAGCTTCAAGGCAGCATGAAGGCAGCCTTCCAAGTGGGAAAGCAAGGATAGTTCCAGCAGGCTCCCGTTTCCACGCGCACACTCAGCTTACCTCCCTGTGGTTTCTAACCAGTCCAAAGAGACACATGTTACCCTGCGTTTGCTTCCCTGAACCAACTCCCCGAAGTAGGGTGTTCTGGGTCAAGTGAACTGCCTCAACCAAGGAATGCCCTGCCTAGTTACGCCTCTGGGGCCTGTGGCTATTCCAAAGCCTGCAGTGCCACAGGAAGCACAGGGCTGAAATCGCAGTAAGAACGCAAGCCGACTTTCTCTTGGAGGCAGGGTGACTTCCGGCAGGGGGGTCCTAGATGGAATGCGAGGCCGAGGGTTCTCTCAGGGCAGCTCAGACGAGGGCAAGGCGTAAGACCTCAAAGGCATGTGAGACGTGCCAGAAGTCTGTTGGTGAAAGTGTGGGTTTGGTGGGGAAACGAATCTGCTCCAGGAGAGAGTGCAGGGCGTTTCCCTACACTCGGCGTATGGAGAGCGGCTCCAAAGGGCTCCGGGCCTGGATGTTGCTCAGCAGACCCAGGGGTGCCCGGGAGTACTCCGTGTTCCAGCCTGGAACAGGGTGCCCCCGCGAGCCTCCCAGGTGTCCAGGAAAATCTACTGCCGTTCAAGACACGCAGAGCAGAGGCTACGGCCTCACGGAAACTGCTGCGCGGCTCCGCTTCTGCACCTCACGTCAGGGCCTTCCCTCCAGGCCTGTGCTCAATCTGGCTGTCCCGTTAGCGACGCAGCATTGCGAGATGCTGACGTTCTCCTCGAGCAGAGTGCCTTCAGGTATGAGGCCCGCGAAGGAGGCAGTGTGTTTTCTCACGGCAGCTCTCGCAAGGGCGACCACAAAGATTTCCTGGGAGCTTCGGACTCACCAGAAATCTGGTCCTGAGGCCGTGTGAGGGCTCTGGAAATGGAGCTCTCCTCAAGGAACGTGCAGCGTGTTGCCCATCACTCGGCACGCACACAGGGCCTCCGAGGGGCAGAGCAATGGGCCTCGATGTTGCTCAGCCGGACCACGGTGTGGGGGGTGGCTGGAGGTCCTCAGTGACCTTGGAGGGAAATGCATGCACACCCGAGGGGCCTAGGAGTCCTCAAATGGGTAATTCCGTTAAAATAAACCCGAATGGTGACTAAGAACTCATGGAAACTGCTGCATGCCGCCCTTCCTGCCCGGCTACGCAGGGCCTAAACTGGAGGCAGATTCTCACGTTGAGTTTCCCTTTCGTTCTGGAGCTTGTCAGGCTAACCACCACCGCGGCCATGGAAGCACCGGGTTGAGACGGAGCACACTCATTTTCTTCCCAGAAGCATTTCTACCGGGTTTCCAGGCCTGTCAACAGCAGGGGACGTCAGGCAGCTTCAAGGCAGCATGAAGGCAGCCTTCCAAGTGGGAAAGCAAGGATAGTTCCAGCAGGCTCCCGTTTCCACGCGCACACTCAGCTTACCTCCCTGTGGTTTCTAACCAGTCCAAAGAGACACATGTTACCCTGCGTTTGCTTCCCTGAACCAACTCCCCGAAGTAGGGTGTTCTGGGTCAAGTGAACTGCCTCAACCAAGGAATGCCCTGCCTAGTTACGCCTCTGGGGCCTGTGGCTATTCCAAAGCCTGCAGTGCCACAGGAAGCACAGGGCTGAAATCGCAGTAAGAACGCAAGCCGACTTTCTCTTGGAGGCAGGGTGACTTCCGGCAGGGGGGTCCTAGATGGAATGCGAGGCCGAGGGTTCTCTCAGGGCAGCTCCGACGAGGGCAAGGCGTAAGACCTCAAAGGCATGTGAGACGTGCCAGAAGTCTGTTGGTGAAAGTGTGGGTTTGGTGGGGAAACGAATCTGCTCCAGGAGAGAGTGCAGGGCGTTTCCCTACACTCGGCGTATGGAGAGCGGCTCCAAAGGGCTCCGGGCCTGGATGTTGCTCAGCAGACCCAGGGGTGCCCGGGAGTACTCCGTGTTCCAGCCTGGAACAGGGTGCCCCCGCGAGCCTCCCAGGTGTCCAGGAAAATCTACTGCCGTTCAAGACACGCAGAGCAGAGGCTACGGCCTCACGGAAACTGCTGCGCGGCTCCGCTTCTGCACCTCACGTCAGGGCCTTCCCTCCAGGCCTGTGCTCAACCTGGCTGTCCCGTTAGCGACGCAGCATTGCGAGATGCTGACGTTCTCCTCGAGCAGAGTGCCTTCAGGTACGAGGCCCGCGAAGTAGGCAGTGTGTTTTCTCACGGCAGCTCTCGCAAGGGCGACCACAAAGATATCCTGGGAGCTTCGGACTCACCAGAAATCTGGTCCTGAGGCCGTGTGAGGGCTCTGGAAATGGAGCTCTCCTCAAGGAACGTGCAGCGTGTTGCCCATCACTCGGCACGCACACAGGGCCTCCGAGGGGCAGAGCAATGGGCCTCGATGTTGCTCAGCCGGACCACGGCGTGGGGGGTGTCTGGAGGTCCTCAGTGACCTTGGAGGGAAATGCATGCACACCCGAGGGGCCTAGGAGTCCTCAAATGGGTAATTCCGTTAAAATAAACCCGAACGGTGACTAAGAACTCATGGAAACTGCTGCATGCCGCCCTTCCTGCCCGGCTATGCAGGGCCTAAACTGGAGGCAGATTCTCACGTTGAGTTTCCCTTTCGTTCTGGAGCTTGTCAGGCTAACCACCACCGCGGCCATGGAAGCACCGGGTTGAGACGGAGCACACTCATTTTCTTCCCAGAAGCATTTCTACCGGGTTTCCAGGCCTGTCAACAGCAGGGGACGTCAGGCAGCTTCAAGGCAGCATGAAGGCAGCCTTCCAAGTGGGAAAGCAAGGATAGTTCCAGCAGGCTCCCGTTTCCACGCGCACACTCAGCTTACCTCCCTGTGGTTTCTAACCAGTCCAAAGAGACACATGTTACCCTGCGTTTGCTTCCCTGAACCAACTCCCCGAAGTAGGGTGTTCTGGGTCAAGTGAACTGCCTCAACCAAGGAATGCCCTGCCTAGTTACGCCTCTGGGGCCTGTGGCTATTCCAAAGCCTGCAGTGCCACAGGAAGCACAGGGCTGAAATCGCAGTAAGAACGCAAGCCGACTTTCTCTTGGAGGCAGGGTGACTTCCGGCAGGGGGGTCCTAGATGGAATGCGAGGCCGAGGGTTCTCTCAGGGCAGCTCCGACGAGGGCAAGGCGTAAGACCTCAAAGGCATGTGAGACGTGCCAGAAGTCTGTTGGTGAAAGTGTGGGTTTGGTGGGGAAACGAATCTGCTCCAGGAGAGAGTGCAGGGCGTTTCCCTACACTCGGCGTATGGAGAGCGGCTCCAAAGGGCTCCGGGCCTGGATGTTGCTCAGCAGACCCAGGGGTGCCCGGGAGTACTCCGTGTTCCAGCCTGGAACAGGGTGCCCCCGCGAGCCTCCCAGGTGTCCAGGAAAATCTACTGCCGTTCAACACACGCAGAGCAGAGGCTACGGCCTCACGGAAACTGCTGCGCGGCTCCGCTTCTGCACCTCACGTCAGGGCCTTCCCTCCAGGCCTGTGCTCAACCTGGCTGTCCCGTTAGCGACGCAGCATTGCGAGATGCTGACGTTCTCCTCGAGCAGAGTGCCTTCAGGTACGAGGCCCGCGAAGTAGGCAGAGCAGAGTGTTTTCTCACGGCAGCTCTCGCAAGGGCGACCACAAAGATTTCCTGGGAGCTTCGGACTCACCAGAAATCTGGTCCTGAGGCCGTGTGAGGGCTCTGGAAATGGAGCTCTCCTCAAGGAACGTGCAGCGTGTTGCCCATCACTCGGCACGCACACAGGGCCTCCGAGGGGCAGAGCAATGGGCCTCGATGTTGCTCAGCAGGACCACGGCGTGGGGGGTGTCTGGAGGTCCTCAGTGACCTTGGAGGGAAATGCATGCACACCCGAGGGGCCTAGGAGTCCTCAAATGGGTAATTCCGTTAAAATAAACCCGAACGGTGACTAAGAACTCATGGAAACTGCTGCATGCCGCCCTTCCTGCCCGGCTACGCAGGGCCTAAACTGGAGGCAGATTCTCACGTTGAGTTTCCCTTTCGTTCTGGAGCTTGTCAGGCTAACCACCACCGCGGCCATGGAAGCACCGGGTTGAGACGGAGCACACTCATTTTCTTCCCAGAAGCATTTCTACCGGGTTTCCAGGCCTGTCAACAGCAGGGGACGTCAGGCAGCTTCAAGGCAGCATGAAGGCAGCCTTCCAAGTGGGAAAGCAAGGATAGTTCCAGCAGGCTCCCGTTTCCACGCGCACACTCAGCTTACCTCCCTGTGGTTTCTAACCAGTCCAAAGAGACACATGTTACCCTGCGTTTGCTTCCCTGAACCAACTCCCCGAAGTAGGGTGTTCTGGGTCAAGTGAACTGCCTCAACCAAGGAATGCCCTGCCTAGTTACGCCTCTGGGGCCTGTGGCTATTCCAAAGCCTGCAGTGCCACAGGAAGCACAGGGCTGAAATCGCAGTAAGAACGCAAGCCGACTTTCTCTTGGAGGCAGGGTGACTTCCGGCAGGGGGGTCCTAGATGGAATGCGAGGCCGAGGGTTCTCTCAGGGCAGCTCCGACGAGGGCAAGGCGTAAGACCTCAAAGGCATGTGAGACGTGCCAGAAGTCTGTTGGTGAAAGTGTGGGTTTGGTGGGGAAACGAATCTGCTCCAGGAGAGAGTGCAGGGCGTTTCCCTACACTCGGCGTATGGAGAGCGGCTCCAAAGGGCTCCGGGCCTGGATGTTGCTCAGCAGACCCAGGGGTGCCCGGGAGTACTCCGTGTTCCAGCCTGGAACAGGGTGCCCCCGCGAGCCTCCCAGGTGTCCAGGAAAATCTACTGCCGTTCAAGACACGCAGAGCAGAGGCTACGGCCTCACGGAAACTGCTGCGCGGCTCCGCTTCTGCACCTCACGTCAGGGCCTTCCCTCCAGGCCTGTGCTCAACCTGGCTGTCCCGTTAGCGACGCAGCATTGCGAGATGCTGACGTTCTCCTCGAGCAGAGTGCCTTCAGGTACGAGGCCCGCGAAGTAGGCAGAGCAGAGTGTTTTCTCACGGCAGCTCTCGCAAGGGCGACCACAAAGATTTCCTGGGAGCTTCGGACTCACCAGAAATCTGGTCCTGAGGCCGTGTGAGGGCTCTGGAAATGGAGCTCTCCTCAAGGAACGTGCAGCGTGTTGCCCATCACTCGGCACGCACACAGGGCCTCCGAGGGGCAGAGCAATGGGCCTCGATGTTGCTCAGCAGGACCACGGCGTGGGGGGTGTCTGGAGGTCCTCAGTGACCTTGGAGGGAAATGCATGCACACCCGAGGGGCCTAGGAGTCCTCAAATGGGTAATTCCGTTAAAATAAACCTGAACGGTGACTAAGAACTCATGGAAACTGCTGCATGCCGCCCTTCCTGCCCGGCTACGCAGGGCCTAAACTGGAGGCAGATTCTCACGTTGAGTTTCCCTTTCGTTCTGGAGCTTGTCAGGCTAACCACCACCGCGGCCATGGAAGCACCGGGTTGAGACGGAGCACACTCATTTTCTTCCCAGAAGCATTTCTACCGGGTTTCCAGGCCTGTCAACAGCAGGGGACGTCAGGCAGCTTCAAGGCAGCATGAAGGCAGCCTTCCAAGTGGGAAAGCAAGGATAGTTCCAGCAGGCTCCCGTTTCCACGCGCACACTCAGCTTACCTCCCTGTGGTTTCTAACCAGTCCAAAGAGACACATGTTACCCTGCGTTTGCTTCCCTGAACCAACTCCCCGAAGTAGGGTGTTCTGGGTCAAGTGAACTGCCTCAACCAAGGAATGCCCTGCCTAGTTACGCCTCTGGGGCCTGTGGCTATTCCAAAGCCTGCAGTGCCACAGGAAGCACAGGGCTGAAATCGCAGTAAGAACGCAAGCCGACTTTCTCTTGGAGGCAGGGTGACTTCCGGCAGGGGGGTCCTAGATGGAATGCGAGGCCGAGGGTTCTCTCAGGGCAGCTCCGACGAGGGCAAGGCGTAAGACCTCAAAGGCATGTGAGACGTGCCAGAAGTCTGTTGGTGAAAGTGTGGGTTTGGTGGGGAAACGAATCTGCTCCAGGAGAGAGTGCAGGGCGTTTCCCTACACTCGGCGTATGGAGAGCGGCTCCAAAGGGCTCCGGGCCTGGATGTTGCTCAGCAGACCCAGGGGTGCCCGGGAGTACTCCGTGTTCCAGCCTGGAACAGGGTGCCCCCGCGAGCCTCCCAGGTGTCCAGGAAAATCTACTGCCGTTCAAGACACGCAGAGCAGAGGCTACGGCCTCACGGAAACTGCTGCGCGGCTCCGCTTCTGCACCTCACGTCAGGGCCTTCCCTCCAGGCCTGTGCTCAACCTGGCTGTCCCGTTAGCGACGCAGCATTGCGAGATGCTGATGTTCTCCTCGAGCAGAGTGCCTTCAGGTACGAGGCCCGCGAAGTAGGCAGTGTGTTTTCTCACGGCAGCTCTCGCAAGGGCGACCACAAAGATATCCTGGGAGCTTCGGACTCACCAGAAATCTGGTCCTGAGGCCGTGTGAGGGCTCTGGAAATGGAGCTCTCCTCAAGGAACGTGCAGCGTGTTGCCCATCACTCGGCACGCACACAGGGCCTCCGAGGGGCAGAGCAATGGGCCTCGATGTTGCTCAGCCGGACCACGGCGTGGGGGGTGTCTGGAGGTCCTCAGTGACCTTGGAGGGAAATGCATGCACACCCGAGGGGCCTAGGAGTCCTCAAATGGGTAATTCCGTTAAAATAAACCCGAACGGTGACTAAGAACTCATGGAAACTGCTGCATGCCGCCCTTCCTGCCCGGCTACGCAGGGCCTAAACTGGAGGCAGATTCTCACGTTGAGTTTCCCTTTCGTTCTGGAGCTTGTCAGGCTAACCACCACCGCGGCCATGGAAGCACCGGGTTGAGACGGAGCACACTCATTTTCTTCCCAGAAGCATTTCTACCGGGTTTCCAGGCCTGTCAACAGCAGGGGACGTCAGGCAGCTTCAAGGCAGCATGAAGGCAGCCTTCCAAGTGGGAAAGCAAGGATAGTTCCAGCAGGCTCCCGTTTCCACGCGCACACTCAGCTTACCTCCCTGTGGTTTCTAACCAGTCCAAAGAGACACATGTTACCCTGCGTTTGCTTCCCTGAACCAACTCCCCGAAGTAGGGTGTTCTGGGTCAAGTGAACTGCCTCAACCAAGGAATGCCCTGCCTAGTTACGCCTCTGGGGCCTGTGGCTATTCCAAAGCCTGCAGTGCCACAGGAAGCACAGGGCTGAAATCGCAGTAAGAACGCAAGCCGACTTTCTCTTGGAGGCAGGGTGACTTCCGGCAGGGGGGTCCTAGATGGAATGCGAGGCCGAGGGTTCTCTCAGGGCAGCTCCGACGAGGGCAAGGCGTAAGACCTCAAAGGCATGTGAGACGTGCCAGAAGTCTGTTGGTGAAAGTGTAGGTTTGGTGGGGAAACGAATCTGCTCCAGGAGAGAGTGCAGGGCGTTTCCCTACACTCGGCGTATGGAGAGCGGCTCCAAAGGGCTCCGGGCCTGGATGTTGCTCAGCAGACCCAGGGGTGCCCGGGAGTACTCCGTGTTCCAGCCTGGAACAGGGTGCCCCCGCGAGCCTCCCAGGTGTCCAGGAAAATCTACTGCCGTTCAAGACACGCAGAGCAGAGGCTACGGCCTCACGGAAACTGCTGCGCGGCTCCGCTTCTGCACCTCACGTCAGGGCCTTCCCTCCAGGCCTGTGCTCAACCTGGCTGTCCCGTTAGCGACGCAGCATTGCGAGATGCTGACGTTCTCCTCGAGCAGAGTGCCTTCAGGTACGAGGCCCGCGAAGTAGGCAGAGCAGAGTGTTTTCTCACGGCAGCTCTCGCAAGGGCGACCACAAAGATTTCCTGGGAGCTTCGGACTCACCAGAAATCTGGTCCTGAGGCCGTGTGAGGGCTCTGGAAATGGAGCTCTCCTCAAGGAACGTGCAGCGTGTTGCCCATCACTCGGCACGCACACAGGGCCTCTGAGGGGCAGAGCAATGGGCCTCGATGTTGCTCAGCCGGACCACGGCGTGGGGGGTGTCTGGAGGTCCTCAGTGACCTTGGAGGGAAATGGATGCACACCCGAGGGGCCTAGGAGTCCTCAAATGGGTAATTCCGTTAAAATAAACCCGAACGGTGACTAAGAACTCATGGAAACTGCTGCATGCCGCCCTTCCTGCCCGGCTACGCAGGGCCTAAACTGGAGGCAGATTCTCACGTTGAGTTTCCCTTTCGTTCTGGAGCTTGTCAGGCTAACCACCACCGCGGCCATGGAAGCACCGGGTTGAGACGGAGCACACTCATTTTCTTCCCAGAAGCATTTCTACCGGGTTTCCAGGCCTGTCAACAGCAGGGGACGTCAGGCAGCTTCAAGGCAGCATGAAGGCAGCCTTCCAAGTGGGAAAGCAAGGATAGTTCCAGCAGGCTCCCGTTTCCACGCGCACACTCAGCTTACCTCCCTGTGGTTTCTAACCAGTCCAAAGAGACACATGTTACCCTGCGTTTGCTTCCCTGAACCAACTCCCCGAAGTAGGGTGTTCTGGGTCAAGTGAACTGCCTCAACCAAGGAATGCCCTGCCTAGTTACGCCTCTGGGGCCTGTGGCTATTCCAAAGCCTGCAGTGCCACAGGAAGCACAGGGCTGAAATCGCAGTAAGAACGCAAGCCGACTTTCTCTTGGAGGCAGGGTGACTTCCGGCAGGGGGGTCCTAGATGGAATGCGAGGCCGAGGGTTCTCTCAGGGCAGCTCCGACGAGGGCAAGGCGTAAGACCTCAAAGGCATGTGAGACGTGCCAGAAGTCTGTTGGTGAAAGTGTGGGTTTGGTGGGGAAACGAATCTGCTCCAGGAGAGAGTGCAGGGCGTTTCCCTACACTCGGCGTATGGAGAGCGGCTCCAAAGGGCTCCGGGCCTGGATGTTGCTCAGCAGACCCAGGGGTGCCCGGGAGTACTCCGTGTTCCAGCCTGGAACAGGGTGCCCCCGCGAGCCTCCCAGGTGTCCAGGAAAATCTACTGCCGTTCAACACACGCAGAGCAGAGGCTACGGCCTCACGGAAACTGCTGCGCGGCTCCGCTTCTGCACCTCACGTCAGGGCCTTCCCTCCAGGCCTGTGCTCAACCTGGCTGTCCCGTTAGCGACGCAGCATTGCGAGATGCTGACGTTCTCCTCGAGCAGAGTGCCTTCAGGAACGAGGCCCGCGAAGTAGGCAGTGTGTTTTCTCACGGCAGCTCTCGCAAGGGCGACCACAAAGATTTCCTGGGAGCTTCGGACTCACCAGAAATCTGGTCCTGAGGCCGTGTGAGGGCTCTGGAAATGGAGCTCTCCTCAAGGAACGTGCAGCGTGTTGCCCATCACTCGGCACGCACACAGGGCCTCCGAGGGGCAGAGCAATGGGCCTCGATGTTGCTCAGCCGGACCACGGCGTGGGGGGTGTCTGGAGGTCCTCAGTGACCTTGGAGGGAAATGGATGCACACCCGAGGGGCCTAGGAGTCCTCAAATGGGTAATTCCGTTAAAATAAACCCGAACGGTGACTAAGAACTCATGGAAACTGCTGCATGCCGCCCTTCCTGCCCGGCTACGCAGGGCCTAAACTGGAGGCAGATTCTCACGTTGAGTTTCCCTTTCGTTCTGGAGCTTGTCAGGCTAACCACCACCGCGGCCATGGAAGCACCGGGTTGAGACGGAGCACACTCATTTTCTTCCCAGAAGCATTTCTACCGGGTTTCCAGGCCTGTCAACAGCAGGGGACGTCAGGCAGCTTCAAGGCAGCATGAAGGCAGCCTTCCAAGTGGGAAAGCAAGGATAGTTCCAGCAGGCTCCCGTTTCCACGCGCACACTCAGCTTACCTCCCTGTGGTTTCTAACCAGTCCAAAGAGACACATGTTACCCTGCGTTTGCTTCCCTGAACCAACTCCCCGAAGTAGGGTGTTCTGGGTCAAGTGAACTGCCTCAACCAAGGAATGCCCTGCCTAGTTACGCCTCTGGGGCCTGTGGCTATTCCAAAGCCTGCAGTGCCACAGGAAGCACAGGGCTGAAATCGCAGTAAGAACGCAAGCCGACTTTCTCTTGGAGGCAGGGTGACTTCCGGCAGGGGGGTCCTAGATGGAATGCGAGGCCGAGGGTTCTCTCAGGGCAGCTCCGACGAGGGCAAGGCGTAAGACCTCAAAGGCATGTGAGACGTGCCAGAAGTCTGTTGGTGAAAGTGTGGGTTTGGTGGGGAAACGAATCTGCTCCAGGAGAGAGTGCAGGGCGTTTCCCTACACTCGGCGTATGGAGAGCGGCTCCAAAGGGCTCCGGGCCTGGATGTTGCTCAGCAGACCCAGGGGTGCCCGGGAGTACTCCGTGTTCCAGCCTGGAACAGGGTGCCCCCGCGAGCCTCCCAGGTGTCCAGGAAAATCTACTGCCGTTCAACACACGCAGAGCAGAGGCTACGGCCTCACGGAAACTGCTGCGCGGCTCCGCTTCTGCACCTCACGTCAGGGCCTTCCCTCCAGGCCTGTGCTCAATCTGGCTGTCCCGTTAGCGACGCAGCATTGCGAGATGCTGACGTTCTCCTCGAGCAGAGTGCCTTCAGGTACGAGGCCCGCGAAGTAGGCAGTGTGTTTTCTCACGGCAGCTCTCGCAAGGGTGACCACAAAGATTTCCTGGGAGCTTCGGACTCACCAGAAATCTGGTCCTGAGGCCGTGTGAGGGCTCTGGAAATGGAGCTCTCCTCAAGGAACGTGCAGCGTGTTGCCCATCACTCGGCACGCACACAGGGCCTCCGAGGGGCAGAGCAATGGGCCTCGATGTTGGTCAGCCGGACCACGGCGTGGGGGGTGTCTGGAGGTCCTCAGTGACCTTGGAGGGAAATGGATGCACACCCGAGGGGCCTAGGAGTCCTCAAATGGGTAATTCCGTTAAAATAAACCCGAACGGTGACTAAGAACTCATGCAAACTGCTGCATGCCGCCCTTCCTGCCCGGCTACGCAGGGCCTAAACTGGAGGCAGATTCTCACGTTGAGTTTCCCTTTCGTTCTGGAGCTTGTCAGGCTAACCACCACCGCGGCAATGGAAGCACCGGGTTGAGACGGAGCACACTCATTTTCTTCCCAGAAGCATTTCTACCGGGTTTCCAGGCCTGTCGACAGCAGGGGACGTCAGGCAGCTTCAAGGCAGCATGAAGGCAGCCTTCCAAGTGGGAAAGCAAGGATAGTTCCAGCAGGCTCCCGTTTCCACGCGCACACTCAGCTTACCTCCCTGTGGTTTCTAACCAGTCCAAAGAGACACATGTTACCCTGCGTTTGCTTCCCTGAACCAACTCCCCGAAGTAGGGTGTTCTGGGTCAAGTGAACTGCCTCAACCAAGGAATGCCCTGCCTAGTTACGCCTCTGGGGCCTGTGGCTATTCCAAAGCCTGCAGTGCCACAGGAAGCACAGGGCTGAAATCGCAGTAAGAACGCAAGCCGACTTTCTCTTGGAGGCAGGGTGACTTCCGGCAGGGGGGTCCTAGATGGAATGCGAGGCCGAGGGTTCTCTCAGGGCAGCTCCGACGAGGGCAAGGCGTAAGACCTCAAAGGCATGTGAGACGTGCCAGAAGTCTGTTGGTGAAAGTGTGGGTTTGGTGGGGAAACGAATCTGCTCCAGGAGAGAGTGCAGGGCGTTTCCCTACACTCGGCGTATGGAGAGCGGCTCCAAAGGGCTCCGGGCCTGGATGTTGCTCAGCAGACCCAGGGGTGCCCGGGAGTACTCCGTGTTCCAGCCTGGAACAGGGTGCCCCCGCGAGCCTCCCAGGTGTCCAGGAAAATCTACTGCCGTTCAAGACACGCAGAGCAGAGGCTACGGCCTCACGGAAACTGCTGCGCGGCTCCGCTTCTGCACCTCACGTCAGGGCCTTCCCTCCAGGCCTGTGTTCAATCTGGCTGTCCCGTTAGCGACGCAGCATTGCGAGATGCTGACGTTCTCCTCGAGCAGAGTGCCTTCAGGTATGAGGCCCGCGAAGGAGGCAGTGTGTTTTCTCACGGCAGCTCTCGCAAGGGCGACCACAAAGATTTCCTGGGAGCTTCGGACTCACCAGAAATCTGGTCCTGAGGCCGTGTGAGGGCTCTGGAAATGGAGCTCTCCTCAAGGAACGTGCAGCGTGTTGCCCATCACTCGGCACGCACACAGGGCCTCCGAGGGGCAGAGCAATGGGCCTCGATGTTGCTCAGCCGGACCACGGTGTGGGGGGTGGCTGGAGGTCCTCAGTGACCTTGGAGGGAAATGCATGCACACCCGAGGGGCCTAGGAGTCCTCAAATGGGTAATTCCGTTAAAATAAACCCGAACGGTGACTAAGAACTCATGGAAACTGCTGCATGCCGCCCTTCCTGCCCGGCTACGCAGGGCCTAAACTGGAGGCAGATTCTCACGTTGAGTTTCCCTTTCGTTCTGGAGCTTGTCAGGCTAACCACCACCGCGGCCATGGAAGCACCGGGTTGAGACGGAGCACACTCATTTTCTTCCCAGAAGCATTTCTACCGGGTTTCCAGGCCTGTCAACAGCAGGGGACGTCAGGCAGCTTCAAGGCAGCATGAAGGCAGCCTTCCAAGTGGGAAAGCAAGGATAGTTCCAGCAGGCTCCCGTTTCCACGCGCACACTCAGCTTACCTCCCTGTGGTTTCTAACCAGTCCAAAGAGACACATGTTACCCTGCGTTTGCTTCCCTGAACCAACTCCCCGAAGTAGGGTGTTCTGGGTCAAGTGAACTGCCTCAACCAAGGAATGCCCTGCCTAGTTACGCCTCTGGGGCCTGTGGCTATTCCAAAGCCTGCAGTGCCACAGGAAGCACAGGGCTGAAATCGCAGTAAGAACGCAAGCCGACTTTCTCTTGGAGGCAGGGTGACTTCCGGCAGGGGGGTCCTAGATGGAATGCGAGGCCGAGGGTTCTCTCAGGGCAGCTCCGACGAGGGCAAGGCGTAAGACCTCAAAGGCATGTGAGACGTGCCAGAAGTCTGTTGGTGAAAGTGTGGGTTTGGTGGGGAAACGAATCTGCTCCAGGAGAGAGTGCAGGGCGTTTCCCTACACTCGGCGTATGGAGAGCGGCTCCAAAGGGCTCCGGGCCTGGATGTTGCTCAGCAGACCCAGGGGTGCCCGGGAGTACTCCGTGTTCCAGCCTGGAACAGGGTGCCCCCGCGAGCCTCCCAGGTGTCCAGGAAAATCTACTGCCGTTCAAGACACGCAGAGCAGAGGCTACGGCCTCACGGAAACTGCTGCGCGGCTCCGCTTCTGCACCTCACGTCAGGGCCTTCCCTCCAGGCCTGTGCTCAACCTGGCTGTCCCGTTAGCGACGCAGCATTGCGAGATGCTGACGTTCTCCTCGAGCAGAGTGCCTTCAGGAACGAGGCCCGCGAAGTAGGCAGTGTGTTTTCTCACGGCAGCTCTCGCAAGGGCGACCACAAAGATTTCCTGGGAGCTTCGGACTCACCAGAAATCTGGTCCTGAGGCCGTGTGAGGGCTCTGGAAATGGAGCTCTCCTCAAGGAACGTGCAGCGTGTTGCCCATCACTCGGCATGCACACAGGCCCTCCGAGGGGCAGAGCAATGGGCCTCGATGTTGCTCAGCCGGACCACGGCGTGGGGGGTGTCTGGAGGTCCTCAGTGACCTTGGAGGGAAATGGATGCACACCCGAGGGGCCTAGGAGTCCTCAAATGGGTAATTCCGTTAAAATAAACCCGAACGGTGACTAAGAACTCATGGAAACTGCTGCATGCCGCCCTTCCTGCCCGGCTACGCAGGGCCTAAACTGGAGGCAGATTCTCACGTTGAGTTTCCCTTTCGTTCTGGAGCTTGTCAGGCTAACCACCACCGCGGCCATGGAAGCACCGGGTTGAGACGGAGCACACTCATTTTCTTCCCAGAAGCATTTCTACCGGGTTTCCAGGCCTGTCAACAGCAGGGGACGTCAGGCAGCTTCAAGGCAGCATGAAGGCAGCCTTCCAAGTGGGAAAGCAAGGATAGTTCCAGCAGGCTCCCGTTTCCACGCGCACACTCAGCTTACCTCCCTGTGGTTTCTAACCAGTCCAAAGAGACACATGTTACCCTGCGTTTGCTTCCCTGAACCAACTCCCCGAAGTAGGGTGTTCTGGGTCAAGTGAACTGCCTCAACCAAGGAATGCCCTGCCTAGTTACGCCTCTGGGGCCTGTGGCTATTCCAAAGCCTGCAGTGCCACAGGAAGCACAGGGCTGAAATCGCAGTAAGAACGCAAGCCGACTTTCTCTTGGAGGCAGGGTGACTTCCGGCAGGGGGGTCCTAGATGGAATGCGAGGCCGAGGGTTCTCTCAGGGCAGCTCAGACGAGGGCAAGGCGTAAGACCTCAAAGGCATGTGAGACGTGCCAGAAGTCTGTTGGTGAAAGTGTGGGTTTGGTGGGGAAACGAATCTGCTCCAGGAGAGAGTGCAGGGCGTTTCCCTACACTCGGCGTATGGAGAGCGGCTCCAAAGGGCTCCGGGCCTGGATGTTGCTCAGCAGACCCAGGGGTGCCCGGGAGTACTCCGTGTTCCAGCCTGGAACAGGGTGCCCCCGCGAGCCTCCCAGGTGTCCAGGAAAATCTACTGCCGTTCAACACACGCAGAGCAGAGGCTACGGCCTCACGGAAACTGCTGCGCGGCTCCGCTTCTGCACCTCACGTCAGGGCCTTCCCTCCAGGCCTGTGCTCAACCTGGCTGTCCCGTTAGCGACGCAGCATTGCGAGATGCTGACGTTCTCCTCGAGCAGAGTGCCTTCAGGTATGAGGCCCGCGAAGGAGGCAGTGTGTTTTCTCACGGCAGCTCTCGCAAGGGCGACCACAAAGATTTCCTGGGAGCTTCGGACTCACCAGAAATCTGGTCCTGAGGCCGTGTGAGGGCTCTGGAAATGGAGCTCTCCTCAAGGAACGTGCAGCGTGTTGCCCATCACTCGGCACGCACACAGGGCCTCCGAGGGGCAGAGCAATGGGCCTCGATGTTGCTCAGCCGGACCACGGTGTGGGGGGTGGCTGGAGGTCCTCAGTGACCTTGGAGGGAAATGCATGCACACCCGAGGGGCCTAGGAGTCCTCAAATGGGTAATTCCGTTAAAATAAACCCGAACGGTGACTAAGAACTCATGGAAACTGCTGCATGCCGCCCTTCCTGCCCGGCTACGCAGGGCCTAAACTGGAGGCAGATTCTCACGTTGAGTTTCCCTTTCGTTCTGGAGCTTGTCAGGCTAACCACCACCGCGGCCATGGAAGCACCGGGTTGAGACGGAGCACACTCATTTTCTTCCCAGAAGCATTTCTACCGGGTTTCCAGGCCTGTCAACAGCAGGGGACGTCAGGCAGCTTCAAGGCAGCATGAAGGCAGCCTTCCAAGTGGGAAAGCAAGGATAGTTCCAGCAGGCTCCCGTTTCCACGCGCACACTCAGCTTACCTCCCTGTGGTTTCTAACCAGTCCAAAGAGACACATGTTACCCTGCGTTTGCTTCCCTGAACCAACTCCCCGAAGTAGGGTGTTCTGGGTCAAGTGAACTGCCTCAACCAAGGAATGCCCTGCCTAGTTACGCCTCTGGGGCCTGTGGCTATTCCAAAGCCTGCAGTGCCACAGGAAGCACAGGGCTGAAATCGCAGTAAGAACGCAAGCCGACTTTCTCTTGGAGGCAGGGTGACTTCCGGCAGGGGGGTCCTAGATGGAATGCGAGGCCGAGGGTTCTCTCAGGGCAGCTCCGACGAGGGCAAGGCGTAAGACCTCAAAGGCATGTGAGACGTGCCAGAAGTCTGTTGGTGAAAGTGTGGGTTTGGTGGGGAAACGAATCTGCTCCAGGAGAGAGTGCAGGGCGTTTCCCTACACTCGGCGTATGGAGAGCGGCTCCAAAGGGCTCCGGGCCTGGATGTTGCTCAGCAGACCCAGGGGTGCCCGGGAGTACTCCGTGTTCCAGCCTGGAACAGGGTGCCCCCGCGAGCCTCCCAGGTGTCCAGGAAAATCTACTGCCGTTCAAGACACGCAGAGCAGAGGCTACGGCCTCACGGAAACTGCTGCGCGGCTCCGCTTCTGCACCTCACGTCAGGGCCTTCCCTCCAGGCCTGTGCTCAACCTGGCTGTCCCGTTAGCGACGCAGCATTGCGAGATGCTGACGTTCTCCTCGAGCAGAGTGCCTTCAGGTACGAGGCCCGCGAAGTAGGCAAAGCAGAGTGTTTTCTCACGGCAGCTCTCGCAAGGGCGACCACAAAGATTTCCTGGGAGCTTCGGACTCACCAGAAATCTGGTCCTGAGGCCGTGTGAGGGCTCTGGAAATGGAGCTCTCCTCAAGGAACGTGCAGCGTGTTGCCCATCACTCGGCACGCACACAGGGCCTCCGAGGGGCAGAGCAATGGGCCTCGATGTTGCTCAGCCGGACCACGGCGTGGGGGGTGTCTGGAGGTCCTCAGTGACCTTGGAGGGAAATGGATGCACACCCGAGGGGCCTAGGAGTCCTCAAATGGGTAATTCCGTTAAAATAAACCCGAACGGTGACTAAGAACTCATGCAAACTGCTGCATGCCGCCCTTCCTGCCCGGCTACGCAGGGCCTAAACTGGAGGCAGATTCTCACGTTGAGTTTCCCTTTCGTTCTGGAGCTTGTCAGGCTAACCACCACCGCGGCCATGGAAGCACCGGGTTGAGACGGAGCACACTCATTTTCTTCCCAGAAGCATTTCTACCGGGTTTCCAGGCCTGTCAACAGCAGGGGACGTCAGGCAGCTTCAAGGCAGCATGAAGGCAGCCTTCCAAGTGGGAAAGCAAGGATAGTTCCAGCAGGCTCCCGTTTCCACGCGCACACTCAGCTTACCTCCCTGTGGTTTCTAACCAGTCCAAAGAGACACATGTTACCCTGCGTTTGCTTCCCTGAACCAACTCCCCGAAGTAGGGTGTTCTGGGTCAAGTGAACTGCCTCAACCAAGGAATGCCCTGCCTAGTTACGCCTCTGGGGCCTGTGGCTATTCCAAAGCCTGCAGTGCCACAGGAAGCACAGGGCTGAAATCGCAGTAAGAACGCAAGCCGACTTTCTCTTGGAGGCAGGGTGACTTCCGGCAGGGGGGTCCTAGATGGAATGCGAGGCCGAGGGTTCTCTCAGGGCAGCTCAGACGAGGGCAAGGCGTAAGACCTCAAAGGCATGTGAGACGTGCCAGAAGTCTGTTGGTGAAAGTGTGGGTTTGGTGGGGAAACGAATCTGCTCCAGGAGAGAGTGCAGGGCGTTTCCCTACACTCGGCGTATGGAGAGCGGCTCCAAAGGGCTCCGGGCCTGGATGTTGCTCAGCAGACCCAGGGGTGCCCGGGAGTACTCCGTGTTCCAGCCTGGAACAGGGTGCCCCCGCGAGCCTCCCAGGTGTCCAGGAAAATCTACTGCCGTTCAACACACGCAGAGCAGAGGCTACGGCCTCACGGAAACTGCTGCGCGGCTCCGCTTCTGCACCTCACGTCAGGGCCTTCCCTCCAGGCCTGTGCTCAACCTGGCTGTCCCGTTAGCGACGCAGCATTGCGAGATGCTGACGTTCTCCTCGAGCAGAGTGCCTTCAGGTACGAGGCCCGCGAAGTAGGCAAAGCAGAGAGTTTTCTCACGGCAGCTCTCGCAAGGGCGACCACAAAGATTTCCTGGGAGCTTCGGACTCACCAGAAATCTGGTCCTGAGGCCGTGTGAGGGCTCTGGAAATGGAGCTCTCCTCAAGGAACGTGCAGCGTGTTGCCCATCACTCGGCACGCACACAGGGCCTCCGAGGGGCAGAGCAATGGGCCTCGATGTTGCTCAGCCGGACCACGGCGTGGGGGGTGTCTGGAGGTCCTCAGTGACCTTGGAGGGAAATGGATGCACACCCGAGGGGCCTAGGAGTCCTCAAATGGGTAATTCCGTTAAAATAAACCCGAACGGTGACTAAGAACTCATGGAAACTGCTGCATGCCGCCCTTCCTGCCCGGCTACGCAGGGCCTAAACTGGAGGCAGATTCTCACGTTGAGTTTCCCTTTCGTTCTGGAGCTTGTCAGGCTAACCACCACCGCGGCCATGGAAGCACCGGGTTGAGACGGAGCACACTCATTTTCTTCCCAGAAGCATTTCTACCGGGTTTCCAGGCCTGTCAACAGCAGGGGACGTCAGGCAGCTTCAAGGCAGCATGAAGGCAGCCTTCCAAGTGGGAAAGCAAGGATAGTTCCAGCAGGCTCCCGTTTCCACGCGCACACTCAGCTTACCTCCCTGTGGTTTCTAACCAGTCCAAAGACACACATGTTACCCTGCGTTTGCTTCCCTGAACCAACTCCCCGAAGTAGGGTGTTCTGGGTCAAGTGAACTGCCTCAACCAAGGAATGCCCTGCCTAGTTACGCCTCTGGGGCCTGTGGCTATTCCAAAGCCTGCAGTGCCACAGGAAGCACAGGGCTGAAATCGCAGTAAGAACGCAAGCCGACTTTCTCTTGGAGGCAGGGTGACTTCCGGCAGGGGGGTCCTAGATGGAATGCGAGGCCGAGGGTTCTCTCAGGGCAGCTCCGACGAGGGCAAGGCGTAAGACCTCAAAGGCATGTGAGACGTGCCAGAAGTCTGTTGGTGAAAGTGTGGGTTTGGTGGGGAAACGAATCTGCTCCAGGAGAGAGTGCAGGGCGTTTCCCTACACTCGGCGTATGGAGAGCGGCTCCAAAGGGCTCCGGGCCTGGATGTTGCTCAGCAGACCCAGGGGTGCCCGGGAGTACTCCGTGTTCCAGCCTGGAACAGGGTGCCCCCGCGAGCCTCCCAGGTGTCCAGGAAAATCTACTGCCGTTCAACACACGCAGAGCAGAGGCTACGGCCTCACGGAAACTGCTGCGCGGCTCCGCTTCTGCACCTCACGTCAGGGCCTTCCCTCCAGGCCTGTGCTCAACCTGGCTGTCCCGTTAGCGACGCAGCATTGCGAGATGCTGACGTTCTCCTCGAGCAGAGTGCCTTCAGGTACGATGCCCGCGAAGTAGGCACAGCAGAGTGTTTTCTCACGGCACCTCTCGCAAGGGCGACCACAAAGATTTCCTGGGAGCTTCGGACTCACCAGAAATCTGGTCCTGAGGCCGTGTGAGGGCTCTGGAAATGGAGCTCTCCTCAAGGAACGTGCAGCGTGTTGCCCATCACTCGGCACGCACACAGGGCCTCCGAGGGGCAGAGCAATGGGCCTCGATGTTGCTCAGCCGGACCACGGCGTGGGGGTTGTCTGGAGGTCCTCAGTGACCTTGGAGGGAAATGCATGCACACCCGAGGGGCCTAGGAGTCCTCAAATGGGTAATTCCGTTAAAATAAACCCGAACGGTGACTAAGAACTCATGGAAACTGCTGCATGCCGCCCTTCCTGCCCGGCTACGCAGGGCCTAAACTGGAGGCAGATTCTCACGTTGAGTTTCCCTTTCGTTCTGGAGCTTGTCAGGCTAACCACCACCGCGGCCATGGAAGCACCGGGTTGAGACGGAGCACACTCATTTTCTTCCCAGAAGCATTTCTACCGGGTTTCCAGGCCTGTCAACAGCAGGGGACGTCAGGCAGCTTCAAGGCAGCATGAAGGCAGCCTTCCAAGTGGGAAAGCAAGGATAGTTCCAGCAGGCTCCCGTTTCCACGCGCACACTCAGCTTACCTCCCTGTGGTTTCTAACCAGTCCAAAGAGACACATGTTACCCTGCGTTTGCTTCCCTGAACCAACTCCCCGAAGTAGGGTGTTCTGGGTCAAGTGAACTGCCTCAACCAAGGAATGCCCTGCCTAGTTACGCCTCTGGGGCCTGTGGCTATTCCAAAGCCTGCAGTGCCACAGGAAGCACAGGGCTGAAATCGCAGTAAGAACGCAAGCCGACTTTCTCTTGGAGGCAGGGTGACTTCCGGCAGGGGGGTCCTAGATGGAATGCGAGGCCGAGGGTTCTCTCAGGGCAGCTCAGACGAGGGCAAGGCGTAAGACCTCAAAGGCATGTGAGACGTGCCAGAAGTCTGTTGGTGAAAGTGTGGGTTTGGTGGGGAAACGAATCTGCTCCAGGAGAGAGTGCAGGGCGTTTCCCTACACTCGGCGTATGGAGAGCGGCTCCAAAGGGCTCCGGGCCTGGATGTTGCTCAGCAGACCCAGGGGTGCCCGGGAGTACTCCGTGTTCCAGCCTGGAACAGGGTGCCCCCGCGAGCCTCCCAGGTGTCCAGGAAAATCTACTGCCGTTCAAGACACGCAGAGCAGAGGCTACGGCCTCACGGAAACTGCTGCGCGGCTCCGCTTCTGCACCTCACGTCAGGGCCTTCCCTCCAGGCCTGTGCTCAACCTGGCTGTCCCGTTAGCGACGCAGCATTGCGAGATGCTGACGTTCTCCTCGAGCAGAGTGCCTTCAGGTACGAGGCCCGCGAAGTAGGCAAAGCAGAGAGTTTTCTCACGGCAGCTCTCGCAAGGGCGACCACAAAGATTTCCTGGGAGCTTCGGACTCACCAGAAATCTGGTCCTGAGGCCGTGTGAGGGCTCTGGAAATGGAGCTCTCCTCAAGGAACGTGCAGCGTGTTGCCCATCACTCGGCACGCACACAGGGCCTCCGAGGGGCAGAGCAATGGGCCTCGATGTTGCTCAGCCGGACCACGGCGTGGGGGGTGTCTGGAGGTCCTCAGTGACCTTGGAGGGAAATGGATGCACACCCGAGGGGCCTAGGAGTCCTCAAATGGGTAATTCCGTTAAAATAAACCCGAACGGTGACTAAGAACTCATGGAAACTGCTGCATGCCGCCCTTCCTGCCCGGCTACGCAGGGCCTAAACTGGAGGCAGATTCTCACGTTGAGTTTCCCTTTCGTTCTGCAGCTTGTCAGGCTAACCACCACCGCGGCCATGGAAGCACCGGGTTGAGACGGAGCACACTCATTTTCTTCCCAGAAGCATTTCTACCGGGTTTCCAGGCCTGTCAACAGCAGGGGACATCAGGCAGCTTCAAGGCAGCATGAAGGCAGCCTTCCAAGTGGGAAAGCAAGGATAGTTCCAGCAGGCTCCCGTTTCCACGCGCACACTCAGCTTACCTCCCTGTGGTTTCTAACCAGTCCAAAGAGACACATGTTACCCTGCGTTTGCTTCCCTGAACCAACTCCCCGAAGTAGGGTGTTCTGGGTCAAGTGAACTGCCTCAACCAAGGAATGCCCTGCCTAGTTACGCCTCTGGGGCCTGTGGCTATTCCAAAGCCTGCAGTGCCACAGGAAGCACAGGGCTGAAATCGCAGTAAGAACGCAAGCCGACTTTCTCTTGGAGGCAGGGTGACTTCCGGCAGGGGGGTCCTAGATGGAATGCGAGGCCGAGGGTTCTCTCAGGGCAGCTCCGACGAGGGCAAGGCGTAAGACCTCAAAGGCATGTGAGACGTGCCAGAAGTCTGTTGGTGAAAGTGTGGGTTTGGTGGGGAAACGAATCTGCTCCAGGAGAGAGTGCAGGGCGTTTCCCTACACTCGGCGTATGGAGAGCGGCTCCAAAGGGCTCCGGGCCTGGATGTTGCTCAGCAGACCCAGGGGTGCCCGGGAGTACTCCGTGTTCCATCCTGGAACAGAGTGCCCCCGCGAGCCTCCCAGGTGTCCAGGAAAATCTACTGCCGTTCAAGACACGCAGAGCAGAGGCTACGGCCTCACGGAAACTGCTGCGCGGCTCCGCTTCTGCACCTCACGTCAGGGCCTTCCCTCCAGGCCTGTGCTCAACCTGGCTGTCCCGTTAGCGACGCAGCATTGCGAGATGCTGACGTTCTCCTCGAGCAGAGTGCCTTCAGGAACGAGGCCCGCGAAGTAGGCAGTGTGTTTTCTCACGGCAGCTCTCGCAAGGGCGACCACAAAGATTTCCTGGGAGCTTCGGACTCACCAGAAATCTGGTCCTGAGGCCGTGTGAGGGCTCTGGAAATGGAGCTCTCCTCAAGGAACGTGCAGCGTGTTGCCCATCACTCGGCACGCACACAGGGCCTCCGAGGGGCAGAGCAATGGGCCTCGATGTTGCTCAGCCGGACCACGGCGTGGGGGGTGTCTGGAGGTCCTCAGTGACCTTGGAGGGAAATGCATGCACACCCGAGGGGCCTAGGAGTCCTCAAATGGGTAATTCCGTTAAAATAAACCCGAACGGTGACTAAGAACTCATGGAAACTGCTGCATGCCGCCCTTCCTGCCCGGCTACGCAGGGCCTAAACTGGAGGCAGATTCTCACGTTGAGTTTCCCTTTCGTTCTGGAGCTTGTCAGGCTAACCACCACCGCGGCCATGGAAGCACCGGGTTGAGACGGAGCACACTCATTTTCTTCCCAGAAGCATTTCTACCGGGTTTCCAGGCCTGTCAACAGCAGGGGACGTCAGGCAGCTTCAAGGCAGCATGAAGGCAGCCTTCCAAGTGGGAAAGCAAGGATAGTTCCAGCAGGCTCCCGTTTCCACGCGCACACTCAGCTTACCTCCCTGTGGTTTCTAACCAGTCCAAAGAGACACATGTTACCCTGCGTTTGCTTCCCTGAACCAACTCCCCGAAGTAGGGTGTTCTGGGTCAAGTGAACTGCCTCAACCAAGGAATGCCCTGCCTAGTTACGCCTCTGGGGCCTGTGGCTATTCCAAAGCCTGCAGTGCCACAGGAAGCACAGGGCTGAAATCGCAGTAAGAACGCAAGCCGACTTTCTCTTGGAGGCAGGGTGACTTCCGGCAGGGGGGTCCTAGATGGAATGCGAGGCCGAGGGTTCTCTCAGGGCAGCTCCGACGAGGGCAAGGCGTAAGACCTCAAAGGCATGTGAGACGTGCCAGAAGTCTGTTGGTGAAAGTGTGGGTTTGGTGGGGAAACGAATCTGCTCCAGGAGAGAGTGCAGGGCGTTTCCCTACACTCGGCGTATGGAGAGCGGCTCCAAAGGGCTCCGGGCCTGGATGTTGCTCAGCAGACCCAGGGGTGCCCGGGAGTACTCCGTGTTCCAGCCTGGAACAGGGTGCCCCCGCGAGCCTCCCAGGTGTCCAGGAAAATCTACTGCCGTTCAAGACACTCAGAGCAGAGGCTACGGCCTCACGGAAACTGCTGCGCGGCTCCGCTTCTGCACCTCACGTCAGGGCCTTCCCTCCAGGCCTGTGCTCAACCTGGCTGTCCCGTTAGCGACGCAGCATTGCGAGATGCTGACGTTCTCCTCGAGCAGAGTGCCTTCAGGTACGAGGCCCGCGAAGTAGGCAAAGCAGAGAGTTTTCTCACGGCAGCTCTCGCAAGGGCGACCACAAAGATTTCCTGGGAGCTTCGGACTCACCAGAAATCTGGTCCTGAGGCCGTGTGAGGGCTCTGGAAATGGAGCTCTCCTCAAGGAACGTGCAGCGTGTTGCCCATCACTCGGCACGCACACAGGGCCTCCGAGGGGCAGAGCAATGGGCCTCGATGTTGCTCAGCCGGACCACGGCGTGGGGGGTGTCTGGAGGTCCTCAGTGACCTTGGAGGGAAATGGATGCACACCCGAGGGGCCTAGGAGTCCTCAAATGGGTAATTCCGTTAAAATAAACCCGAACGGTGACTAAGAACTCATGGAAACTGCTGCATGCCGCCCTTCCTGCCCGGCTACGCAGGGCCTAAACTGGAGGCAGATTCTCACGTTGAGTTTCCCTTTCGTTCTGGAGCTTGTCAGGCTAACCACCACCGCGGCCATGGAAGCACCGGGTTGAGACGGAGCACACTCATTTTCTTCCCAGAAGCATTTCTACCGGGTTTCCAGGCCTGTCAACAGCAGGGGACGTCAGGCAGCTTCAAGGCAGCATGAAGGCAGCCTTCCAAGTGGGAAAGCAAGGATAGTTCCAGCAGGCTCCCGTTTCCACGCGCACACTCAGCTTACCTCCCTGTGGTTTCTAACCAGTCCAAAGAGACACATGTTACCCTGCGTTTGCTTCCCTGAACCAACTCCCCGAAGTAGGGTGTTCTGGGTCAAGTGAACTGCCTCAACCAAGGAATGCCCTGCCTAGTTACGCCTCTGGGGCCTGTGGCTATTCCAAAGCCTGCAGTGCCACAGGAAGCACAGGGCTGAAATCGCAGTAAGAACGCAAGCCGACTTTCTCTTGGAGGCAGGGTGACTTCCGGCAGGGGGGTCCTAGATGGAATGCGAGGCCGAGGGTTCTCTCAGGGCAGCTCCGACGAGGGCAAGGCGTAAGACCTCAAAGGCATGTGAGACGTGCCAGAAGTCTGTTGGTGAAAGTGTGGGTTTGGTGGGGAAACGAATCTGCTCCAGGAGAGAGTGCAGGGCGTTTCCCTACACTCGGCGTATGGAGAGCGGCTCCAAAGGGCTCCGGGCCTGGATGTTGCTCAGCAGACCCAGGGGTGCCCGGGAGTACTCCGTGTTCCATCCTGGAACAGAGTGCCCCCGCGAGCCTCCCAGGTGTCCAGGAAAATCTACTGCCGTTCAAGACACGCAGAGCAGAGGCTACGGCCTCACGGAAACTGCTGCGCGGCTCCGCTTCTGCACCTCACGTCAGGGCCTTCCCTCCAGGCCTGTGCTCAACCTGGCTGTCCCGTTAGCGACGCAGCATTGCGAGATGCTGACGTTCTCCTCGAGCAGAGTGCCTTCAGGAACGAGGCCCGCGAAGTAGGCAGTGTGTTTTCTCACGGCAGCTCTCGCAAGGGCGACCACAAAGATTTCCTGGGAGCTTCGGACTCACCAGAAATCTGGTCCTGAGGCCGTGTGAGGGCTCTGGAAATGGAGCTCTCCTCAAGGAACGTGCAGCGTGTTGCCCATCACTCGGCACGCACACAGGGCCTCCGAGGGGCAGAGCAATGGGCCTCGATGTTGCTCAGCCGGACCACGGCGTGGGGGGTGTCTGGAGGTCCTCAGTGACCTTGGAGGGAAATGGATGCACACCCGAGGGGCCTAGGAGTCCTCAAATGGGTAATTCCGTTAAAATAAACCCGAACGGTGACTAAGAACTCATGGAAACTGCTGCATGCCGCCCTTCCTGCCCGGCTACGCAGGGCCTAAACTGGAGGCAGATTCTCACGTTGAGTTTCCCTTTCGTTCTGGAGCTTGTCAGGCTAACCACCACCGCGGCCATGGAAGCACCGGGTTGAGACGGAGCACACTCATTTTCTTCCCAGAAGCATTTCTACCGGGTTTCCAGGCCTGTCAACAGCAGGGGACGTCAGGCAGCTTCAAGGCAGCATGAAGGCAGCCTTCCAAGTGGGAAAGCAAGGATAGTTCCAGCAGGCTCCCGTTTCCACGCGCACACTCAGCTTACCTCCCTGTGGTTTCTAACCAGTCCAAAGAGACACATGTTACCCTGCGTTTGCTTCCCTGAACCAACTCCCCGAAGTAGGGTGTTCTGGGTCAAGTGAACTGCCTCAACCAAGGAATGCCCTGCCTAGTTACGCCTCTGGGGCCTGTGGCTATTCCAAAGCCTGCAGTGCCACAGGAAGCACAGGGCTGAAATCGCAGTAAGAACGCAAGCCGACTTTCTATTGGAGGCAGGGTGACTTCCGGCAGGGGGGTCCTAGATGGAATGCGAGGCCGAGGGTTCTCTCAGGGCAGCTCCGACGAGGGCAAGGCGTAAGACCTCAAAGGCATGTGAGACGTGCCAGAAGTCTGTTGGTGAAAGTGTGGGTTTGGTGGGGAAACGAATCTGCTCCAGGAGAGAGTGCAGGGCGTTTCCCTACACTCGGCGTATGGAGAGCGGCTCCAAAGGGCTCCGGGCCTGGATGTTGCTCAGCAGACCCAGGGGTGCCCGGGAGTACTCCGTGTTCCATCCTGGAACAGAGTGCCCCCGCGAGCCTCCCAGGTGTCCAGGAAAATCTACTGCCGTTCAAGACACGCAGAGCAGAGGCTACGGCCTCACGGAAACTGCTGCGCGGCTCCGCTTCTGCACCTCACGTCAGGGCCTTCCCTCCAGGCCTGTGCTCAACCTGGCTGTCCCGTTAGCGACGCAGCATTGCGAGATGCTGACGTTCTCCTCGAGCAGAGTGCCTTCAGGAACGAGGCCCGCGAAGTAGGCAGTGTGTTTTCTCACGGCAGCTCTCGCAAGGGCGACCACAAAGATTTCCTGGGAGCTTCGGACTCACCAGAAATCTGGTCCTGAGGCCGTGTGAGGGCTCTGGAAATGGAGCTCTCCTCAAGGAACGTGCAGCGTGTTGCCCATCACTCGGCACGCACACAGGGCCTCCGAGGGGCAGAGCAATGGGCCTCGATGTTGCTCAGCCAGACCACGGCGTGTGGGGTGTCTGGAGGTCCTCAGTGACCTTGGAGGGAAATGGATGCACACCCGAGGGGCCTAGGAGTCCTCAAATGGGTAATTCCGTTAAAATAAACCCGAACGGTGACTAAGAACTCATGGAAACTGCTGCATGCCGCCCTTCCTGCCCGGCTACGCAGGGCCTAAACTGGAGGCAGATTCTCACGTTGAGTTTCCCTTTCGTTCTGGAGCTTGTCAGGCTAACCACCACCGCGGCCATGGAAGCACCGGGTTGAGACGGAGCACACTCATTTTCTTCCCAGAAGCATTTCTACCGGGTTTCCAGGCCTGTCAACAGCAGGGGACGTCAGGCAGCTTCAAGGCAGCATGAAGGCAGCCTTCCAAGTGGGAAAGCAAGGATAGTTCCAGCAGGCTCCCGTTTCCACGCGCACACTCAGCTTACCTCCCTGTGGTTTCTAACCAGTCCAAAGAGACACATGTTACCCTGCGTTTGCTTCCCTGAACCAACTCCCCGAAGTAGGGTGTTCTGGGTCAAGTGAACTGCCTCAACCAAGGAATGCCCTGCCTAGTTACGCCTCTGGGGCCTGTGGCTATTCCAAAGCCTGCAGTGCCACAGGAAGCACAGGGCTGAAATCGCAGTAAGAACGCAAGCCGACTTTCTCTTGGAGGCAGGGTGACTTCCGGCAGGGGGGTCCTAGATGGAATGCGAGGCCGAGGGTTCTCTCAGGGCAGCTCCGACGAGGGCAAGGCGTAAGACCTCAAAGGCATGTGAGACGTGCCAGAAGTCTGTTGGTGAAAGTGTGGGTTTGGTGGGGAAACGAATCTGCTCCAGGAGAGAGTGCAGGGCGTTTCCCTACACTCGGCGTATGGAGAGCGGCTCCAAAGGGCTCCGGGCCTGGATGTTGCTCAGCAGACCCAGGGGTGCCCGGGAGTACTCCGTGTTCCATCCTGGAACAGAGTGCCCCCGCGAGCCTCCCAGGTGTCCAGGAAAATCTACTGCCGTTCAAGACACGCAGAGCAGAGGCTACGGCCTCACGGAAACTGCTGCGCGGCTCCGCTTCTGCACCTCACGTCAGGGCCTTCCCTCCAGGCCTGTGCTCAACCTGGCTGTCCCGTTAGCGACGCAGCATTGCGAGATGCTGACGTTCTCCTCGAGCAGAGTGCCTTCAGGAACGAGGCCCGCGAAGTAGGCAGTGTGTTTTCTCACGGCAGCTCTCGCAAGGGCGACCACAAAGATTTCCTGGGAGCTTCGGACTCACCAGAAATCTGGTCCTGAGGCCGTGTGAGGGCTCTGGAAATGGAGCTCTCCTCAAGGAACGTGCAGCGTGTTGCCCATCACTCGGCACGCACACAGGGCCTCCGAGGGGCAGAGCAATGGGCCTCGATGTTGCTCAGCCGGACCACGGCGTGGGGGGTGTCTGGAGGTCCTCAGTGACCTTGGAGGGAAATGGATGCACACCCGAGGGGCCTAGGAGTCCTCAAATGGGTAATTCCGTTAAAATAAACCCGAACGGTGACTAAGAACTCATGGAAACTGCTGCATGCCGCCCTTCCTGCCCGGCTACGCAGGGCCTAAACTGGAGGCAGATTCTCACGTTGAGTTTCCCTTTCGTTCTGGAGCTTGTCAGGCTAACCACCACCGCGGCCATGGAAGCACCGGGTTGAGACGGAGCACACTCATTTTCTTCCCAGAAGCATTTCTACCGGGTTTCCAGGCCTGTCAACAGCAGGGGACGTCAGGCAGCTTCAAGGCAGCATGAAGGCAGCCTTCCAAGTGGGAAAGCAAGGATAGTTCCAGCAGGCTCCCGTTTCCACGCGCACACTCAGCTTACCTCCCTGTGGTTTCTAACCAGTCCAAAGAGACACATGTTACCCTGCGTTTGCTTCCCTGAACCAACTCCCCGAAGTAGGGTGTTCTGGGTCAAGTGAACTGCCTCAACCAAGGAATGCCCTGCCTAGTTACGCCTCTGGGGCCTGTGGCTATTCCAAAGCCTGCAGTGCCACAGGAAGCACAGGGCTGAAATCGCAGTAAGAACGCAAGCCGACTTTCTCTTGGAGGCAGGGTGACTTCCGGCAGGGGGGTCCTAGATGGAATGCGAGGCCGAGGGTTCTCTCAGGGCAGCTCCGACGAGGGCAAGGCGTAAGACCTCAAAGGCATGTGAGACGTGCCAGAAGTCTGTTGGTGAAAGTGTGGGTTTGGTGGGGAAACGAATCTGCTCCAGGAGAGAGTGCAGGGCGTTTCCCTACACTCGGCGTATGGAGAGCGGCTCCAAAGGGCTCCGGGCCTGGATGTTGCTCAGCAGACCCAGGGGTGCCCGGGAGTACTCCGTGTTCCAGCCTGGAACAGGGTGCCCCCGCGAGCCTCCCAGGTGTCCAGGAAAATCTACTGCCGTTCAAGACACTCAGAGCAGAGGCTACGGCCTCACGGAAACTGCTGCGCGGCTCCGCTTCTGCACCTCACGTCAGGGCCTTCCCTCCAGGCCTGTGCTCAACCTGGCTGTCCCGTTAGCGACGCAGCATTGCGAGATGCTGACGTTCTCCTCGAGCAGAGTGCCTTCAGGTACGAGGCCCGCGAAGTAGGCAAAGCAGAGAGTTTTCTCACGGCAGCTCTCGCAAGGGCGACCACAAAGATTTCCTGGGAGCTTCGGACTCACCAGAAATCTGGTCCTGAGGCCGTGTGAGGGCTCTGGAAATGGAGCTCTCCTCAAGGAACGTGCAGCGTGTTGCCCATCACTCGGCACGCACACAGGGCCTCCGAGGGGCAGAGCAGTGGGCCTCGATGTTGCTCAGCCGGACCACGGCGTGGGGGGTGTCTGGAGGTCCTCAGTGACCTTGGAGGGAAATGCATGCACACCCGAGGGGCCTAGGAGTCCTCAAATGGGTAATTCCGTTAAAATAAACCCGAACGGTGACTAAGAACTCATGGAAACTGCTGCATGCCGCCCTTCCTGCCCGGCTACGCAGGGCCTAAACTGGAGGCAGATTCTCACGTTGAGTTTCCCTTTCGTTCTGGAGCTTGTCAGGCTAACCACCACCGCGGCCATGGAAGCACCGGGTTGAGACGGAGCACACTCATTTTCTTCCCAGAAGCATTTCTACCGGGTTTCCAGGCCTGTCAACAGCAGGGGACGTCAGGCAGCTTCAAGGCAGCATGAAGGCAGCCTTCCAAGTGGGAAAGCAAGGATAGTTCCAGCAGGCTCCCGTTTCCACGCGCACACTCAGCTTACCTCCCTGTGGTTTCTAACCAGTCCAAAGAGACACATGTTACCCTGCGTTTGCTTCCCTGAACCAACTCCCCGAAGTAGGGTGTTCTGGGTCAAGTGAACTGCCTCAACCAAGGAATGCCCTGCCTAGTTACGCCTCTGGGGCCTGTGGCTATTCCAAAGCCTGCAGTGCCACAGGAAGCACAGGGCTGAAATCGCAGTAAGAACGCAAGCCGACTTTCTCTTGGAGGCAGGGTGACTTCCGGCAGGGGGGTCCTAGATGGAATGCGAGGCCGAGGGTTCTCTCAGGGCAGCTCCGACGAGGGCAAGGCGTAAGACCTCAAAGGCATGTGAGACGTGCCAGAAGTCTGTTGGTGAAAGTGTGGGTTTGGTGGGGAAACGAATCTGCTCCAGGAGAGAGTGCAGGGCGTTTCCCTACACTCGGCGTATGGAGAGCGGCTCCAAAGGGCTCCGGGCCTGGATGTTGCTCAGCAGACCCAGGGGTGCCCGGGAGTACTCCGTGTTCCATCCTGGAACAGAGTGCCCCCGCGAGCCTCCCAGGTGTCCAGGAAAATCTACTGCCGTTCAAGACACGCAGAGCAGAGGCTACGGCCTCACGGAAACTGCTGCGCGGCTCCGCTTCTGCACCTCACGTCAGGGCCTTCCCTCCAGGCCTGTGCTCAACCTGGCTGTCCCGTTAGCGACGCAGCATTGCGAGATGCTGACGTTCTCCTCGAGCAGAGTGCCTTCAGGAACGAGGCCCGCGAAGTAGGCAGTGTGTTTTCTCACGGCAGCTCTCGCAAGGGCGACCACAAAGATTTCCTGGGAGCTTCGGACTCACCAGAAATCTGGTCCTGAGGCCGTGTGAGGGCTCTGGAAATGGAGCTCTCCTCAAGGAACGTGCAGCGTGTTGCCCATCACTCGGCACGCACACAGGGCCTCCGAGGGGCAGAGCAATGGGCCTCGATGTTGCTCAGCCGGACCACGGCGTGGGGGGTGTCTGGAGGTCCTCAGTGACCTTGGAGGGAAATGCATGCACACCCGAGGGGCCTAGGAGTCCTCAAATGGGTAATTCCGTTAAAATAAACCCGAACGGTGACTAAGAACTCATGGAAACTGCTGCATGCCGCCCTTCCTGCCCGGCTACGCAGGGCCTAAACTGGAGGCAGATTCTCACGTTGAGTTTCCCTTTCGTTCTGGAGCTTGTCAGGCTAACCACCACCGCGGCCATGGAAGCACCGGGTTGAGACGGAGCACACTCATTTTCTTCCCAGAAGCATTTCTACCGGGTTTCCAGGCCTGTCAACAGCAGGGGACGTCAGGCAGCTTCAAGGCAGCATGAAGGCAGCCTTCCAAGTGGGAAAGCAAGGATAGTTCCAGCAGGCTCCCGTTTCCACGCGCACACTCAGCTTACCTCCCTGTGGTTTCTAAGCAGTCCAAAGAGACACATGTTACCCTGCGTTTGCTTCCCTGAACCAACTCCCCGAAGTAGGGTGTTCTGGGTCAAGTGAACTGCCTCAACCAAGGAATGCCCTGCCTAGTTACGCCTCTGGGGCCTGTGGCTATTCCAAAGCCTGCAGTGCCACAGGAAGCACAGGGCTGAAATCGCAGTAAGAACGCAAGCCGACTTTCTCTTGGAGGCAGGGTGACTTCCGGCAGGGGGGTCCTAGATGGAATGCGAGGCCGAGGGTTCTCTCAGGGCAGCTCCGACGAGGGCAAGGCGTAAGACCTCAAAGGCATGTGAGACGTGCCAGAAGTCTGTTGGTGAAAGTGTGGGTTTGGTGGGGAAACGAATCTGCTCCAGGAGAGAGTGCAGGGCGTTTCCCTACACTCGGCGTATGGAGAGCGGCTCCAAAGGGCTCCGGGCCTGGATGTTGCTCAGCAGACCCAGGGGTGCCCGGGAGTACTCCGTGTTCCAGCCTGGAACAGGGTGCCCCCGCGAGCCTCCCAGGTGTCCAGGAAAATCTACTGCCGTTCAAGACACGCAGAGCAGAGGCTACGGCCTCACGGAAACTGCTGCGCGGCTCCGCTTCTGCACCTCACGTCAGGGCCTTCCCTCCAGGCCTGTGCTCAACCTGGCTGTCCCGTTAGCGACGCAGCATTGCGAGATGCTGACGTTCTCCTCGAGCAGAGTGCCTTCAGGTACGAGGCCCGCGAAGTATGCAGAATGTTTTCTCACGGCAGCTCTCGCAAGGGCGACCACAAAGATTTCCTGGGAGCTTCGGACTCACCAGAAATCTGGTCCTGAGGCCGTGTGAGGGCTCTGGAAATGGAGCTCTCCTCAAGGAACGTGCAGCGTGTTGCCCATCACTCGGCACGCACACAGGGCCTCCGAGGGGCAGAGCAATGGGCCTCGATGTTGCTCAGCCGGACCACGGCGTGGGGGGTGTCTGGAGGTCCTCAGTGACCTTGGAGGGAAATGGATGCACACCCGAGGGGCCTAGGAGTCCTCAAATGGGTAATTCCGTTAAAATAAACCCGAACGGTGACTAAGAACTCATGGAAACTGCTGCATGCCGCCCTTCCTGCCCGGCTACGCAGGGCCTAAACTGGAGGCAGATTCTCACGTTGAGTTTCCCTTTCGTTCTGGAGCTTGTCAGGCTAACCACCACCGCGGCCATGGAAGCACCGGGTTGAGACGGAGCACACTCATTTTCTTCCCAGAAGCATTTCTACCGGGTTTCCAGGCCTGTCAACAGCAGGGGACGTCAGGCAGCTTCAAGGCAGCATGAAGGCAGCCTTCCAAGTGGGAAAGCAAGGATAGTTCCAGCAGGCTCCCGTTTCCACGCGCACACTCAGCTTACCTCCCTGTGGTTTCTAAGCAGTCCAAAGACACACATGTTACCCTGCGTTTGCTTCCCTGAACCAACTCCCCGAAGTAGGGTGTTCTGGGTCAAGTGAACTGCCTCAACCAAGGAATGCCCTGCCTAGTTACGCCTCTGGGGCCTGTGGCTATTCCAAAGCCTGCAGTGCCACAGGAAGCACAGGGCTGAAATCGCAGTAAGAACGCAAGCCGACTTTCTCTTGGAGGCAGGGTGACTTCCGGCAGGGGGGTCCTAGATGGAATGCGAGGCCGAGGGTTCTCTCAGGGCAGCTCAGACGAGGGCAAGGCGTAAGACCTCAAAGGCATGTGAGACGTGCCAGAAGTCTGTTGGTGAAAGTGTGGGTTTGGTGGGGAAACGAATCTGCTCCAGGAGAGAGTGCAGGGCGTTTCCCTACACTCGGCGTATGGAGAGCGGCTCCAAAGGGCTCCGGGCCTGGATGTTGCTCAGCAGACCCAGGGGTGCCCGGGAGTACTCCGTGTTCCAGCCTGGAACAGGGTGCCCCCGCGAGCCTCCAGGAAATCTACTGCCTCCAGGAAATCTACTGTCCAGGAAAATCTACTGCCGTTCAAGACACGCAGAGCAGAGGCTACGGCCTCACGGAAACTGCTGCGCGGCTCCGCTTCTGCACCTCACGTCAGGGCCTTCCCTCCAGGCCTGTGCTCAACCTGGCTGTCCCGTTAGCGACGCAGCATTGCGAGATGCTGACGTTCTCCTCGAGCAGAGTGCCTTCAGGTACGAGGCCCGCGAAGGAGGCAGAGTGTTTTCTCACGGCAGCTCTCGCAAGGGCGACCACAAAGATTTCCTGGGAGCTTCGGACTCACCAGAAATCTGGTCCTGAGGCCGTGTGAGGGCTCTGGAAATGGAGCTCTCCTCAAGGAACGTGCAGCGTGTTGCCCATCACTCGGCACGCACACAGGGCCTCCGAGGGGCAGAGCAATGGGCCTCGATGTTGCTCAGCCGGACCACGGCGTGGGGGGTGTCTGGAGGTCCTCAGTGACCTTGGAGGGAAATGGATGCACACCCGAGGGGCCTAGGAGTCCTCAAATGGGTAATTCCGTTAAAATAAACCCGAACGGTGACTAAGAACTCATGGAAACTGCTGCATGCCGCCCTTCCTGCCCGGCTACGCAGGGCCTAAACTGGAGGCAGATTCTCACGTTGAGTTTCCCTTTCGTTCTGGAGCTTGTCAGGCTAACCACCACCGCGGCCATGGAAGCACCGGGTTGAGACGGAGCACACTCATTTTCTTCCCAGAAGCATTTCTACCGGGTTTCCAGGCCTGTCAACAGCAGGGGACGTCAGGCAGCTTCAAGGCAGCATGAAGGCAGCCTTCCAAGTGGGAAAGCAAGGATAGTTCCAGCAGGCTCCCGTTTCCACGCGCACACTCAGCTTACCTCCCTGTGGTTTCTAACCAGTCCAAAGAGACACATGTTACCCTGCGTTTGCTTCCCTGAACCAACTCCCCGAAGTAGGGTGTTCTGGGTCAAGTGAACTGCCTCAACCAAGGAATGCCCTGCCTAGTTACGCCTCTGGGGCCTGTGGCTATTCCAAAGCCTGCAGTGCCACAGGAAGCACAGGGCTGAAATCGCAGTAAGAACGCAAGCCGACTTTCTCTTGGAGGCAGGGTGACTTCCGGCAGGGGGGTCCTAGATGGAATGCGAGGCCGAGGGTTCTCTCAGGGCAGCTCCGACGAGGGCAAGGCGTAAGACCTCAAAGGCATGTGAGACGTGCCAGAAGTCTGTTGGTGAAAGTGTGGGTTTGGTGGGGAAACGAATCTGCTCCAGGAGAGAGTGCAGGGCGTTTCCCTACACTCGGCGTATGGAGAGCGGCTCCAAAGGGCTCCGGGCCTGGATGTTGCTCAGCAGACCCAGGGGTGCCCGGGAGTACTCCGTGTTCCATCCTGGAACAGAGTGCCCCCGAGAGCCTCCCAGGTGTCCAGGAAAATCTACTGCCGTTCAAGACACGCAGAGCAGAGGCTACGGCCTCACGGAAACTGCTGCGCGGCTCCGCTTCTGCACCTCACGTCAGGGCCTTCCCTCCAGGCCTGTGCTCAACCTGGCTGTCCCGTTAGCGACGCAGCATTGCGAGATGCTGACGTTCTCCTCGAGCAGAGTGCCTTCAGGAACGAGGCCCGCGAATTAGGCAGTGTGTTTTCTCACGGCAGCTCTCGCAAGGGCGACCACAAAGATTTCCTGGGAGCTTCGGACTCACCAGAAATCTGGTCCTGAGGCCGTGTGAGGGCTCTGGAAATGGAGCTCTCCTCAAGGAACGTGCAGCGTGTTGCCCATCACTCGGCACGCACACAGGGCCTCCGAGGGGCAGAGCAATGGGCCTCGATGTTGCTCAGCCGGACCACGGCGTGGGGGGTGTCTGGAGGTCCTCAGTGACCTTGGAGGGAAATGCATGCACACCCGAGGGGCCTAGGAGTCCTCAAATGGGTAATTCCGTTAAAATAAACCCGAACGGTGACTAAGAACTCATGGAAACTGCTGCATGCCGCCCTTCCTGCCCGGCTACGCAGGGCCTAAACTGGAGGCAGATTCTCACGTTGAGTTTCCCTTTCGTTCTGGAGCTTGTCAGGCTAACCACCACCGCGGCCATGGAAGCACCGGGTTGAGACGGAGCACACTCATTTTCTTCCCAGAAGCATTTCTACCGGGTTTCCAGGCCTGTCAACAGCAGGGGACGTCAGGCAGCTTCAAGGCAGCATGAAGGCAGCCTTCCAAGTGGGAAAGCAAGGATAGTTCCAGCAGGCTCCCGTTTCCACGCGCACACTCAGCTTACCTCCCTGTGGTTTCTAACCAGTCCAAAGAGACACATGTTACCCTGCGTTTGCTTCCCTGAACCAACTCCCCGAAGTAGGGTGTTCTGGGTCAAGTGAACTGCCTCAACCAAGGAATGCCCTGCCTAGTTACGCCTCTGGGGCCTGTGGCTATTCCAAAGCCTGCAGTGCCACAGGAAGCACAGGGCTGAAATCGCAGTAAGAACGCAAGCCGACTTTCTCTTGGAGGCAGGGTGACTTCCGGCAGGGGGGTCCTAGATGGAATGCGAGGCCGAGGGTTCTCTCAGGGCAGCTCCGACGAGGGCAAGGCGTAAGACCTCAAAGGCATGTGAGACGTGCCAGAAGTCTGTTGGTGAAAGTGTGGGTTTGGTGGGGAAACGAATCTGCTCCAGGAGAGAGTGCAGGGCGTTTCCCTACACTCGGCGTATGGAGAGCGGCTCCAAAGGGCTCCGGGCCTGGATGTTGCTCAGCAGACCCAGGGGTGCCCGGGAGTACTCCGTGTTCCAGCCTGGAACAGGGTGCCCCCGCGAGCCTCCCAGGTGTCCAGGAAAATCTACTGCCGTTCAAGACACGCAGAGCAGAGGCTACGGCCTCACGGAAACTGCTGCGCGGCTCCGCTTCTGCACCTCACGTCAGGGCCTTCCCTCCAGGCCTGTGCTCAACCTGGCTGTCCCGTTAGCGACGCAGCATTGCGAGATGCTGACGTTCTCCTCGAGCAGAGTGCCTTCAGGTACGAGGCCCGCGAAGTATGCAGAATGTTTTCTCACGGCAGCTCTCGCAAGGGCGACCACAAAGATTTCCTGGGAGCTTCGGACTCACCAGAAATCTGGTCCTGAGGCCGTGTGAGGGCTCTGGAAATGGAGCTCTCCTCAAGGAACGTGCAGCGTGTTGCCCATCACTCGGCACGCACACAGGGCCTCCGAGGGGCAGAGCAATGGGCCTCGATGTTGCTCAGCCGGACCACGGCGTGGGGGGTGTCTGGAGGTCCTCAGTGACCTTGGAGGGAAATGGATGCACACCCGAGGGGCCTAGGAGTCCTCAAATGGGTAATTCCGTTAAAATAAACCCGAACGGTGACTAAGAACTCATGGAAACTGCTGCATGCCGCCCTTCCTGCCCGGCTACGCAGGGCCTAAACTGGAGGCAGATTCTCACGTTGAGTTTCCCTTTCGTTCTGGAGCTTGTCAGGCTAACCACCACCGCGGCCATGGAAGCACCGGGTTGAGACGGAGCACACTCATTTTCTTCCCAGAAGCATTTCTACCGGGTTTCCAGGCCTGTCAACAGCAGGGGACGTCAGGCAGCTTCAAGGCAGCATGAAGGCAGCCTTCCAAGTGGGAAAGCAAGGATAGTTCCAGCAGGCTCCCGTTTCCACGCGCACACTCAGCTTACCTCCCTGTGGTTTCTAACCAGTCCAAAGACACACATGTTACCCTGCGTTTGCTTCCCTGAACCAACTCCCCGAAGTAGGGTGTTCTGGGTCAAGTGAACTGCCTCAACCAAGGAATGCCCTGCCTAGTTACGCCTCTGGGGCCTGTGGCTATTCCAAAGCCTGCAGTGCCACAGGAAGCACAGGGCTGAAATCGCAGTAAGAACGCAAGCCGACTTTCTCTTGGAGGCAGGGTGACTTCCGGCAGGGGGGTCCTAGATGGAATGCAAGGCCGAGGGTTCTCTCAGGGCAGCTCAGACGAGGGCAAGGCGTAAGACCTCAAAGGCATGTGAGACGTGCCAGAAGTCTGTTGGTGAAAGTGTGGGTTTGGTGGGGAAACGAATCTGCTCCAGGAGAGAGTGCAGGGCGTTTCCCTACACTCGGCGTATGGAGAGCGGCTCCAAAGGGCTCCGGGCCTGGATGTTGCTCAGCAGACCCAGGGGTGCCCGGGAGTACTCCGTGTTCCAGCCTGGAACAGGGTGCCCCCGCGAGCCTCCAGGAAATCTACTGCCTCCAGGAAATCTACTGTCCAGGAAAATCTACTGCCGTTCAAGACACGCAGAGCAGAGGCTACGGCCTCACGGAAACTGCTGCGCGGCTCCGCTTCTGCACCTCACGTCAGGGCCTTCCCTCCAGGCCTGTGCTCAACCTGGCTGTCCCGTTAGCGACGCAGCATTGCGAGATGCTGACGTTCTCCTCGAGCAGAGTGCCTTCAGGTACGAGGCCCGCGAAGGAGGCAGAGTGTTTTCTCACGGCAGCTCTCGCAAGGGCGACCACAAAGATTTCCTGGGAGCTTCGGACTCACCAGAAATCTGGTCCTGAGGCCGTGTGAGGGCTCTGGAAATGGAGCTCTCCTCAAGGAACGTGCAGCGTGTTGCCCATCACTCGGCACGCACACAGGGCCTCCGAGGGGCAGAGCAATGGGCCTCGATGTTGCTCAGCCGGACCACGGCGTGGGGGGTGTCTGGAGGTCCTCAGTGACCTTGGAGGGAAATGGATGCACACCCGAGGGGCCTAGGAGTCCTCAAATGGGTAATTCCGTTAAAATAAACCCGAACGGTGACTAAGAACTCATGGAAACTGCTGCATGCCGCCCTTCCTGCCCGGCTACGCAGGGCCTAAACTGGAGGCAGATTCTCACGTTGAGTTTCCCTTTCGTTCTGGAGCTTGTCAGGCTAACCACCACCGCGGCCATGGAAGCACCGGGTTGAGACGGAGCACACTCATTTTCTTCCCAGAAGCATTTCTACCGGGTTTCCAGGCCTGTCAACAGCAGGGGACGTCAGGCAGCTTCAAGGCAGCATGAAGGCAGCCTTCCAAGTGGGAAAGCAAGGATAGTTCCAGCAGGCTCCCGTTTCCACGCGCACACTCAGCTTACCTCCCTGTGGTTTCTAACCAGTCCAAAGAGACACATGTTACCCTGCGTTTGCTTCCCTGAACCAACTCCCCGAAGTAGGGTGTTCTGGGTCAAGTGAACTGCCTCAACCAAGGAATGCCCTGCCTAGTTACGCCTCTGGGGCCTGTGGCTATTCCAAAGCCTGCAGTGCCACAGGAAGCACAGGGCTGAAATCGCAGTAAGAACGCAAGCCGACTTTCTCTTGGAGGCAGGGTGACTTCCGGCAGGGGGGTCCTAGATGGAATGCGAGGCCGAGGGTTCTCTCAGGGCAGCTCCGACGAGGGCAAGGCGTAAGACCTCAAAGGCATGTGAGACGTGCCAGAAGTCTGTTGGTGAAAGTGTGGGTTTGGTGGGGAAACGAATCTGCTCCAGGAGAGAGTGCAGGGCGTTTCCCTACACTCGGCGTATGGAGAGCGGCTCCAAAGGGCTCCGGGCCTGGATGTTGCTCAGCAGACCCAGGGGTGCCCGGGAGTACTCCGTGTTCCATCCTGGAACAGAGTGCCCCCGAGAGCCTCCCAGGTGTCCAGGAAAATCTACTGCCGTTCAAGACACGCAGAGCAGAGGCTACGGCCTCACGGAAACTGCTGCGCGGCTCCGCTTCTGCACCTCACGTCAGGGCCTTCCCTCCAGGCCTGTGCTCAACCTGGCTGTCCCGTTAGCGACGCAGCATTGCGAGATGCTGACGTTCTCCTCGAGCAGAGTGCCTTCAGGAACGAGGCCCGCGAAGTAGGCAGTGTGTTTTCTCACGGCAGCTCTCGCAAGGGCGACCACAAAGATTTCCTGGGAGCTTCGGACTCACCAGAAATCTGGTCCTGAGGCCGTGTGAGGGCTCTGGAAATGGAGCTCTCCTCAAGGAACGTGCAGCGTGTTGCCCATCACTCGGCACGCACACAGGGCCTCCGAGGGGCAGAGCAATGGGCCTCGATGTTGCTCAGCCGGACCACGGCGTGGGGGGTGTCTGGAGGTCCTCAGTGACCTTGGAGGGAAATGGATGCACACCCGAGGGGCCTAGGAGTCCTCAAATGGGTAATTCCGTTAAAATAAACCCGAACGGTGACTAAGAACTCATGGAAACTGCTGCATGCCGCCCTTCCTGCCCGGCTACGCAGGGCCTAAACTGGAGGCAGATTCTCACGTTGAGTTTCCCTTTCGTTCTGGAGCTTGTCAGGCTAACCACCACCGCGGCCATGGAAGCACCGGGTTGAGACGGAGCACACTCATTTTCTTCCCAGAAGCATTTCTACCGGGTTTCCAGGCCTGTCGACAGCAGGGGACGTCAGGCAGCTTCAAGGCAGCATGAAGGCAGCCTTCCAAGTGGGAAAGCAAGGATAGTTCCAGCAGGCTCCCGTTTCCACGCGCACACTCAGCTTACCTCCCTGTGGTTTCTAACCAGTCCAAAGACACACATGTTACCCTGCGTTTGCTTCCCTGAACCAACTCCCCGAAGTAGGGTGTTCTGGGTCAAGTGAACTGCCTCAACCAAGGAATGCCCTGCCTAGTTACGCCTCTGGGGCCTGTGGCTATTCCAAAGCCTGCAGTGCCACAGGAAGCACAGGGCTGAAATCGCAGTAAGAACGCAAGCCGACTTTCTCTTGGAGGCAGGGTGACTTCCGGCAGGGGGGTCCTAGATGGAATGCGAGGCCGAGGGTTCTCTCAGGGCAGCTCAGACGAGGGCAAGGCGTAAGACCTCAAAGGCATGTGAGACGTGCCAGAAGTCTGTTGGTGAAAGTGTGGGTTTGGTGGGGAAACGAATCTGCTCCAGGAGAGAGTGCAGGGCGTTTCCCTACACTCGGCGTATGGAGAGTGGCTCCAAAGGGCTCCGGGCCTGGATGTTGCTCAGCAGACCCAGGGGTGCCCGGGAGTACTCCGTGTTCCAGCCTGGAACAGGGTGCCCCCGCGAGCCTCCCAGGTGTCCAGGAAAATCTACTGCCATTCAAGACACTCAGAGCAGAGGCTACGGCCTCACGGAAACTGCTGCGCGGCTCCGCTTCTGCACCTCACGTCAGGGCCTTCCCTCCAGGCCTGTGCTCAACCTGGCTGTCCCGTTAGCGACGCAGCATTGCGAGATGCTGACGTTCTCCTCGAGCAGAGTGCCTTCAGGTATGAGGCCCGCGAAGGAGGCAGTGTGTTTTCTCACGGCAGCTCTCGCAAGGGCGACCACAAAGATTTCCTGGGAGCTTCGGACTCACCAGAAATCTGGTCCTGAGGCCGTGTGAGGGCTCTGGAAATGGAGCTCTCCTCAAGGAACGTGCAGCGTGTTGCCCATCACTCGGCACGCACACAGGGCCTCCGAGGGGCAGAGCAATGGGCCTCGATGTTGCTCAGCCGGACCACGGCGTGGGGGGTGTCTGGAGGTCCTCAGTGACCTTGGAGGGAAATGCATGCACACCCGAGGGGCCTAGGAGTCCTCAAATGGGTAATTCCGTTAAAATAAACCCGAACGGTGACTAAGAACTCATGGAAACTGCTGCATGCCGCCCTTCCTGCCCGGCTACGCAGGGCCTAAACTGGAGGCAGATTCTCACGTTGAGTTTCCCTTTCGTTCTGGAGCTTGTCAGGCTAACCACCACCGCGGCCATGGAAGCACCGGGTTGAGACGGAGCACACTCATTTTCTTCCCAGAAGCATTTCTACCGGGTTTCCAGGCCTGTCAACAGCAGGGGACGTCAGGCAGCTTCAAGGCAGCATGAAGGCAGCCTTCCAAGTGGGAAAGCAAGGATAGTTCCAGCAGGCTCCCGTTTCCACGCGCACACTCAGCTTACCTCCCTGTGGTTTCTAACCAGTCCAAAGACACACATGTTACCCTGCGTTTGCTTCCCTGAACCAACTCCCCGAAGTAGGGTGTTCTGGGTCAAGTGAACTGCCTCAACCAAGGAATGCCCTGCCTAGTTACGCCTCTGGGGCCTGTGGCTATTCCAAAGCCTGCAGTGCCACAGGAAGCACAGGGCTGAAATCGCAGTAAGAACGCAAGCCGACTTTCTCTTGGAGGCAGGGTGACTTCCGGCAGGGGGGTCCTAGATGGAATGCAAGGCCGAGGGTTCTCTCAGGGCAGCTCAGACGAGGGCAAGGCGTAAGACCTCAAAGGCATGTGAGACGTGCCAGAAGTCTGTTGGTGAAAGTGTGGGTTTGGTGGGGAAACGAATCTGCTCCAGGAGAGAGTGCAGGGCGTTTCCCTACACTCGGCGTATGGAGAGCGGCTCCAAAGGGCTCCGGGCCTGGATGTTGCTCAGCAGACCCAGGGGTGCCCGGGAGTACTCCGTGTTCCAGCCTGGAACAGGGTGCCCCCGCGAGCCTCCAGGAAATCTACTGCCTCCAGGAAATCTACTGTCCAGGAAAATCTACTGCCGTTCAAGACACGCAGAGCAGAGGCTACGGCCTCACGGAAACTGCTGCGCGGCTCCGCTTCTGCACCTCACGTCAGGGCCTTCCCTCCAGGCCTGTGCTCAACCTGGCTGTCCCGTTAGCGACGCAGCATTGCGAGATGCTGACGTTCTCCTCGAGCAGAGTGCCTTCAGGTACGAGGCCCGCGAAGGAGGCAGAGTGTTTTCTCACGGCAGCTCTCGCAAGGGCGACCACAAAGATTTCCTGGGAGCTTCGGACTCACCAGAAATCTGGTCCTGAGGCCGTGTGAGGGCTCTGGAAATGGAGCTCTCCTCAAGGAACGTGCAGCGTGTTGCCCATCACTCGGCACGCACACAGGGCCTCCGAGGGGCAGAGCAATGGGCCTCGATGTTGCTCAGCCGGACCACGGCGTGGGGGGTGTCTGGAGGTCCTCAGTGACCTTGGAGGGAAATGGATGCACACCCGAGGGGCCTAGGAGTCCTCAAATGGGTAATTCCGTTAAAATAAACCCGAACGGTGACTAAGAACTCATGGAAACTGCTGCATGCCGCCCTTCCTGCCCGGCTACGCAGGGCCTAAACTGGAGGCAGATTCTCACGTTGAGTTTCCCTTTCGTTCTGGAGCTTGTCAGGCTAACCACCACCGCGGCCATGGAAGCACCGGGTTGAGACGGAGCACACTCATTTTCTTCCCAGAAGCATTTCTACCGGGTTTCCAGGCCTGTCAACAGCAGGGGACGTCAGGCAGCTTCAAGGCAGCATGAAGGCAGCCTTCCAAGTGGGAAAGCAAGGATAGTTCCAGCAGGCTCCCGTTTCCACGCGCACACTCAGCTTACCTCCCTGTGGTTTCTAACCAGTCCAAAGAGACACATGTTACCCTGCGTTTGCTTCCCTGAACCAACTCCCCGAAGTAGGGTGTTCTGGGTCAAGTGAACTGCCTCAACCAAGGAATGCCCTGCCTAGTTACGCCTCTGGGGCCTGTGGCTATTCCAAAGCCTGCAGTGCCACAGGAAGCACAGGGCTGAAATCGCAGTAAGAACGCAAGCCGACTTTCTCTTGGAGGCAGGGTGACTTCCGGCAGGGGGGTCCTAGATGGAATGCGAGGCCGAGGGTTCTCTCAGGGCAGCTCCGACGAGGGCAAGGCGTAAGACCTCAAAGGCATGTGAGACGTGCCAGAAGTCTGTTGGTGAAAGTGTGGGTTTGGTGGGGAAACGAATCTGCTCCAGGAGAGAGTGCAGGGCGTTTCCCTACACTCGGCGTATGGAGAGCGGCTCCAAAGGGCTCCGGGCCTGGATGTTGCTCAGCAGACCCAGGGGTGCCCGGGAGTACTCCGTGTTCCATCCTGGAACAGAGTGCCCCCGAGAGCCTCCCAGGTGTCCAGGAAAATCTACTGCCGTTCAAGACACGCAGAGCAGAGGCTACGGCCTCACGGAAACTGCTGCGCGGCTCCGCTTCTGCACCTCACGTCAGGGCCTTCCCTCCAGGCCTGTGCTCAACCTGGCTGTCCCGTTAGCGACGCAGCATTGCGAGATGCTGACGTTCTCCTCGAGCAGAGTGCCTTCAGGAACGAGGCCCGCGAAGTAGGCAGTGTGTTTTCTCACGGCAGCTCTCGCAAGGGCGACCACAAAGATTTCCTGGGAGCTTCGGACTCACCAGAAATCTGGTCCTGAGGCCGTGTGAGGGCTCTGGAAATGGAGCTCTCCTCAAGGAACGTGCAGCGTGTTGCCCATCACTCGGCACGCACACAGGGCCTCCGAGGGGCAGAGCAATGGGCCTCGATGTTGCTCAGCCGGACCACGGCGTGGGGGGTGTCTGGAGGTCCTCAGTGACCTTGGAGGGAAATGGATGCACACCCGAGGGGCCTAGGAGTCCTCAAATGGGTAATTCCGTTAAAATAAACCCGAACGGTGACTAAGAACTCATGGAAACTGCTGCATGCCGCCCTTCCTGCCCGGCTACGCAGGGCCTAAACTGGAGGCAGATTCTCACGTTGAGTTTCCCTTTCGTTCTGGAGCTTGTCAGGCTAACCACCACCGCGGCCATGGAAGCACCGGGTTGAGACGGAGCACACTCATTTTCTTCCCAGAAGCATTTCTACCGGGTTTCCAGGCCTGTCGACAGCAGGGGACGTCAGGCAGCTTCAAGGCAGCATGAAGGCAGCCTTCCAAGTGGGAAAGCAAGGATAGTTCCAGCAGGCTCCCGTTTCCACGCGCACACTCAGCTTACCTCCCTGTGGTTTCTAACCAGTCCAAAGACACACATGTTACCCTGCGTTTGCTTCCCTGAACCAACTCCCCGAAGTAGGGTGTTCTGGGTCAAGTGAACTGCCTCAACCAAGGAATGCCCTGCCTAGTTACGCCTCTGGGGCCTGTGGCTATTCCAAAGCCTGCAGTGCCACAGGAAGCACAGGGCTGAAATCGCAGTAAGAACGCAAGCCGACTTTCTCTTGGAGGCAGGGTGACTTCCGGCAGGGGGGTCCTAGATGGAATGCGAGGCCGAGGGTTCTCTCAGGGCAGCTCAGACGAGGGCAAGGCGTAAGACCTCAAAGGCATGTGAGACGTGCCAGAAGTCTGTTGGTGAAAGTGTGGGTTTGGTGGGGAAACGAATCTGCTCCAGGAGAGAGTGCAGGGCGTTTCCCTACACTCGGCGTATGGAGAGTGGCTCCAAAGGGCTCCGGGCCTGGATGTTGCTCAGCAGACCCAGGGGTGCCCGGGAGTACTCCGTGTTCCAGCCTGGAACAGGGTGCCCCCGCGAGCCTCCCAGGTGTCCAGGAAAATCTACTGCCATTCAAGACACTCAGAGCAGAGGCTACGGCCTCACGGAAACTGCTGCGCGGCTCCGCTTCTGCACCTCACGTCAGGGCCTTCCCTCCAGGCCTGTGCTCAACCTGGCTGTCCCGTTAGCGACGCAGCATTGCGAGATGCTGACGTTCTCCTCGAGCAGAGTGCCTTCAGGTATGAGGCCCGCGAAGGAGGCAGTGTGTTTTCTCACGGCAGCTCTCGCAAGGGCGACCACAAAGATTTCCTGGGAGCTTCGGACTCACCAGAAATCTGGTCCTGAGGCCGTGTGAGGGCTCTGGAAATGGAGCTCTCCTCAAGGAACGTGCAGCGTGTTGCCCATCACTCGGCACGCACACAGGGCCTCCGAGGGGCAGAGCAATGGGCCTCGATGTTGCTCAGCCGGACCACGGCGTGGGGGGTGGCTGGAGGTCCTCAGTGACCTTGGAGGGAAATGCATGCACACCCGAGGGGCCTAGGAGTCCTCAAATGGGTAATTCCGTTAAAATAAACCCGAACGGTGACTAAGAACTCATGGAAACTGCTGCATGCCGCCCTTCCTGCCCGGCTACGCAGGGCCTAAACTGGAGGCAGATTCTCACGTTGAGTTTCCCTTTCGTTCTGGAGCTTGTCAGGCTAACCACCACCGCGGCCATGGAAGCACCGGGTTGAGACGGAGCACACTCATTTTCTTCCCAGAAGCATTTCTACCGGGTTTCCAGGCCTGTCAACAGCAGGGGACGTCAGGCAGCTTCAAGGCAGCATGAAGGCAGCCTTCCAAGTGGGAAAGCAAGGATAGTTCCAGCAGGCTCCCGTTTCCACGCGCACACTCAGCTTACCTCCCTGTGGTTTCTAACCAGTCCAAAGACACACATGTTACCCTGCGTTTGCTTCCCTGAACCAACTCCCCGAAGTAGGGTGTTCTGGGTCAAGTGAACTGCCTCAACCAAGGAATGCCCTGCCTAGTTACGCCTCTGGGGCCTGTGGCTATTCCAAAGCCTGCAGTGCCACAGGAAGCACAGGGCTGAAATCGCAGTAAGAACGCAAGCCGACTTTCTCTTGGAGGCAGGGTGACTTCCGGCAGGGGGGTCCTAGATGGAATGCGAGGCCGAGGGTTCTCTCAGGGCAGCTCCGACGAGGGCAAGGCGTAAGACCTCAAAGGCATGTGAGACGTGCCAGAAGTCTGTTGGTGAAAGTGTGGGTTTGGTGGGGAAACGAATCTGCTCCAGGAGAGAGTGCAGGGCGTTTCCCTACACTCGGCGTATGGAGAGCGGCTCCAAAGGGCTCCGGGCCTGGATGTTGCTCAGCAGACCCAGGGGTGCCCGGGAGTACTCCGTGTTCCAGCCTGGAACAGGGTGCCCCCGCGAGCCTCCCAGGTGTCCAGGAAAATCTACTGCCGTTCAAGACACGCAGAGCAGAGGCTACGGCCTCACGGAAACTGCTGCGCGGCTCCGCTTCTGCACCTCACGTCAGGGCCTTCCCTCCAGGCCTGTGCTCAACCTGGCTGTCCCGTTAGCGACGCAGCATTGCGAGATGCTGATGTTCTCCTCGAGCAGAGTGCCTTCAGGTACGAGGCCCGCGAAGTAGGCAGTGTGTTTTCTCACGGCAGCTCTCGCAAGGGCGACCACAAAGATATCCTGGGAGCTTCGGACTCACCAGAAATCTGGTCCTGAGGCCGTGTGAGGGCTCTGGAAATGGAGCTCTCCTCAAGGAACGTGCAGCGTGTTGCCCATCACTCGGCATGCACACAGGGCCTCCGAGGGGCAGAGCAATGGGCCTCGATGTTGCTCAGCCGGACCACGGCGTGGGGGGTGTCTGGAGGTCCTCAGTGACCTTGGAGGGAAATGCATGCACACCCGAGGGGCCTAGGAGTCCTCAAATGGGTAATTCCGTTAAAATAAACCCGAACGGTGACTAAGAACTCATGGAAACTGCTGCATGCCGCCCTTCCTGCCCGGCTACGCAGGGCCTAAACTGGAGGCAGATTCTCACGTTGAGTTTCCCTTTCGTTCTGGAGCTTGTCAGGCTAACCACCACCGCGGCCATGGAAGCACCGGGTTGAGACGGAGCACACTCATTTTCTTCCCAGAAGCATTTCTACCGGGTTTCCAGGCCTGTCAACAGCAGGGGACGTCAGGCAGCTTCAAGGCAGCATGAAGGCAGCCTTCCAAGTGGGAAAGCAAGGATAGTTCCAGCAGGCTCCCGTTTCCACGCGCACACTCAGCTTACCTCCCTGTGGTTTCTAACCAGTCCAAAGAGACACATGTTACCCTGCGTTTGCTTCCCTGAACCAACTCCCCGAAGTAGGGTGTTCTGGGTCAAGTGAACTGCCTCAACCAAGGAATGCCCTGCCTAGTTACGCCTCTGGGGCCTGTGGCTATTCCAAAGCCTGCAGTGCCACAGGAAGCACAGGGCTGAAATCGCAGTAAGAACGCAAGCCGACTTTCTCTTGGAGGCAGGGTGACTTCCGGCAGGGGGGTCCTAGATGGAATGCGAGGCCGAGGGTTCTCTCAGGGCAGCTCCGACGAGGGCAAGGCGTAAGACCTCAAAGGCATGTGAGACGTGCCAGAAGTCTGTTGGTGAAAGTGTGGGTTTGGTGGGGAAACGAATCTGCTCCAGGAGAGAGTGCAGGGCGTTTCCCTACACTCGGCGTATGGAGAGCGGCTCCAAAGGGCTCCGGGCCTGGATGTTGCTCAGCAGACCCAGGGGTGCCCGGGAGTACTCCGTGTTCCAGCCTGGAACAGGGTGCCCCCGCGAGCCTCCCAGGTGTCCAGGAAAATCTACTGCCGTTCAACACACGCAGAGCAGAGGCTACGGCCTCACGGAAACTGCTGCGCGGCTCCGCTTCTGCACCTCACGTCAGGGCCTTCCCTCCAGGCCTGTGCTCAACCTGGCTGTCCCGTTAGCGACGCAGCATTGCGAGATGCTGACGTTCTCCTCGAGCAGAGTGCCTTCAGGTACGAGGCCCGCGAAGTAGGCAGAGCAGAGTGTTTTCTCACGGCAGCTCTCGCAAGGGCGACCACAAAGATTTCCTGGGAGCTTCGGACTCACCAGAAATCTGGTCCTGAGGCCGTGTGAGGGCTCTGGAAATGGAGCTCTCCTCAAGGAACGTGCAGCGTGTTGCCCATCACTCGGCACGCACACAGGGCCTCCGAGGGGCAGAGCAATGGGCCTCGATGTTGCTCAGCCGGACCACGGCGTGGGGGGTGTCTGGAGGTCCTCAGTGACCTTGGAGGGAAATGCATGCACACCCGAGGGGCCTAGGAGTCCTCAAATGGGTAATTCCGTTAAAATAAACCCGAACGGTGACTAAGAACTCATGGAAACTGCTGCATGCCGCCCTTCCTGCCCGGCTACGCAGGGCCTAAACTGGAGGCAGATTCTCACGTTGAGTTTCCCTTTCGTTCTGGAGCTTGTCAGGCTAACCACCACCGCGGCCATGGAAGCACCGGGTTGAGACGGAGCACACTCATTTTCTTCCCAGAAGCATTTCTACCGGGTTTCCAGGCCTGTCAACAGCAGGGGACGTCAGGCAGCTTCAAGGCAGCATGAAGGCAGCCTTCCAAGTGGGAAAGCAAGGATAGTTCCAGCAGGCTCCCGTTTCCACGCGCACACTCAGCTTACCTCCCTGTGGTTTCTAACCAGTCCAAAGAGACACATGTTACCCTGCGTTTGCTTCCCTGAACCAACTCCCCGAAGTAGGGTGTTCTGGGTCAAGTGAACTGCCTCAACCAAGGAATGCCCTGCCTAGTTACGCCTCTGGGGCCTGTGGCTATTCCAAAGCCTGCAGTGCCACAGGAAGCACAGGGCTGAAATCGCAGTAAGAACGCAAGCCGACTTTCTCTTGGAGGCAGGGTGACTTCCGGCAGGGGGGTCCTAGATGGAATGCGAGGCCGAGGGTTCTCTCAGGGCAGCTCCGACGAGGGCAAGGCGTAAGACCTCAAAGGCATGTGAGACGTGCCAGAAGTCTGTTGGTGAAAGTGTGGGTTTGGTGGGGAAACGAATCTGCTCCAGGAGAGAGTGCAGGGCGTTTCCCTACACTCGGCGTATGGAGAGCGGCTCCAAAGGGCTCCGGGCCTGGATGTTGCTCAGCAGACCCAGGGGTGCCCGGGAGTACTCCGTGTTCCAGCCTGGAACAGGGTGCCCCCGCGAGCCTCCCAGGTGTCCAGGAAAATCTACTGCCGTTCAACACACGCAGAGCAGAGGCTACGGCCTCACGGAAACTGCTGCGCGGCTCCGCTTCTGCACCTCACGTCAGGGCCTTCCCTCCAGGCCTGTGCTCAACCTGGCTGTCCCGTTAGCGACGCAGCATTGCGAGATGCTGACGTTCTCCTCGAGCAGAGTGCCTTCAGGTACGAGGCCCGCGAAGTAGGCAGAGCAGAGTGTTTTCTCACGGCAGCTCTCGCAAGGGCGACCACAAAGATTTCCTGGGAGCTTCGGACTCACCAGAAATCTGGTCCTGAGGCCGTGTGAGGGCTCTGGAAATGGAGCTCTCCTCAAGGAACGTGCAGCGTGTTGCCCATCACTCGGCACGCACACAGGGCCTCCGAGGGGCAGAGCAATGGGCCTCGATGTTGCTCAGCCGGACCACGGCGTGGGGGGTGGCTGGAGGTCCTCAGTGACCTTGGAGGGAAATGCATGCACACCCGAGGGGCCTAGGAGTCCTCAAATGGGTAATTCCGTTAAAATAAACCCGAACGGTGACTAAGAACTCATGGAAACTGCTGCATGCCGCCCTTCCTGCCCGGCTACGCAGGGCCTAAACTGGAGGCAGATTCTCACGTTGAGTTTCCCTTTCGTTCTGGAGCTTGTCAGGCTAACCACCACCGCGGCCATGGAAGCACCGGGTTGAGACGGAGCACACTCATTTTCTTCCCAGAAGCATTTCTACCGGGTTTCCAGGCCTGTCAACAGCAGGGGACGTCAGGCAGCTTCAAGGCAGCATGAAGGCAGCCTTCCAAGTGGGAAAGCAAGGATAGTTCCAGCAGGCTCCCGTTTCCACGCGCACACTCAGCTTACCTCCCTGTGGTTTCTAACCAGTCCAAAGACACACATGTTACCCTGCGTTTGCTTCCCTGAACCAACTCCCCGAAGTAGGGTGTTCTGGGTCAAGTGAACTGCCTCAACCAAGGAATGCCCTGCCTAGTTACGCCTCTGGGGCCTGTGGCTATTCCAAAGCCTGCAGTGCCACAGGAAGCACAGGGCTGAAATCGCAGTAAGAACGCAAGCCGACTTTCTCTTGGAGGCAGGGTGACTTCCGGCAGGGGGGTCCTAGATGGAATGCGAGGCCGAGGGTTCTCTCAGGGCAGCTCCGACGAGGGCAAGGCGTAAGACCTCAAAGGCATGTGAGACGTGCCAGAAGTCTGTTGGTGAAAGTGTGGGTTTGGTGGGGAAACGAATCTGCTCCAGGAGAGAGTGCAGGGCGTTTCCCTACACTCGGCGTATGGAGAGCGGCTCCAAAGGGCTCCGGGCCTGGATGTTGCTCAGCAGACCCAGGGGTGCCCGGGAGTACTCCGTGTTCCAGCCTGGAACAGGGTGCCCCCGCGAGCCTCCCAGGTGTCCAGGAAAATCTACTGCCGTTCAAGACACGCAGAGCAGAGGCTACGGCCTCACGGAAACTGCTGCGCGGCTCCGCTTCTGCACCTCACGTCAGGGCCTTCCCTCCAGGCCTGTGCTCAACCTGGCTGTCCCGTTAGCGACGCAGCATTGCGAGATGCTGACGTTCTCCTCGAGCAGAGTGCCTTCAGGAACGAGGCCCGCGAAGTAGGCAGTGTGTTTTCTCACGGCAGCTCTCGCAAGGGCGACCACAAAGATTTCCTGGGAGCTTCGGACTCACCAGAAATCTGGTCCTGAGGCCGTGTGAGGGCTCTGGAAATGGAGCTCTCCTCAAGGAACGTGCAGCGTGTTGCCCATCACTCGGCACGCACACAGGGCCTCCGAGGGGCAGAGCAATGGGCCTCGATGTTGCTCAGCCGGACCACGGCGTGGGGGGTGTCTGGAGGTCCTCAGTGACCTTGGAGGGAAATGGATGCACACCCGAGGGGCCTAGGAGTCCTCAAATGGGTAATTCCGTTAAAATAAACCCGAACGGTGACTAAGAACTCATGGAAACTGCTGCATGCCGCCCTTCCTGCCCGGCTACGCAGGGCCTAAACTGGAGGCAGATTCTCACGTTGAGTTTCCCTTTCGTTCTGGAGCTTGTCAGGCTAACCACCACCGCGGCCATGGAAGCACCGGGTTGAGACGGAGCACACTCATTTTCTTCCCAGAAGCATTTCTACCGGGTTTCCAGGCCTGTCAACAGCAGGGGACGTCAGGCAGCTTCAAGGCAGCATGAAGGCAGCCTTCCAAGTGGGAAAGCAAGGATAGTTCCAGCAGGCTCCCGTTTCCACGCGCACACTCAGCTTACCTCCCTGTGGTTTCTAACCAGTCCAAAGAGACACATGTTACCCTGCGTTTGCTTCCCTGAACCAACTCCCCGAAGTAGGGTGTTCTGGGTCAAGTGAACTGCCTCAACCAAGGAATGCCCTGCCTAGTTACGCCTCTGGGGCCTGTGGCTATTCCAAAGCCTGCAGTGCCACAGGAAGCACAGGGCTGAAATCGCAGTAAGAACGCAAGCCGACTTTCTCTTGGAGGCAGGGTGACTTCCGGCAGGGGGGTCCTAGATGGAATGCGAGGCCGAGGGTTCTCTCAGGGCAGCTCCGACGAGGGCAAGGCGTAAGACCTCAAAGGCATGTGAGACGTGCCAGAAGTCTGTTGGTGAAAGTGTGGGTTTGGTGGGGAAACGAATCTGCTCCAGGAGAGAGTGCAGGGCGTTTCCCTACACTCGGCGTATGGAGAGCGGCTCCAAAGGGCTCCGGGCCTGGATGTTGCTCAGCAGACCCAGGGGTGCCCGGGAGTACTCCGTGTTCCAGCCTGGAACAGGGTGCCCCCGCGAGCCTCCCAGGTGTCCAGGAAAATCTACTGCCGTTCAACACACGCAGAGCAGAGGCTACGGCCTCACGGAAACTGCTGCGCGGCTCCGCTTCTGCACCTCACGTCAGGGCCTTCCCTCCAGGCCTGTGCTCAACCTGGCTGTCCCATTAGCGACGCAGCATTGCGAGATGCTGATGTTCTCCTCGAGCAGAGTGCCTTCAGGTACGAGGCCCGCGAAGTAGGCAGTGTGTTTTCTCACGGCAGCTCTCGCAAGGGCGACCACAAAGATATCCTGGGAGCTTCGGACTCACCAGAAATCTGGTCCTGAGGCCGTGTGAGGGCTCTGGAAATGGAGCTCTCCTCAAGGAACGTGCAGCGTGTTGCCCATCACTCGGCACGCACACAGGGCCTCCGAGGGGCAGAGCAATGGGCCTCGATGTTGCTCAGCCGGACCACGGCGTGGGGGGTGTCTGGAGGTCCTCAGTGACCTTGGAGGGAAATGCATGCACACCCGAGGGGCCTAGGAGTCCTCAAATGGGTAATTCCGTTAAAATAAACCCGAACGGTGACTAAGAACTCATGGAAACTGCTGCATGCCGCCCTTCCTGCCCGGCTACGCAGGGCCTAAACTGGAGGCAGATTCTCACGTTGAGTTTCCCTTTCGTTCTGGAGCTTGTCAGGCTAACCACCACCGCGGCCATGGAAGCACCGGGTTGAGACGGAGCACACTCATTTTCTTCCCAGAAGCATTTCTACCGGGTTTCCAGGCCTGTCAACAGCAGGGGACGTCAGGCAGCTTCAAGGCAGCATGAAGGCAGCCTTCCAAGTGGGAAAGCAAGGATAGTTCCAGCAGGCTCCCGTTTCCACGCGCACACTCAGCTTACCTCCCTGTGGTTTCTAACCAGTCCAAAGAGACACATGTTACCCTGCGTTTGCTTCCCTGAACCAACTCCCCGAAGTAGGGTGTTCTGGGTCAAGTGAACTGCCTCAACCAAGGAATGCCCTGCCTAGTTACGCCTCTGGGGCCTGTGGCTATTCCAAAGCCTGCAGTGCCACAGGAAGCACAGGGCTGAAATCGCAGTAAGAACGCAAGCCGACTTTCTCTTGGAGGCAGGGTGACTTCCGGCAGGGGGGTCCTAGATGGAATGCGAGGCCGAGGGTTCTCTCAGGGCAGCTCCGACGAGGGCAAGGCGTAAGACCTCAAAGGCATGTGAGACGTGCCAGAAGTCTGTTGGTGAAAGTGTGGGTTTGGTGGGGAAACGAATCTGCTCCAGGAGAGAGTGCAGGGCGTTTCCCTACACTCGGCGTATGGAGAGCGGCTCCAAAGGGCTCCGGGCCTGGATGTTGCTCAGCAGACCCAGGGGTGCCCGGGAGTACTCCGTGTTCCAGCCTGGAACAGGGTGCCCCCGCGAGCCTCCCAGGTGTCCAGGAAAATCTACTGCCGTTCAACACACGCAGAGCAGAGGCTACGGCCTCACGGAAACTGCTGCGCGGCTCCGCTTCTGCACCTCACGTCAGGGCCTTCCCTCCAGGCCTGTGCTCAACCTGGCTGTCCCGTTAGCGACGCAGCATTGCGAGATGCTGACGTTCTCCTCGAGCAGAGTGCCTTCAGGTACGAGGCCCGCGAAGTAGGCAGAGCAGAGTGTTTTCTCACGGCAGCTCTCGCAAGGGCGACCACAAAGATTTCCTGGGAGCTTCGGACTCACCAGAAATCTGGTCCTGAGGCCGTGTGAGGGCTCTGGAAATGGAGCTCTCCTCAAGGAACGTGCAGCGTGTTGCCCATCACTCGGCACGCACACAGGGCCTCCGAGGGGCAGAGCAATGGGCCTCGATGTTGCTCAGCCGGACCACGGCGTGGGGGGTGTCTGGAGGTCCTCAGTGACCTTGGAGGGAAATGCATGCACACCCGAGGGGCCTAGGAGTCCTCAAATGGGTAATTCCGTTAAAATAAACCCGAACGGTGACTAAGAACTCATGGAAACTGCTGCATGCCGCCCTTCCTGCCCGGCTACGCAGGGCCTAAACTGGAGGCAGATTCTCACGTTGAGTTTCCCTTTCGTTCTGGAGCTTGTCAGGCTAACCACCACCGCGGCCATGGAAGCACCGGGTTGAGACGGAGCACACTCATTTTCTTCCCAGAAGCATTTCTACCGGGTTTCCAGGCCTGTCAACAGCAGGGGACGTCAGGCAGCTTCAAGGCAGCATGAAGGCAGCCTTCCAAGTGGGAAAGCAAGGATAGTTCCAGCAGGCTCCCGTTTCCACGCGCACACTCAGCTTACCTCCCTGTGGTTTCTAACCAGTCCAAAGAGACACATGTTACCCTGCGTTTGCTTCCCTGAACCAACTCCCCGAAGTAGGGTGTTCTGGGTCAAGTGAACTGCCTCAACCAAGGAATGCCCTGCCTAGTTACGCCTCTGGGGCCTGTGGCTATTCCAAAGCCTGCAGTGCCACAGGAAGCACAGGGCTGAAATCGCAGTAAGAACGCAAGCCGACTTTCTCTTGGAGGCAGGGTGACTTCCGGCAGGGGGGTCCTAGATGGAATGCGAGGCCGAGGGTTCTCTCAGGGCAGCTCCGACGAGGGCAAGGCGTAAGACCTCAAAGGCATGTGAGACGTGCCAGAAGTCTGTTGGTGAAAGTGTGGGTTTGGTGGGGAAACGAATCTGCTCCAGGAGAGAGTGCAGGGCGTTTCCCTACACTCGGCGTATGGAGAGCGGCTCCAAAGGGCTCCGGGCCTGGATGTTGCTCAGCAGACCCAGGGGTGCCCGGGAGTACTCCGTGTTCCAGCCTGGAACAGGGTGCCCCCGCGAGCCTCCCAGGTGTCCAGGAAAATCTACTGCCGTTCAACACACGCAGAGCAGAGGCTACGGCCTCACGGAAACTGCTGCGCGGCTCCGCTTCTGCACCTCACGTCAGGGCCTTCCCTCCAGGCCTGTGCTCAACCTGGCTGTCCCGTTAGCGACGCAGCATTGCGAGATGCTGACGTTCTCCTCGAGCAGAGTGCCTTCAGGTACGAGGCCCGCGAAGTAGGCAGAGCAGAGTGTTTTCTCACGGCAGCTCTCGCAAGGGCGACCACAAAGATTTCCTGGGAGCTTCGGACTCACCAGAAATCTGGTCCTGAGGCCGTGTGAGGGCTCTGGAAATGGAGCTCTCCTCAAGGAACGTGCAGCGTGTTGCCCATCACTCGGCACGCACACAGGGCCTCCGAGGGGCAGAGCAATGGGCCTCGATGTTGCTCAGCCGGACCACGGCGTGGGGGGTGGCTGGAGGTCCTCAGTGACCTTGGAGGGAAATGCATGCACACCCGAGGGGCCTAGGAGTCCTCAAATGGGTAATTCCGTTAAAATAAACCCGAACGGTGACTAAGAACTCATGGAAACTGCTGCATGCCGCCCTTCCTGCCCGGCTACGCAGGGCCTAAACTGGAGGCAGATTCTCACGTTGAGTTTCCCTTTCGTTCTGGAGCTTGTCAGGCTAACCACCACCGCGGCCATGGAAGCACCGGGTTGAGACGGAGCACACTCATTTTCTTCCCAGAAGCATTTCTACCGGGTTTCCAGGCCTGTCAACAGCAGGGGACGTCAGGCAGCTTCAAGGCAGCATGAAGGCAGCCTTCCAAGTGGGAAAGCAAGGATAGTTCCAGCAGGCTCCCGTTTCCACGCGCACACTCAGCTTACCTCCCTGTGGTTTCTAACCAGTCCAAAGACACACATGTTACCCTGCGTTTGCTTCCCTGAACCAACTCCCCGAAGTAGGGTGTTCTGGGTCAAGTGAACTGCCTCAACCAAGGAATGCCCTGCCTAGTTACGCCTCTGGGGCCTGTGGCTATTCCAAAGCCTGCAGTGCCACAGGAAGCACAGGGCTGAAATCGCAGTAAGAACGCAAGCCGACTTTCTCTTGGAGGCAGGGTGACTTCCGGCAGGGGGGTCCTAGATGGAATGCGAGGCCGAGGGTTCTCTCAGGGCAGCTCCGACGAGGGCAAGGCGTAAGACCTCAAAGGCATGTGAGACGTGCCAGAAGTCTGTTGGTGAAAGTGTGGGTTTGGTGGGGAAACGAATCTGCTCCAGGAGAGAGTGCAGGGCGTTTCCCTACACTCGGCGTATGGAGAGCGGCTCCAAAGGGCTCCGGGCCTGGATGTTGCTCAGCAGACCCAGGGGTGCCCGGGAGTACTCCGTGTTCCAGCCTGGAACAGGGTGCCCCCGCGAGCCTCCCAGGTGTCCAGGAAAATCTACTGCCGTTCAAGACACGCAGAGCAGAGGCTACGGCCTCACGGAAACTGCTGCGCGGCTCCGCTTCTGCACCTCACGTCAGGGCCTTCCCTCCAGGCCTGTGCTCAACCTGGCTGTCCCGTTAGCGACGCAGCATTGCGAGATGCTGACGTTCTCCTCGAGCAGAGTGCCTTCAGGAACGAGGCCCGCGAAGTAGGCAGTGTGTTTTCTCACGGCAGCTCTCGCAAGGGCGACCACAAAGATTTCCTGGGAGCTTCGGACTCACCAGAAATCTGGTCCTGAGGCCGTGTGAGGGCTCTGGAAATGGAGCTCTCCTCAAGGAACGTGCAGCGTGTTGCCCATCACTCGGCACGCACACAGGGCCTCCGAGGGGCAGAGCAATGGGCCTCGATGTTGCTCAGCCGGACCACGGCGTGGGGGGTGTCTGGAGGTCCTCAGTGACCTTGGAGGGAAATGGATGCACACCCGAGGGGCCTAGGAGTCCTCAAATGGGTAATTCCGTTAAAATAAACCCGAACGGTGACTAAGAACTCATGGAAACTGCTGCATGCCGCCCTTCCTGCCCGGCTACGCAGGGCCTAAACTGGAGGCAGATTCTCACGTTGAGTTTCCCTTTCGTTCTGGAGCTTGTCAGGCTAACCACCACCGCGGCCATGGAAGCACCGGGTTGAGACGGAGCACACTCATTTTCTTCCCAGAAGCATTTCTACCGGGTTTCCAGGCCTGTCAACAGCAGGGGACGTCAGGCAGCTTCAAGGCAGCATGAAGGCAGCCTTCCAAGTGGGAAAGCAAGGATAGTTCCAGCAGGCTCCCGTTTCCACGCGCACACTCAGCTTACCTCCCTGTGGTTTCTAACCAGTCCAAAGAGACACATGTTACCCTGCGTTTGCTTCCCTGAACCAACTCCCCGAAGTAGGGTGTTCTGGGTCAAGTGAACTGCCTCAACCAAGGAATGCCCTGCCTAGTTACGCCTCTGGGGCCTGTGGCTATTCCAAAGCCTGCAGTGCCACAGGAAGCACAGGGCTGAAATCGCAGTAAGAACGCAAGCCGACTTTCTCTTGGAGGCAGGGTGACTTCCGGCAGGGGGGTCCTAGATGGAATGCGAGGCCGAGGGTTCTCTCAGGGCAGCTCCGACGAGGGCAAGGCGTAAGACCTCAAAGGCATGTGAGACGTGCCAGAAGTCTGTTGGTGAAAGTGTGGGTTTGGTGGGGAAACGAATCTGCTCCAGGAGAGAGTGCAGGGCGTTTCCCTACACTCGGCGTATGGAGAGCGGCTCCAAAGGGCTCCGGGCCTGGATGTTGCTCAGCAGACCCAGGGGTGCCCGGGAGTACTCCGTGTTCCAGCCTGGAACAGGGTGCCCCCGCGAGCCTCCCAGGTGTCCAGGAAAATCTACTGCCGTTCAACACACGCAGAGCAGAGGCTACGGCCTCACGGAAACTGCTGCGCGGCTCCGCTTCTGCACCTCACGTCAGGGCCTTCCCTCCAGGCCTGTGCTCAACCTGGCTGTCCCATTAGCGACGCAGCATTGCGAGATGCTGATGTTCTCCTCGAGCAGAGTGCCTTCAGGTACGAGGCCCGCGAAGTAGGCAGTGTGTTTTCTCACGGCAGCTCTCGCAAGGGCGACCACAAAGATATCCTGGGAGCTTCGGACTCACCAGAAATCTGGTCCTGAGGCCGTGTGAGGGCTCTGGAAATGGAGCTCTCCTCAAGGAACGTGCAGCGTGTTGCCCATCACTCGGCACGCACACAGGGCCTCCGAGGGGCAGAGCAATGGGCCTCGATGTTGCTCAGCCGGACCACGGCGTGGGGGGTGTCTGGAGGTCCTCAGTGACCTTGGAGGGAAATGCATGCACACCCGAGGGGCCTAGGAGTCCTCAAATGGGTAATTCCGTTAAAATAAACCCGAACGGTGACTAAGAACTCATGGAAACTGCTGCATGCCGCCCTTCCTGCCCGGCTACGCAGGGCCTAAACTGGAGGCAGATTCTCACGTTGAGTTTCCCTTTCGTTCTGGAGCTTGTCAGGCTAACCACCACCGCGGCCATGGAAGCACCGGGTTGAGACGGAGCACACTCATTTTCTTCCCAGAAGCATTTCTACCGGGTTTCCAGGCCTGTCAACAGCAGGGGACGTCAGGCAGCTTCAAGGCAGCATGAAGGCAGCCTTCCAAGTGGGAAAGCAAGGATAGTTCCAGCAGGCTCCCGTTTCCACGCGCACACTCAGCTTACCTCCCTGTGGTTTCTAACCAGTCCAAAGAGACACATGTTACCCTGCGTTTGCTTCCCTGAACCAACTCCCCGAAGTAGGGTGTTCTGGGTCAAGTGAACTGCCTCAACCAAGGAATGCCCTGCCTAGTTACGCCTCTGGGGCCTGTGGCTATTCCAAAGCCTGCAGTGCCACAGGAAGCACAGGGCTGAAATCGCAGTAAGAACGCAAGCCGACTTTCTCTTGGAGGCAGGGTGACTTCCGGCAGGGGGGTCCTAGATGGAATGCGAGGCCGAGGGTTCTCTCAGGGCAGCTCCGACGAGGGCAAGGCGTAACACCTCAAAGGCATGTGAGACGTGCCAGAAGTCTGTTGGTGAAAGTGTGGGTTTGGTGGGGAAACGAATCTGCTCCAGGAGAGAGTGCAGGGCGTTTCCCTACACTCGGCGTATGGAGAGCGGCTCCAAAGGGCTCCGGGCCTGGATGTTGCTCAGCAGACCCAGGGGTGCCCGGGAGTACTCCGTGTTCCAGCCTGGAACAGGGTGCCCCCGCGAGCCTCCCAGGTGTCCAGGAAAATCTACTGCCGTTCAAGACACGCAGAGCAGAGGCTACGGCCTCACGGAAACTGCTGCGCGGCTCCGCTTCTGCACCTCACGTCAGGGCCTTCCCTCCAGGCCTGTGCTCAATCTGGCTGTCCCGTTAGCGACGCAGCATTGCGAGATGCTGACGTTCTCCTCGAGCAGAGTGCCTTCAGGTATGAGGCCCGCGAAGGAGGCAGTGTGTTTTCTCACGGCAGCTCTCGCAAGGGCGACCACAAAGATTTCCTGGGAGCTTCGGACTCACCAGAAATCTGGTCCTGAGGCCGTGTGAGGGCTCTGGAAATGGAGCTCTCCTCAAGGAACGTGCAGCGTGTTGCCCATCACTCGGCACGCACACAGGGCCTCCGAGGGGCAGAGCAATGGGCCTCGATGTTGCTCAGCCGGACCACGGTGTGGGGGGTGGCTGGAGGTCCTCAGTGACCTTGGAGGGAAATGCATGCACACCCGAGGGGCCTAGGAGTCCTCAAATGGGTAATTCCGTTAAAATAAACCCGAACGGTGACTAAGAACTCATGCAAACTGCTGCATGCCGCCCTTCCTGCCCGGCTACGCAGGGCCTAAACTGGAGGCAGATTCTCACGTTGAGTTTCCCTTTCGTTCTGGAGCTTGTCAGGCTAACCACCACCGCGGCCATGGAAGCACCGGGTTGAGACGGAGCACACTCATTTTCTTCCCAGAAGCATTTCTACCGGGTTTCCAGGCCTGTCAACAGCAGGGGACGTCAGGCAGCTTCAAGGCAGCATGAAGGCAGCCTTCCAAGTGGGAAAGCAAGGATAGTTCCAGCAGGCTCCCGTTTCCACGCGCACACTCAGCTTACCTCCCTGTGGTTTCTAACCAGTCCAAAGAGACACATGTTACCCTGCGTTTGCTTCCCTGAACCAACTCCCCGAAGTAGGGTGTTCTGGGTCAAGTGAACTGCCTCAACCAAGGAATGCCCTGCCTAGTTACGCCTCTGGGGCCTGTGGCTATTCCAAAGCCTGCAGTGCCACAGGAAGCACAGGGCTGAAATCGCAGTAAGAACGCAAGCCGACTTTCTCTTGGAGGCAGGGTGACTTCCGGCAGGGGGGTCCTAGATGGAATGCGAGGCCGAGGGTTCTCTCAGGGCAGCTCCGACGAGGGCAAGGCGTAAGACCTCAAAGGCATGTGAGACGTGCCAGAAGTCTGTTGGTGAAAGTGTGGGTTTGGTGGGGAAACGAATCTGCTCCAGGAGAGAGTGCAGGGCGTTTCCCTACACTCGGCGTATGGAGAGCGGCTCCAAAGGGCTCCGGGCCTGGATGTTGCTCAGCAGACCCAGGGGTGCCCGGGAGTACTCCGTGTTCCAGCCTGGAACAGGGTGCCCCCGCGAGCCTCCCAGGTGTCCAGGAAAATCTACTGCCGTTCAAGACACGCAGAGCAGAGGCTACGGCCTCACGGAAACTGCTGCGCGGCTCCGCTTCTGCACCTCACGTCAGGGCCTTCCCTCCAGGCCTGTGCTCAACCTGGCTGTCCCGTTAGCGACGCAGCATTGCGAGATGCTGACGTTCTCCTCGAGCAGAGTGCCTTCAGGAACGAGGCCCGCGAAGTAGGCAGTGTGTTTTCTCACGGCAGCTCTCGCAAGGGCGACCACAAAGATTTCCTGGGAGCTTCGGACTCACCAGAAATCTGGTCCTGAGGCCGTGTGAGGGCTCTGGAAATGGAGCTCTCCTCAAGGAACGTGCAGCGTGTTGCCCATCACTCGGCACGCACACAGGGCCTCCGAGGGGCAGAGCAATGGGCCTCGATGTTGCTCAGCCGGACCACGGCGTGGGGGGTGTCTGGAGGTCCTCAGTGACCTTGGAGGGAAATGGATGCACACCCGAGGGGCCTAGGAGTCCTCAAATGGGTAATTCCGTTAAAATAAACCCGAACGGTGACTAAGAACTCATGGAAACTGCTGCATGCCGCCCTTCCTGCCCGGCTACGCAGGGCCTAAACTGGAGGCAGATTCTCACGTTGAGTTTCCCTTTCGTTCTGGAGCTTGTCAGGCTAACCACCACCGCGGCCATGGAAGCACCGGGTTGAGACGGAGCACACTCATTTTCTTCCCAGAAGCATTTCTACCGGGTTTCCAGGCCTGTCAACAGCAGGGGACGTCAGGCAGCTTCAAGGCAGCATGAAGGCAGCCTTCCAAGTGGGAAAGCAAGGATAGTTCCAGCAGGCTCCCGTTTCCACGCGCACACTCAGCTTACCTCCCTGTGGTTTCTAACCAGTCCAAAGAGACACATGTTACCCTGCGTTTGCTTCCCTGAACCAACTCCCCGAAGTAGGGTGTTCTGGGTCAAGTGAACTGCCTCAACCAAGGAATGCCCTGCCTAGTTACGCCTCTGGGGCCTGTGGCTATTCCAAAGCCTGCAGTGCCACAGGAAGCACAGGGCTGAAATCGCAGTAAGAACGCAAGCCGACTTTCTCTTGGAGGCAGGGTGACTTCCGGCAGGGGGGTCCTAGATGGAATGCGAGGCCGAGGGTTCTCTCAGGGCAGCTCCGACGAGGGCAAGGCGTAAGACCTCAAAGGCATGTGAGACGTGCCAGAAGTCTGTTGGTGAAAGTGTGGGTTTGGTGGGGAAACGAATCTGCTCCAGGAGAGAGTGCAGGGCGTTTCCCTACACTCGGCGTATGGAGAGCGGCTCCAAAGGGCTCCGGGCCTGGATGTTGCTCAGCAGACCCAGGGGTGCCCGGGAGTACTCCGTGTTCCAGCCTGGAACAGGGTGCCCCCGCGAGCCTCCCAGGTGTCCAGGAAAATCTACTGCCGTTCAACACACGCAGAGCAGAGGCTACGGCCTCACGGAAACTGCTGCGCGGCTCCGCTTCTGCACCTCACGTCAGGGCCTTCCCTCCAGGCCTGTGCTCAACCTGGCTGTCCCGTTAGCGACGCAGCATTGCGAGATGCTGACGTTCTCCTCGAGCAGAGTGCCTTCAGGTACGAGGCCCGCGAAGTAGGCAGTGTGTTTTCTCACGGCAGCTCTCGCAAGGGCGACCACAAAGATTTTCTGGGAGCTTCGGACTCACCAGAAATCTGGTCCTGAGGCCGTGTGAGGGCTCTGGAAATGGAGCTCTCCTCAAGGAACGTGCAGCGTGTTGCCCATCACTCGGCACGCACACAGGGCCTCTGAGGGGCAGAGCAATGGGCCTCGATGTTGCTCAGCCGGACCACGGCGTGGGGGGTGTCTGGAGGTCCTCAGTGACCTTGGAGGGAAATGGATGCACACCCGAGGGGCCTAGGAGTCCTCAAATGGGTAATTCCGTTAAAATAAACCCGAACGGTGACTAAGAACTCATGGAAACTGCTGCATGCCGCCCTTCCTGCCCGGCTACGCAGGGCCTAAACTGGAGGCAGATTCTCACGTTGAGTTTCCCTTTCGTTCTGGAGCTTGTCAGGCTAACCACCACCGCGGCCATGGAAGCACCGGGTTGAGACGGAGCACACTCATTTTCTTCCCAGAAGCATTTCTACCGGGTTTCCAGGCCTGTCAACAGCAGGGGACGTCAGGCAGCTTCAAGGCAGCATGAAGGCAGCCTTCCAAGTGGGAAAGCAAGGATAGTTCCAGCAGGCTCCCGTTTCCACGCGCACACTCAGCTTACCTCCCTGTGGTTTCTAACCAGTCCAAAGAGACACATGTTACCCTGCGTTTGCTTCCCTGAACCAACTCCCCGAAGTAGGGTGTTCTGGGTCAAGTGAACTGCCTCAACCAAGGAATGCCCTGCCTAGTTACGCCTCTGGGGCCTGTGGCTATTCCAAAGCCTGCAGTGCCACAGGAAGCACAGGGCTGAAATCGCAGTAAGAACGCAAGCCGACTTTCTCTTGGAGGCAGGGTGACTTCCGGCAGGGGGGTCCTAGATGGAATGCGAGGCCGAGGGTTCTCTCAGGGCAGCTCCGACGAGGGCAAGGCGTAAGACCTCAAAGGCATGTGAGACGTGCCAGAAGTCTGTTGGTGAAAGTGTGGGTTTGGTGGGGAAACGAATCTGCTCCAGGAGAGAGTGCAGGGCGTTTCCCTACACTCGGCGTATGGAGAGCGGCTCCAAAGGGCTCCGGGCCTGGATGTTGCTCAGCAGACCCAGGGGTGCCCGGGAGTACTCCGTGTTCCAGCCTGGAACAGGGTGCCCCCGCGAGCCTCCCAGGTGTCCAGGAAAATCTACTGCCGTTCAAGACACGCAGAGCAGAGGCTACGGCCTCACGGAAACTGCTGCGCGGCTCCGCTTCTGCACCTCACGTCAGGGCCTTCCCTCCAGGCCTGTGCTCAACCTGGCTGTCCCGTTAGCGACGCAGCATTGCGAGATGCTGACGTTCTCCTCGAGCAGAGTGCCTTCAGGAACGAGGCCCGCGAAGTAGGCAGTGTGTTTTCTCACGGCAGCTCTCGCAAGGGCGACCACAAAGATTTCCTGGGAGCTTCGGACTCACCAGAAATCTGGTCCTGAGGCCGTGTGAGGGCTCTGGAAATGGAGCTCTCCTCAAGGAACGTGCAGCGTGTTGCCCATCACTCGGCACGCACACAGGGCCTCCGAGGGGCAGAGCAATGGGCCTCAATGTTGCTCAGCCGGACCACGGCGTGGGGGGTGTCTGGAGGTCCTCAGTGACCTTGGAGGGAAATGGATGCACACCCGAGGGGCCTAGGAGTCCTCAAATGGGTAATTCCGTTAAAATAAACCCGAACGGTGACTAAGAACTCATGGAAACTGCTGCATGCCGCCCTTCCTGCCCGGCTACGCAGGGCCTAAACTGGAGGCAGATTCTCACGTTGAGTTTCCCTTTCGTTCTGGAGCTTGTCAGGCTAACCACCACCGCGGCCATGGAAGCACCGGGTTGAGACGGAGCACACTCATTTTCTTCCCAGAAGCATTTCTACCGGGTTTCCAGGCCTGTCAACAGCAGGGGACGTCAGGCAGCTTCAAGGCAGCATGAAGGCAGCCTTCCAAGTGGGAAAGCAAGGATAGTTCCAGCAGGCTCCCGTTTCCACGCGCACACTCAGCTTACCTCCCTGTGGTTTCTAACCAGTCCAAAGAGACACATGTTACCCTGCGTTTGCTTCCCTGAACCAACTCCCCGAAGTAGGGTGTTCTGGGTCAAGTGAACTGCCTCAACCAAGGAATGCCCTGCCTAGTTACGCCTCTGGGGCCTGTGGCTATTCCAAAGCCTGCAGTGCCACAGGAAGCACAGGGCTGAAATCGCAGTAAGAACGCAAGCCGACTTTCTCTTGGAGGCAGGGTGACTTCCGGCAGGGGGGTCCTAGATGGAATGCGAGGCCGAGGGTTCTCTCAGGGCAGCTCCGACGAGGGCAAGGCGTAAGACCTCAAAGGCATGTGAGACGTGCCAGAAGTCTGTTGGTGAAAGTGTGGGTTTGGTGGGGAAACGAATCTGCTCCAGGAGAGAGTGCAGGGCGTTTCCCTACACTCGGCGTATGGAGAGCGGCTCCAAAGGGCTCCGGGCCTGGATGTTGCTCAGCAGACCCAGGGGTGCCCGGGAGTACTCCGTGTTCCAGCCTGGAACAGGGTGCCCCCGCGAGCCTCCCAGGTGTCCAGGAAAATCTACTGCCGTTCAACACACGCAGAGCAGAGGCTACGGCCTCACGGAAACTGCTGCGCGGCTCCGCTTCTGCACCTCACGTCAGGGCCTTCCCTCCAGGCCTGTGCTCAACCTGGCTGTCCCGTTAGCGACGCAGCATTGCGAGATGCTGACGTTCTCCTCGAGCAGAGTGCCTTCAGGTACGAGGCCCGCGAAGTAGGCAGTGTGTTTTCTCACGGCAGCTCTCGCAAGGGCGACCACAAAGATTTTCTGGGAGCTTCGGACTCACCAGAAATCTGGTCCTGAGGCCGTGTGAGGGCTCTGGAAATGGAGCTCTCCTCAAGGAACGTGCAGCGTGTTGCCCATCACTCGGCACGCACACAGGGCCTCCGAGGGGCAGAGCAATGGGCCTCGATGTTGCTCAGCCGGACCACGGCGTGGGGGGTGTCTGGAGGTCCTCAGTGACCTTGGAGGGAAATGGATGCACACCCGAGGGGCCTAGGAGTCCTCAAATGGGTAATTCCGTTAAAATAAACCCGAACGGTGACTAAGAACTCATGGAAACTGCTGCATGCCGCCCTTCCTGCCCGGCTACGCAGGGCCTAAACTGGAGGCAGATTCTCACGTTGAGTTTCCCTTTCGTTCTGGAGCTTGTCAGGCTAACCACCACCGCGGCCATGGAAGCACCGGGTTGAGACGGAGCACACTCATTTTCTTCCCAGAAGCATTTCTACCGGGTTTCCAGGCCTGTCAACAGCAGGGGACGTCAGGCAGCTTCAAGGCAGCATGAAGGCAGCCTTCCAAGTGGGAAAGCAAGGATAGTTCCAGCAGGCTCCCGTTTCCACGCGCACACTCAGCTTACCTCCCTGTGGTTTCTAACCAGTCCAAAGAGACACATGTTACCCTGCGTTTGCTTCCCTGAACCAACTCCCCGAAGTAGGGTGTTCTGGGTCAAGTGAACTGCCTCAACCAAGGAATGCCCTGCCTAGTTACGCCTCTGGGGCCTGTGGCTATTCCAAAGCCTGCAGTGCCACAGGAAGCACAGGGCTGAAATCGCAGTAAGAACGCAAGCCGACTTTCTCTTGGAGGCAGGGTGACTTCCGGCAGGGGGGTCCTAGATGGAATGCGAGGCCGAGGGTTCTCTCAGGGCAGCTCCGACGAGGGCAAGGCGTAAGACCTCAAAGGCATGTGAGACGTGCCAGAAGTCTGTTGGTGAAAGTGTGGGTTTGGTGGGGAAACGAATCTGCTCCAGGAGAGAGTGCAGGGCGTTTCCCTACACTCGGCGTATGGAGAGCGGCTCCAAAGGGCTCCGGGCCTGGATGTTGCTCAGCAGACCCAGGGGTGCCCGGGAGTACTCCGTGTTCCAGCCTGGAACAGGGTGCCCCCGCGAGCCTCCCAGGTGTCCAGGAAAATCTACTGCCGTTCAAGACACGCAGAGCAGAGGCTACGGCCTCACGGAAACTGCTGCGCGGCTCCGCTTCTGCACCTCACGTCAGGGCCTTCCCTCCAGGCCTGTGCTCAACCTGGCTGTCCCGTTAGCGACGCAGCATTGCGAGATGCTGACGTTCTCCTCGAGCAGAGTGCCTTCAGGAACGAGGCCCGCGAAGTAGGCAGTGTGTTTTCTCACGGCAGCTCTCGCAAGGGCGACCACAAAGATTTCCTGGGAGCTTCGGACTCACCAGAAATCTGGTCCTGAGGCCGTGTGAGGGCTCTGGAAATGGAGCTCTCCTCAAGGAACGTGCAGCGTGTTGCCCATCACTCGGCACGCACACAGGGCCTCCGAGGGGCAGAGCAATGGGCCTCGATGTTGCTCAGCCGGACCACGGCGTGGGGGGTGTCTGGAGGTCCTCAGTGACCTTGGAGGGAAATGGATGCACACCCAAGGGGCCTAGGAGTCCTCAAATGGGTAATTCCGTTAAAATAAACCCGAACGGTGACTAAGAACTCATGGAAACTGCTGCATGCCGCCCTTCCTGCCCGGCTACGCAGGGCCTAAACTGGAGGCAGATTCTCACGTTGAGTTTCCCTTTCGTTCTGGAGCTTGTCAGGCTAACCACCACCGCGGCCATGGAAGCACCGGGTTGAGACGGAGCACACTCATTTTCTTCCCAGAAGCATTTCTACCGGGTTTCCAGGCCTGTCAACAGCAGGGGACGTCAGGCAGCTTCAAGGCAGCATGAAGGCAGCCTTCCAAGTGGGAAAGCAAGGATAGTTCCAGCAGGCTCCCGTTTCCACGCGCACACTCAGCTTACCTCCCTGTGGTTTCTAACCAGTCCAAAGAGACACATGTTACCCTGCGTTTGCTTCCCTGAACCAACTCCCCGAAGTAGGGTGTTCTGGGTCAAGTGAACTGCCTCAACCAAGGAATGCCCTGCCTAGTTACGCCTCTGGGGCCTGTGGCTATTCCAAAGCCTGCAGTGCCACAGGAAGCACAGGGCTGAAATCGCAGTAAGAACGCAAGCCGACTTTCTCTTGGAGGCAGGGTGACTTCCGGCAGGGGGGTCCTAGATGGAATGCGAGGCCGAGGGTTCTCTCAGGGCAGCTCCGACGAGGGCAAGGCGTAAGACCTCAAAGGCATGTGAGACGTGCCAGAAGTCTGTTGGTGAAAGTGTGGGTTTGGTGGGGAAACGAATCTGCTCCAGGAGAGAGTGCAGGGCGTTTCCCTACACTCGGCGTATGGAGAGCGGCTCCAAAGGGCTCCGGGCCTGGATGTTGCTCAGCAGACCCAGGGGTGCCCGGGAGTACTCCGTGTTCCAGCCTGGAACAGGGTGCCCCCGCGAGCCTCCCAGGTGTCCAGGAAAATCTACTGCCGTTCAAGACACGCAGAGCAGAGGCTACGGCCTCACGGAAACTGCTGCGCGGCTCCGCTTCTGCACCTCACGTCAGGGCCTTCCCTCCAGGCCTGTGCTCAATCTGGCTGTCCCGTTAGCGACGCAGCATTGCGAGATGCTGACGTTCTCCTCGAGCAGAGTGCCTTCAGGTATGAGGCCCGCGAAGGAGGCAGTGTGTTTTCTCACGGCAGCTCTCGCAAGGGCGACCACAAAGATTTCCTGGGAGCTTCGGACTCACCAGAAATCTGGTCCTGAGGCCGTGTGAGGGCTCTGGAAATGGAGCTCTCCTCAAGGAACGTGCAGCGTGTTGCCCATCACTCGGCACGCACACAGGGCCTCCGAGGGGCAGAGCAATGGGCCTCGATGTTGCTCAGCCGGACCACGGTGTGGGGGGTGGCTGGAGGTCCTCAGTGACCTTGGAGGGAAATGCATGCACACCCGAGGGGCCTAGGAGTCCTCAAATGGGTAATTCTGTTAAAATAAACCCGAACGGTGACTAAGAACTCATGGAAACTGCTGCATGCCGCCCTTCCTGCCCGGCTACGCAGGGCCTAAACTGGAGGCAGATTCTCACGTTGAGTTTCCCTTTCGTTCTGGAGCTTGTCAGGCTAACCACCACCGCGGCCATGGAAGCACCGGGTTGAGACGGAGCACACTCATTTTCTTCCCAGAAGCATTTCTACCGGGTTTCCAGGCCTGTCAACAGCAGGGGACGTCAGGCAGCTTCAAGGCAGCATGAAGGCAGCCTTCCAAGTGGGAAAGCAAGGATAGTTCCAGCAGGCTCCCGTTTCCACGCGCACACTCAGCTTACCTCCCTGTGGTTTCTAACCAGTCCAAAGAGACACATGTTACCCTGCGTTTGCTTCCCTGAACCAACTCCCCGAAGTAGGGTGTTCTGGGTCAAGTGAACTGCCTCAACCAAGGAATGCCCTGCCTAGTTACGCCTCTGGGGCCTGTGGCTATTCCAAAGCCTGCAGTGCCACAGGAAGCACAGGGCTGAAATCGCAGTAAGAACGCAAGCCGACTTTCTCTTGGAGGCAGGGTGACTTCCGGCAGGGGGGTCCTAGATGGAATGCGAGGCCGAGGGTTCTCTCAGGGCAGCTCCGACGAGGGCAAGGCGTAAGACCTCAAAGGCATGTGAGACGTGCCAGAAGTCTGTTGGTGAAAGTGTGGGTTTGGTGGGGAAACGAATCTGCTCCAGGAGAGAGTGCAGGGCGTTTCCCTACACTCGGCGTATGGAGAGCGGCTCCAAAGGGCTCCGGGCCTGGATGTTGCTCAGCAGACCCAGGGGTGCCCGGGAGTACTCCGTGTTCCAGCCTGGAACAGGGTGCCCCCGCGAGCCTCCCAGGTGTCCAGGAAAATCTACTGCCGTTCAACACACGCAGAGCAGAGGCTACGGCCTCACGGAAACTGCTGCGCGGCTCCGCTTCTGCACCTCACGTCAGGGCCTTCCCTCCAGGCCTGTGCTCAACCTGGCTGTCCCGTTAGCGACGCAGCATTGCGAGATGCTGACGTTCTCCTCGAGCAGAGTGCCTTCAGGAACGAGGCCCGCGAAGTAGGCAGTGTGTTTTCTCACGGCAGCTCTCGCAAGGGCGACCACAAAGATTTCCTGGGAGCTTCGGACTCACCAGAAATCTGGTCCTGAGGCCGTGTGAGGGCTCTGGAAATGGAGCTCTCCTCAAGGAACGTGCAGCGTGTTGCCCATCACTCGGCACGCACACAGGGCCTCCGAGGGGCAGAGCAATGGGCCTCGATGTTGCTCAGCCGGACCACGGCGTGGGGGGTGTCTGGAGGTCCTCAGTGACCTTGGAGGGAAATGCATGCACACCCGAGGGGCCTAGGAGTCCTCAAATGGGTAATTCCGTTAAAATAAACCCGAACGGTGACTAAGAACTCATGGAAACTGCTGCATGCCGCCCTTCCTGCCCGGCTACGCAGGGCCTAAACTGGAGGCAGATTCTCACGTTGAGTTTCCCTTTCGTTCTGGAGCTTGTCAGGCTAACCACCACCGCGGCCATGGAAGCACCGGGTTGAGACGGAGCACACTCATTTTCTTCCCAGAAGCATTTCTACCGGGTTTCCAGGCCTGTCAACAGCAGGGGACGTCAGGCAGCTTCAAGGCAGCATGAAGGCAGCCTTCCAAGTGGGAAAGCAAGGATAGTTCCAGCAGGCTCCCGTTTCCACGCGCACACTCAGCTTACCTCCCTGTGGTTTCTAACCAGTCCAAAGAGACACATGTTACCCTGCGTTTGCTTCCCTGAACCAACTCCCCGAAGTAGGGTGTTCTGGGTCAAGTGAACTGCCTCAACCAAGGAATGCCCTGCCTAGTTACGCCTCTGGGGCCTGTGGCTATTCCAAAGCCTGCAGTGCCACAGGAAGCACAGGGCTGAAATCGCAGTAAGAACGCAAGCCGACTTTCTCTTGGAGGCAGGGTGACTTCCGGCAGGGGGGTCCTAGATGGAATGCGAGGCCGAGGGTTCTCTCAGGGCAGCTCCGACGAGGGCAAGGCGTAAGACCTCAAAGGCATGTGAGACGTGCCAGAAGTCTGTTGGTGAAAGTGTGGGTTTGGTGGGGAAACGAATCTGCTCCAGGAGAGAGTGCAGGGCGTTTCCCTACACTCGGCGTATGGAGAGCGGCTCCAAAGGGCTCCGGGCCTGGATGTTGCTCAGCAGACCCAGGGGTGCCCGGGAGTACTCCGTGTTCCAGCCTGGAACAGGGTGCCCCCGCGAGCCTCCCAGGTGTCCAGGAAAATCTACTGCCGTTCAAGACACGCAGAGCAGAGGCTACGGCCTCACGGAAACTGCTGCGCGGCTCCGCTTCTGCACCTCACGTCAGGGCCTTCCCTCCAGGCCTGTGCTCAACCTGGCTGTCCCGTTAGCGACGCAGCATTGCGAGATGCTGACGTTCTCCTCGAGCAGAGTGCCTTCAGGTACGAGGCCCGCGAAGTAGGCAAAGCAGAGTGTTTTCTCACGGCAGCTCTCGCAAGGGCGACCACAAAGATTTCCTGGGAGCTTCGGACTCACCAGAAATCTGGTCCTGAGGCCGTGTGAGGGCTCTGGAAATGGAGCTCTCCTCAAGGAACGTGCAGCGTGTTGCCCATCACTCGGCACGCACACAGGGCCTCCGAGGGGCAGAGCAATGGGCCTCGATGTTGCTCAGCCGGACCACGGTGTGGGGGGTGGCTGGAGGTCCTCAGTGACCTTGGAGGGAAATGCATGCACACCCGAGGGGCCTAGGAGTCCTCAAATGGGTAATTCCGTTAAAATAAACCCGAACGGTGACTAAGAACTCATGCAAACTGCTGCATGCCGCCCTTCCTGCCCGGCTACGCAGGGCCTAAACTGGAGGCAGATTCTCACGTTGAGTTTCCCTTTCGTTCTGGAGCTTGTCAGGCTAACCACCACCGCGGCCATGGAAGCACCGGGTTGAGACGGAGCACACTCATTTTCTTCCCAGAAGCATTTCTACCGGGTTTCCAGGCCTGTCAACAGCAGGGGACGTCAGGCAGCTTCAAGGCAGCATGAAGGCAGCCTTCCAAGTGGGAAAGCAAGGATAGTTCCAGCAGGCTCCCGTTTCCACGCGCACACTCAGCTTACCTCCCTGTGGTTTCTAACCAGTCCAAAGAGACACATGTTACCCTGCGTTTGCTTCCCTGAACCAACTCCCCGAAGTAGGGTGTTCTGGGTCAAGTGAACTGCCTCAACCAAGGAATGCCCTGCCTAGTTACGCCTCTGGGGCCTGTGGCTATTCCAAAGCCTGCAGTGCCACAGGAAGCACAGGGCTGAAATCGCAGTAAGAACGCAAGCCGACTTTCTCTTGGAGGCAGGGTGACTTCCGGCAGGGGGGTCCTAGATGGAATGCGAGGCCGAGGGTTCTCTCAGGGCAGCTCCGACGAGGGCAAGGCGTAAGACCTCAAAGGCATGTGAGACGTGCCAGAAGTCTGTTGGTGAAAGTGTGGGTTTGGTGGGGAAACGAATCTGCTCCAGGAGAGAGTGCAGGGCGTTTCCCTACACTCGGCGTATGGAGAGCGGCTCCAAAGGGCTCCGGGCCTGGATGTTGCTCAGCAGACCCAGGGGTGCCCGGGAGTACTCCGTGTTCCAGCCTGGAACAGGGTGCCCCCGCGAGCCTCCCAGGTGTCCAGGAAAATCTACTGCCGTTCAAGACACGCAGAGCAGAGGCTACGGCCTCACGGAAACTGCTGCGCGGCTCCGCTTCTGCACCTCACGTCAGGGCCTTCCCTCCAGGCCTGTGCTCAATCTGGCTGTCCCGTTAGCGACGCAGCATTGCGAGATGCTGACGTTCTCCTCGAGCAGAGTGCCTTCAGGTATGAGGCCCGCGAAGGAGGCAGTGTGTTTTCTCACGGCAGCTCTCGCAAGGGCGACCACAAAGATTTCCTGGGAGCTTCGGACTCACCAGAAATCTGGTCCTGAGGCCGTGTGAGGGCTCTGGAAATGGAGCTCTCCTCAAGGAACGTGCAGCGTGTTGCCCATCACTCGGCACGCACACAGGGCCTCCGAGGGGCAGAGCAATGGGCCTCGATGTTGCTCAGCCGGACCACGGTGTGGGGGGTGGCTGGAGGTCCTCAGTGACCTTGGAGGGAAATGCATGCACACCCGAGGGGCCTAGGAGTCCTCAAATGGGTAATTCTGTTAAAATAAACCCGAACGGTGACTAAGAACTCATGGAAACTGCTGCATGCCGCCCTTCCTGCCCGGCTACGCAGGGCCTAAACTGGAGGCAGATTCTCACGTTGAGTTTCCCTTTCGTTCTGGAGCTTGTCAGGCTAACCACCACCGCGGCCATGGAAGCACCGGGTTGAGACGGAGCACACTCATTTTCTTCCCAGAAGCATTTCTACCGGGTTTCCAGGCCTGTCAACAGCAGGGGACGTCAGGCAGCTTCAAGGCAGCATGAAGGCAGCCTTCCAAGTGGGAAAGCAAGGATAGTTCCAGCAGGCTCCCGTTTCCACGCGCACACTCAGCTTACCTCCCTGTGGTTTCTAACCAGTCCAAAGAGACACATGTTACCCTGCGTTTGCTTCCCTGAACCAACTCCCCGAAGTAGGGTGTTCTGGGTCAAGTGAACTGCCTCAACCAAGGAATGCCCTGCCTAGTTACGCCTCTGGGGCCTGTGGCTATTCCAAAGCCTGCAGTGCCACAGGAAGCACAGGGCTGAAATCGCAGTAAGAACGCAAGCCGACTTTCTCTTGGAGGCAGGGTGACTTCCGGCAGGGGGGTCCTAGATGGAATGCGAGGCCGAGGGTTCTCTCAGGGCAGCTCCGACGAGGGCAAGGCGTAAGACCTCAAAGGCATGTGAGACGTGCCAGAAGTCTGTTGGTGAAAGTGTGGGTTTGGTGGGGAAACGAATCTGCTCCAGGAGAGAGTGCAGGGCGTTTCCCTACACTCGGCGTATGGAGAGCGGCTCCAAAGGGCTCCGGGCCTGGATGTTGCTCAGCAGACCCAGGGGTGCCCGGGAGTACTCCGTGTTCCAGCCTGGAACAGGGTGCCCCCGCGAGCCTCCCAGGTGTCCAGGAAAATCTACTGCCGTTCAACACACGCAGAGCAGAGGCTACGGCCTCACGGAAACTGCTGCGCGGCTCCGCTTCTGCACCTCACGTCAGGGCCTTCCCTCCAGGCCTGTGCTCAACCTGGCTGTCCCGTTAGCGACGCAGCATTGCGAGATGCTGACGTTCTCCTCGAGCAGAGTGCCTTCAGGAACGAGGCCCGCGAAGTAGGCAGTGTGTTTTCTCACGGCAGCTCTCGCAAGGGCGACCACAAAGATTTCCTGGGAGCTTCGGACTCACCAGAAATCTGGTCCTGAGGCCGTGTGAGGGCTCTGGAAATGGAGCTCTCCTCAAGGAACGTGCAGCGTGTTGCCCATCACTCGGCACGCACACAGGGCCTCCGAGGGGCAGAGCAATGGGCCTCGATGTTGCTCAGCCGGACCACGGCGTGGGGGGTGTCTGGAGGTCCTCAGTGACCTTGGAGGGAAATGCATGCACACCCGAGGGGCCTAGGAGTCCTCAAATGGGTAATTCCGTTAAAATAAACCCGAACGGTGACTAAGAACTCATGGAAACTGCTGCATGCCGCCCTTCCTGCCCGGCTACGCAGGGCCTAAACTGGAGGCAGATTCTCACGTTGAGTTTCCCTTTCGTTCTGGAGCTTGTCAGGCTAACCACCACCGCGGCCATGGAAGCACCGGGTTGAGACGGAGCACACTCATTTTCTTCCCAGAAGCATTTCTACCGGGTTTCCAGGCCTGTCAACAGCAGGGGACGTCAGGCAGCTTCAAGGCAGCATGAAGGCAGCCTTCCAAGTGGGAAAGCAAGGATAGTTCCAGCAGGCTCCCGTTTCCACGCGCACACTCAGCTTACCTCCCTGTGGTTTCTAACCAGTCCAAAGAGACACATGTTACCCTGCGTTTGCTTCCCTGAACCAACTCCCCGAAGTAGGGTGTTCTGGGTCAAGTGAACTGCCTCAACCAAGGAATGCCCTGCCTAGTTACGCCTCTGGGGCCTGTGGCTATTCCAAAGCCTGCAGTGCCACAGGAAGCACAGGGCTGAAATCGCAGTAAGAACGCAAGCCGACTTTCTCTTGGAGGCAGGGTGACTTCCGGCAGGGGGGTCCTAGATGGAATGCGAGGCCGAGGGTTCTCTCAGGGCAGCTCCGACGAGGGCAAGGCGTAAGACCTCAAAGGCATGTGAGACGTGCCAGAAGTCTGTTGGTGAAAGTGTGGGTTTGGTGGGGAAACGAATCTGCTCCAGGAGAGAGTGCAGGGCGTTTCCCTACACTCGGCGTATGGAGAGCGGCTCCAAAGGGCTCCGGGCCTGGATGTTGCTCAGCAGACCCAGGGGTGCCCGGGAGTACTCCGTGTTCCAGCCTGGAACAGGGTGCCCCCGCGAGCCTCCCAGGTGTCCAGGAAAATCTACTGCCGTTCAAGACACGCAGAGCAGAGGCTACGGCCTCACGGAAACTGCTGCGCGGCTCCGCTTCTGCACCTCACGTCAGGGCCTTCCCTCCAGGCCTGTGCTCAACCTGGCTGTCCCGTTAGCGACGCAGCATTGCGAGATGCTGACGTTCTCCTCGAGCAGAGTGCCTTCAGGTACGAGGCCCGCGAAGTAGGCAAAGCAGAGTGTTTTCTCACGGCAGCTCTCGCAAGGGCGACCACAAAGATTTCCTGGGAGCTTCGGACTCACCAGAAATCTGGTCCTGAGGCCGTGTGAGGGCTCTGGAAATGGAGCTCTCCTCAAGGAACGTGCAGCGTGTTGCCCATCACTCGGCACGCACACAGGGCCTCCGAGGGGCAGAGCAATGGGCCTCGATGTTGCTCAGCCGGACCACGGTGTGGGGGGTGGCTGGAGGTCCTCAGTGACCTTGGAGGGAAATGCATGCACACCCGAGGGGCCTAGGAGTCCTCAAATGGGTAATTCCGTTAAAATAAACCCGAACGGTGACTAAGAACTCATGCAAACTGCTGCATGCCGCCCTTCCTGCCCGGCTACGCAGGGCCTAAACTGGAGGCAGATTCTCACGTTGAGTTTCCCTTTCGTTCTGGAGCTTGTCAGGCTAACCACCACCGCGGCCATGGAAGCACCGGGTTGAGACGGAGCACACTCATTTTCTTCCCAGAAGCATTTCTACCGGGTTTCCAGGCCTGTCAACAGCAGGGGACGTCAGGCAGCTTCAAGGCAGCATGAAGGCAGCCTTCCAAGTGGGAAAGCAAGGATAGTTCCAGCAGGCTCCCGTTTCCACGCGCACACTCAGCTTACCTCCCTGTGGTTTCTAACCAGTCCAAAGAGACACATGTTACCCTGCGTTTGCTTCCCTGAACCAACTCCCCGAAGTAGGGTGTTCTGGGTCAAGTGAACTGCCTCAACCAAGGAATGCCCTGCCTAGTTACGCCTCTGGGGCCTGTGGCTATTCCAAAGCCTGCAGTGCCACAGGAAGCACAGGGCTGAAATCGCAGTAAGAACGCAAGCCGACTTTCTCTTGGAGGCAGGGTGACTTCCGGCAGGGGGGTCCTAGATGGAATGCGAGGCCGAGGGTTCTCTCAGGGCAGCTCCGACGAGGGCAAGGCGTAAGACCTCAAAGGCATGTGAGACGTGCCAGAAGTCTGTTGGTGAAAGTGTGGGTTTGGTGGGGAAACGAATCTGCTCCAGGAGAGAGTGCAGGGCGTTTCCCTACACTCGGCGTATGGAGAGCGGCTCCAAAGGGCTCCGGGCCTGGATGTTGCTCAGCAGACCCAGGGGTGCCCGGGAGTACTCCGTGTTCCAGCCTGGAACAGGGTGCCCCCGCGAGCCTCCCAGGTGTCCAGGAAAATCTACTGCCGTTCAAGACACGCAGAGCAGAGGCTACGGCCTCACGGAAACTGCTGCGCGGCTCCGCTTCTGCACCTCACGTCAGGGCCTTCCCTCCAGGCCTGTGCTCAACCTGGCTGTCCCGTTAGCGACGCAGCATTGCGAGATGCTGACGTTCTCCTCGAGCAGAGTGCCTTCAGGAACGAGGCCCGCGAAGTAGGCAGTGTGTTTTCTCACGGCAGCTCTCGCAAGGGCGACCACAAAGATTTCCTGGGAGCTTCGGACTCACCAGAAATCTGGTCCTGAGGCCGTGTGAGGGCTCTGGAAATGGAGCTCTCCTCAAGGAACGTGCAGCGTGTTGCCCATCACTCGGCACGCACACAGGGCCTCCGAGGGGCAGAGCAATGGGCCTCGATGTTGCTCAGCCGGACCACGGCGTGGGGGGTGTCTGGAGGTCCTCAGTGACCTTGGAGGGAAATGGATGCACACCCGAGGGGCCTAGGAGTCCTCAAATGGGTAATTCCGTTAAAATAAACCCGAACGGTGACTAAGAACTCATGCAAACTGCTGCATGCCGCCCTTCCTGCCCGGCTACGCAGGGCCTAAACTGGAGGCAGATTCTCACGTTGAGTTTCCCTTTCGTTCTGGAGCTTGTCAGGCTAACCACCACCGCGGCCATGGAAGCACCGGGTTGAGACGGAGCACACTCATTTTCTTCCCAGAAGCATTTCTACCGGGTTTCCAGGCCTGTCAACAGCAGGGGACGTCAGGCAGCTTCAAGGCAGCATGAAGGCAGCCTTCCAAGTGGGAAAGCAAGGATAGTTCCAGCAGGCTCCCGTTTCCACGCGCACACTCAGCTTACCTCCCTGTGGTTTCTAACCAGTCCAAAGAGACACATGTTACCCTGCGTTTGCTTCCCTGAACCAACTCCCCGAAGTAGGGTGTTCTGGGTCAAGTGAACTGCCTCAACCAAGGAATGCCCTGCCTAGTTACGCCTCTGGGGCCTGTGGCTATTCCAAAGCCTGCAGTGCCACAGGAAGCACAGGGCTGAAATCGCAGTAAGAACGCAAGCCGACTTTCTCTTGGAGGCAGGGTGACTTCCGGCAGGGGGGTCCTAGATGGAATGCGAGGCCGAGGGTTCTCTCAGGGCAGCTCCGACGAGGGCAAGGCGTAAGACCTCAAAGGCATGTGAGACGTGCCAGAAGTCTGTTGGTGAAAGTGTGGGTTTGGTGGGGAAACGAATCTGCTCCAGGAGAGAGTGCAGGGCGTTTCCCTACACTCGGCGTATGGAGAGTGGCTCCAAAGGGCTCCGGGCCTGGATGTTGCTCAGCAGACCCAGGGGTGCCCGGGAGTACTCCGTGTTCCAGCCTGGAACAGGGTGCCCCCGCGAGCCTCCCAGGTGTCCAGGAAAATCTACTGCCGTTCAACACACGCAGAGCAGAGGCTACGGCCTCACGGAAACTGCTGCGCGGCTCCGCTTCTGCACCTCACGTCAGGGCCTTCCCTCCAGGCCTGTGCTCAACCTGGCTGTCCCGTTAGCGACGCAGCATTGCGAGATGCTGACGTTCTCCTCGAGCAGAGTGCCTTCAGGTACGAGGCCCGCGAAGTAGGCAGTGTGTTTTCTCACGGCAGCTCTCGCAAGGGCGACCACAAAGATTTTCTGGGAGCTTCGGACTCACCAGAAATCTGATCCTGAGGCCGTGTGAGGGCTCTGGAAATGGAGCTCTCCTCAAGGAACGTGCAGCGTGTTGCCCATCACTCGGCACGCACACAGGGCCTCTGAGGGGCAGAGCAATGGGCCTCGATGTTGCTCAGCCGGACCACGGCGTGGGGGGTGTCTGGAGGTCCTCAGTGACCTTGGAGGGAAATGGATGCACACCCGAGGGGCCTAGGAGTCCTCAAATGGGTAATTCCGTTAAAATAAACCCGAACGGTGACTAAGAACTCATGGAAACTGCTGCATGCCGCCCTTCCTGCCCGGCTACGCAGGGCCTAAACTGGAGGCAGATTCTCACGTTGAGTTTCCCTTTCGTTCTGGAGCTTGTCAGGCTAACCACCACCGCGGCCATGGAAGCACCGGGTTGAGACGGAGCACACTCATTTTCTTCCCAGAAGCATTTCTACCGGGTTTCCAGGCCTGTCAACAGCAGGGGACGTCAGGCAGCTTCAAGGCAGCATGAAGGCAGCCTTCCAAGTGGGAAAGCAAGGATAGTTCCAGCAGGCTCCCGTTTCCACGCGCACACTCAGCTTACCTCCCTGTGGTTTCTAACCAGTCCAAAGAGACACATGTTACCCTGCGTTTGCTTCCCTGAACCAACTCCCCGAAGTAGGGTGTTCTGGGTCAAGTGAACTGCCTCAACCAAGGAATGCCCTGCCTAGTTACGCCTCTGGGGCCTGTGGCTATTCCAAAGCCTGCAGTGCCACAGGAAGCACAGGGCTGAAATCGCAGTAAGAACGCAAGCCGACTTTCTCTTGGAGGCAGGGTGACTTCCGGCAGGGGGGTCCTAGATGGAATGCGAGGCCGAGGGTTCTCTCAGGGCAGCTCAGACGAGGGCAAGGCGTAAGACCTCAAAGGCATGTGAGACGTGCCAGAAGTCTGTTGGTGAAAGTGTGGGTTTGGTGGGGAAACGAATCTGCTCCAGGAGAGAGTGCAGGGCGTTTCCCTACACTCGGCGTATGGAGAGCGGCTCCAAAGGGCTCCGGGCCTGGATGTTGCTCAGCAGACCCAGGGGTGCCCGGGAGTACTCCGTGTTCCAGCCTGGAACAGGGTGCCCCCGCGAGCCTCCCAGGTGTCCAGGAAAATCTACTGCCGTTCAAGACACGCAGAGCAGAGGCTACGGCCTCACGGAAACTGCTGCGCGGCTCCGCTTCTGCACCTCACGTCAGGGCCTTCCCTCCAGGCCTGTGCTCAATCTGGCTGTCCCGTTAGCGACGCAGCATTGCGAGATGCTGACGTTCTCCTCGAGCAGAGTGCCTTCAGGTATGAGGCCCGCGAAGGAGGCAGTGTGTTTTCTCACGGCAGCTCTCGCAAGGGCGACCACAAAGATTTCCTGGGAGCTTCGGACTCACCAGAAATCTGGTCCTGAGGCCGTGTGAGGGCTCTGGAAATGGAGCTCTCCTCAAGGAACGTGCAGCGTGTTGCCCATCACTCGGCACGCACACAGGGCCTCCGAGGGGCAGAGCAATGGGCCTCGATGTTGCTCAGCCGGACCACGGTGTGGGGGGTGGCTGGAGGTCCTCAGTGACCTTGGAGGGAAATGCATGCACACCCGAGGGGCCTAGGAGTCCTCAAATGGGTAATTCTGTTAAAATAAACCCGAACGGTGACTAAGAACTCATGGAAACTGCTGCATGCCGCCCTTCCTGCCCGGCTACGCAGGGCCTAAACTGGAGGCAGATTCTCACGTTGAGTTTCCCTTTCGTTCTGGAGCTTGTCAGGCTAACCACCACCGCGGCCATGGAAGCACCGGGTTGAGACGGAGCACACTCATTTTCTTCCCAGAAGCATTTCTACCGGGTTTCCAGGCCTGTCAACAGCAGGGGACGTCAGGCAGCTTCAAGGCAGCATGAAGGCAGCCTTCCAAGTGGGAAAGCAAGGATAGTTCCAGCAGGCTCCCGTTTCCACGCGCACACTCAGCTTACCTCCCTGTGGTTTCTAACCAGTCCAAAGAGACACATGTTACCCTGCGTTTGCTTCCCTGAACCAACTCCCCGAAGTAGGGTGTTCTGGGTCAAGTGAACTGCCTCAACCAAGGAATGCCCTGCCTAGTTACGCCTCTGGGGCCTGTGGCTATTCCAAAGCCTGCAGTGCCACAGGAAGCACAGGGCTGAAATCGCAGTAAGAACGCAAGCCGACTTTCTCTTGGAGGCAGGGTGACTTCCGGCAGGGGGGTCCTAGATGGAATGCGAGGCCGAGGGTTCTCTCAGGGCAGCTCCGACGAGGGCAAGGCGTAAGACCTCAAAGGCATGTGAGACGTGCCAGAAGTCTGTTGGTGAAAGTGTGGGTTTGGTGGGGAAACGAATCTGCTCCAGGAGAGAGTGCAGGGCGTTTCCCTACACTCGGCGTATGGAGAGCGGCTCCAAAGGGCTCCGGGCCTGGATGTTGCTCAGCAGACCCAGGGGTGCCCGGGAGTACTCCGTGTTCCAGCCTGGAACAGGGTGCCCCCGCGAGCCTCCCAGGTGTCCAGGAAAATCTACTGCCGTTCAACACACGCAGAGCAGAGGCTACGGCCTCACGGAAACTGCTGCGCGGCTCCGCTTCTGCACCTCACGTCAGGGCCTTCCCTCCAGGCCTGTGCTCAACCTGGCTGTCCCGTTAGCGACGCAGCATTGCGAGATGCTGACGTTCTCCTCGAGCAGAGTGCCTTCAGGAACGAGGCCCGCGAAGTAGGCAGTGTGTTTTCTCACGGCAGCTCTCGCAAGGGCGACCACAAAGATTTCCTGGGAGCTTCGGACTCACCAGAAATCTGGTCCTGAGGCCGTGTGAGGGCTCTGGAAATGGAGCTCTCCTCAAGGAACGTGCAGCGTGTTGCCCATCACTCGGCACGCACACAGGGCCTCCGAGGGGCAGAGCAATGGGCCTCGATGTTGCTCAGCCGGACCACGGCGTGGGGGGTGTCTGGAGGTCCTCAGTGACCTTGGAGGGAAATGCATGCACACCCGAGGGGCCTAGGAGTCCTCAAATGGGTAATTCCGTTAAAATAAACCCGAACGGTGACTAAGAACTCATGGAAACTGCTGCATGCCGCCCTTCCTGCCCGGCTACGCAGGGCCTAAACTGGAGGCAGATTCTCACGTTGAGTTTCCCTTTCGTTCTGGAGCTTGTCAGGCTAACCACCACCGCGGCCATGGAAGCACCGGGTTGAGACGGAGCACACTCATTTTCTTCCCAGAACCATTTCTACCGGGTTTCCAGGCCTGTCAACAGCAGGGGACGTCAGGCAGCTTCAAGGCAGCATGAAGGCAGCCTTCCAAGTGGGAAAGCAAGGATAGTTCCAGCAGGCTCCCGTTTCCACGCGCACACTCAGCTTACCTCCCTGTGGTTTCTAACCAGTCCAAAGAGACACATGTTACCCTGCGTTTGCTTCCCTGAACCAACTCCCCGAAGTAGGGTGTTCTGGGTCAAGTGAACTGCCTCAACCAAGGAATGCCCTGCCTAGTTACGCCTCTGGGGCCTGTGGCTATTCCAAAGCCTGCAGTGCCACAGGAAGCACAGGGCTGAAATCGCAGTAAGAACGCAAGCCGACTTTCTCTTGGAGGCAGGGTGACTTCCGGCAGGGGGGTCCTAGATGGAATGCGAGGCCGAGGGTTCTCTCAGGGCAGCTCCGACGAGGGCAAGGCGTAAGACCTCAAAGGCATGTGAGACGTGCCAGAAGTCTGTTGGTGAAAGTGTGGGTTTGGTGGGGAAACGAATCTGCTCCAGGAGAGAGTGCAGGGCGTTTCCCTACACTCGGCGTATGGAGAGCGGCTCCAAAGGGCTCCGGGCCTGGATGTTGCTCAGCAGACCCAGGGGTGCCCGGGAGTACTCCGTGTTCCAGCCTGGAACAGGGTGCCCCCGCGAGCCTCCCAGGTGTCCAGGAAAATCTACTGCCGTTCAAGACACGCAGAGCAGAGGCTACGGCCTCACGGAAACTGCTGCGCGGCTCCGCTTCTGCACCTCACGTCAGGGCCTTCCCTCCAGGCCTGTGCTCAACCTGGCTGTCCCGTTAGCGACGCAGCATTGCGAGATGCTGACGTTCTCCTCGAGCAGAGTGCCTTCAGGTACGAGGCCCGCGAAGTAGGCAAAGCAGAGTGTTTTCTCACGGCAGCTCTCGCAAGGGCGACCACAAAGATTTCCTGGGAGCTTCGGACTCACCAGAAATCTGGTCCTGAGGCCGTGTGAGGGCTCTGGAAATGGAGCTCTCCTCAAGGAACGTGCAGCGTGTTGCCCATCACTCGGCACGCACACAGGGCCTCCGAGGGGCAGAGCAATGGGCCTCGATGTTGCTCAGCCGGACCACGGCGTGGGGGGTGTCTGGAGGTCCTCAGTGACCTTGGAGGGAAATGGATGCACACCCGAGGGGCCTAGGAGTCCTCAAATGGGTAATTCCGTTAAAATAAACCCGAACGGTGACTAAGAACTCATGGAAACTGCTGCATGCCGCCCTTCCTGCCCGGCTACGCAGGGCCTAAACTGGAGGCAGATTCTCACGTTGAGTTTCCCTTTCGTTCTGGAGCTTGTCAGGCTAACCACCACCGCGGCCATGGAAGCACCGGGTTGAGACGGAGCACACTCATTTTCTTCCCAGAAGCATTTCTACCGGGTTTCCAGGCCTGTCAACAGCAGGGGACGTCAGGCAGCTTCAAGGCAGCATGAAGGCAGCCTTCCAAGTGGGAAAGCAAGGATAGTTCCAGCAGGCTCCCGTTTCCACGCGCACACTCAGCTTACCTCCCTGTGGTTTCTAACCAGTCCAAAGAGACACATGTTACCCTGCGTTTGCTTCCCTGAACCAACTCCCCGAAGTAGGGTGTTCTGGGTCAAGTGAACTGCCTCAACCAAGGAATGCCCTGCCTAGTTACGCCTCTGGGGCCTGTGGCTATTCCAAAGCCTGCAGTGCCACAGGAAGCACAGGGCTGAAATCGCAGTAAGAACGCAAGCCGACTTTCTCTTGGAGGCAGGGTGACTTCCGGCAGGGGGGTCCTAGATGGAATGCGAGGCCGAGGGTTCTCTCAGGGCAGCTCCGACGAGGGCAAGGCGTAAGACCTCAAAGGCATGTGAGACGTGCCAGAAGTCTGTTGGTGAAAGTGTGGGTTTGGTGGGGAAACGAATCTGCTCCAGGAGAGAGGGCAGGGCGTTTCCCTACACTCGGCGTATGGAGAGCGGCTCCAAAGGGCTCCGGGCCTGGATGTTGCTCAGCAGACCCAGGGGTGCCCGGGAGTACTCCGTGTTCCATCCTGGAACAGAGTGCCCCCGAGAGCCTCCCAGGTGTCCAGGAAAATCTACTGCCGTTCAAGACACGCAGAGCAGAGGCTACGGCCTCACGGAAACTGCTGCGCGGCTCCGCTTCTGCACCTCACGTCAGGGCCTTCCCTCCAGGCCTGTGCTCAACCTGGCTGTCCCGTTAGCGACGCAGCATTGCGAGATGCTGACGTTCTCCTCGAGCAGAGTGCCTTCAGGAACGAGGCCCGCGAAGTAGGCAGTGTGTTTTCTCACGGCAGCTCTCGCAAGGGCGACAACAAAGATTTCCTGGGAGCTTCGGACTCACCAGAAATCTGGTCCTGAGGCCGTGTGAGGGCTCTGGAAATGGAGCTCTCCTCAAGGAACGTGCAGCGTGTTGCCCATCACTCGGCACGCACACAGGGCCTCCGAGGGGCAGAGCAATGGGCCTCGATGTTGCTCAGCCGGACCACGGCGTGGGGGGTGTCTGGAGGTCCTCAGTGACCTTGGAGGGAAATGGATGCACACCCGAGGGGCCTAGGAGTCCTCAAATGGGTAATTCCGTTAAAATAAACCCGAACGGTGACTAAGAACTCATGGAAACTGCTGCATGCCGCCCTTCCTGCCCGGCTACGCAGGGCCTAAACTGGAGGCAGATTCTCACGTTGAGTTTCCCTTTCGTTCTGGAGCTTGTCAGGCTAACCACCACCGCGGCCATGGAAGCACCGGGTTGAGACGGAGCACACTCATTTTCTTCCCAGAAGCATTTCTACCGGGTTTCCAGGCCTGTCAACAGCAGGGGACGTCAGGCAGCTTCAAGGCAGCATGAAGGCAGCCTTCCAAGTGGGAAAGCAAGGATAGTTCCAGCAGGCTCCCGTTTCCACGCGCACACTCAGCTTACCTCCCTGTGGTTTCTAACCAGTCCAAAGAGACACATGTTACCCTGCGTTTGCTTCCCTGAACCAACTCCCCGAAGTAGGGTGTTCTGGGTCAAGTGAACTGCCTCAACCAAGGAATGCCCTGCCTAGTTACGCCTCTGGGGCCTGTGGCTATTCCAAAGCCTGCAGTGCCACAGGAAGCACAGGGCTGAAATCGCAGTAAGAACGCAAGCCGACTTTCTCTTGGAGGCAGGGTGACTTCCGGCAGGGGGGTCCTAGATGGAATGCGAGGCCGAGGGTTCTCTCAGGGCAGCTCCGACGAGGGCAAGGCGTAAGACCTCAAAGGCATGTGAGACGTGCCAGAAGTCTGTTGGTGAAAGTGTGGGTTTGGTGGGGAAACGAATCTGCTCCAGGAGAGAGTGCAGGGCGTTTCCCTACACTCGGCGTATGGAGAGCGGCTCCAAAGGGCTCCGGGCCTGGATGTTGCTCAGCAGACCCAGGGGTGCCCGGGAGTACTCCGTGTTCCAGCCTGGAACAGGGTGCCCCCGCGAGCCTCCCAGGTGTCCAGGAAAATCTACTGCCGTTCAAGACACTCAGAGCAGAGGCTACGGCCTCACGGAAACTGCTGCGCGGCTCCGCTTCTGCACCTCACGTCAGGGCCTTCCCTCCAGGCCTGTGCTCAACCTGGCTGTCCCGTTAGCGACGCAGCATTGCGAGATGCTGACGTTCTCCTCGAGCAGAGTGCCTTCAGGTACGAGGCCCGCGAAGTAGGCAAAGCAGAGAGTTTTCTCACGGCAGCTCTCGCAAGGGCGACCACAAAGATTTCCTGGGAGCTTCGGACTCACCAGAAATCTGGTCCTGAGGCCGTGTGAGGGCTCTGGAAATGGAGCTCTCCTCAAGGAACGTGCAGCGTGTTGCCCATCACTCGGCACGCACACAGGGCCTCCGAGGGGCAGAGCAATGGGCCTCGATGTTGCTCAGCCAGACCACGGCGTGGGGGGTGTCTGGAGGTCCTCAGTGACCTTGGAGGGAAATGGATGCACACCCGAGGGGCCTAGGAGTCCTCAAATGGGTAATTCCGTTAAAATAAACCCGAACGGTGACTAAGAACTCATGGAAACTGCTGCATGCCGCCCTTCCTGCCCGGCTACGCAGGGCCTAAACTGGAGGCAGATTCTCACGTTGAGTTTCCCTTTCGTTCTGGAGCTTGTCAGGCTAACCACCACCGCGGCCATGGAAGCACCGGGTTGAGACGGAGCACACTCATTTTCTTCCCAGAAGCATTTCTACCGGGTTTCCAGGCCTGTCAACAGCAGGGGACGTCAGGCAGCTTCAAGGCAGCATGAAGGCAGCCTTCCAAGTGGGAAAGCAAGGATAGTTCCAGCAGGCTCCCGTTTCCACGCGCACACTCAGCTTACCTCCCTGTGGTTTCTAACCAGTCCAAAGAGACACATGTTACCCTGCGTTTGCTTCCCTGAACCAACTCCCCGAAGTAGGGTGTTCTGGGTCAAGTGAACTGCCTCAACCAAGGAATGCCCTGCCTAGTTACGCCTCTGGGGCCTGTGGCTATTCCAAAGCCTGCAGTGCCACAGGAAGCACAGGGCTGAAATCGCAGTAAGAACGCAAGCCGACTTTCTCTTGGAGGCAGGGTGACTTCCGGCAGGGGGGTCCTAGATGGAATGCGAGGCCGAGGGTTCTCTCAGGGCAGCTCCGACGAGGGCAAGGCGTAAGACCTCAAAGGCATGTGAGACGTGCCAGAAGTCTGTTGGTGAAAGTGTGGGTTTGGTGGGGAAACGAATCTGCTCCAGGAGAGAGTGCAGGGCGTTTCCCTACACTCGGCGTATGGAGAGCGGCTCCAAAGGGCTCCGGGCCTGGATGTTGCTCAGCAGACCCAGGGGTGCCCGGGAGTACTCCGTGTTCCATCCTGGAACAGAGTGCCCCCGCGAGCCTCCCAGGTGTCCAGGAAAATCTACTGCCGTTCAAGACACGCAGAGCAGAGGCTACGGCCTCACGGAAACTGCTGCGCGGCTCCGCTTCTGCACCTCACGTCAGGGCCTTCCCTCCAGGCCTGTGCTCAACCTGGCTGTCCCGTTAGCGACGCAGCATTGCGAGATGCTGACGTTCTCCTCGAGCAGAGTGCCTTCAGGAACGAGGCCCGCGAAGTAGGCAGTGTGTTTTCTCACGGCAGCTCTCGCAAGGGCGACCACAAAGATTTCCTGGGAGCTTCGGACTCACCAGAAATCTGGTCCTGAGGCCTTGTGAGGGCTCTGGAAATGGAGCTCTCCTCAAGGAACGTGCAGCGTGTTGCCCATCACTCGGCACGCACACAGGGCCTCCGAGGGGCAGAGCAATGGGCCTCGATGTTGCTCAGCCGGACCACGGCGTGGGGGGTGTCTGGAGGTCCTCAGTGACCTTGGAGGGAAATGCATGCACACCCGAGGGGCCTAGGAGTCCTCAAATGGGTAATTCCGTTAAAATAAACCCGAACGGTGACTAAGAACTCATGGAAACTGCTGCATGCCGCCCTTCCTGCCCGGCTACGCAGGGCCTAAACTGGAGGCAGATTCTCACGTTGAGTTTCCCTTTCGTTCTGGAGCTTGTCAGGCTAACCACCACCGCGGCCATGGAAGCACCGGGTTGAGACGGAGCACACTCATTTTCTTCCCAGAAGCATTTCTACCGGGTTTCCAGGCCTGTCAACAGCAGGGGACGTCAGGCAGCTTCAAGGCAGCATGAAGGCAGCCTTCCAAGTGGGAAAGCAAGGATAGTTCCAGCAGGCTCCCGTTTCCACGCGCACACTCAGCTTACCTCCCTGTGGTTTCTAACCAGTCCAAAGACACACATGTTACCCTGCGTTTGCTTCCCTGAACCAACTCCCCGAAGTAGGGTGTTCTGGGTCAAGTGAACTGCCTCAACCAAGGAATGCCCTGCCTAGTTACGCCTCTGGGGCCTGTGGCTATTCCAAAGCCTGCAGTGCCACAGGAAGCACAGGGCTGAAATCGCAGTAAGAACGCAAGCCGACTTTCTCTTGGAGGCAGGGTGACTTCCGGCAGGGGGGTCCTAGATGGAATGCGAGGCCGAGGGTTCTCTCAGGGCAGCTCAGACGAGGGCAAGGCGTAAGACCTCAAAGGCATGTGAGACGTGCCAGAAGTCTGTTGGTGAAAGTGTGGGTTTGGTGGGGAAACGAATCTGCTCCAGGAGAGAGTGCAGGGCGTTTCCCTACACTCGGCGTATGGAGAGCGGCTCCAAAGGGCTCCGGGCCTGGATGTTGCTCAGCAGACCCAGGGGTGCCCGGGAGTACTCCGTGTTCCAGCCTGGAACAGGGTGCCCCCGCGAGCCTCCCAGGTGTCCAGGAAAATCTACTGCCGTTCAAGACACTCAGAGCAGAGGCTACGGCCTCACGGAAACTGCTGCGCGGCTCCGCTTCTGCACCTCACGTCAGGGCCTTCCCTCCAGGCCTGTGCTCAACCTGGCTGTCCCGTTAGCGACGCAGCATTGCGAGATGCTGACGTTCTCCTCGAGCAGAGTGCCTTCAGGTACGAGGCCCGCGCAGTAGGCAAAGCAGAGAGTTTTCTCACGACAGCTCTCGCAAGGGCGACCACAAAGATTTCCTGGGAGCTTCGGACTCACCAGAAATCTGGTCCTGAGGCCGTGTGAGGGCTCTGGAAATGGAGCTCTCCTCAAGGAACGTGCAGCGTGTTGCCCATCACTCGGCACGCACACAGGGCCTCCGAGGGGCAGAGCAATGGGCCTCGATGTTGCTCAGCCGGACCACGGCGTGGGGGGTGTCTGGAGGTCCTCAGTGACCTTGGAGGGAAATGGATGCACACCCGAGGGGCCTAGGAGTCCTCAAATGGGTAATTCCGTTAAAATAAACCCGAACGGTGACTAAGAACTCATGGAAACTGCTGCATGCCGCCCTTCCTGCCCGGCTACGCAGGGCCTAAACTGGAGGCAGATTCTCACGTTGAGTTTCCCTTTCGTTCTGGAGCTTGTCAGGCTAACCACCACCGCGGCCATGGAAGCACCGGGTTGAGACGGAGCACACTCATTTTCTTCCCAGAAGCATTTCTACCGGGTTTCCAGGCCTGTCAACAGCAGGGGACGTCAGGCAGCTTCAAGGCAGCATGAAGGCAGCCTTCCAAGTGGGAAAGCAAGGATAGTTCCAGCAGGCTCCCGTTTCCACGCGCACACTCAGCTTACCTCCCTGTGGTTTCTAACCAGTCCAAAGAGACACATGTTACCCTGCGTTTGCTTCCCTGAACCAACTCCCCGAAGTAGGGTGTTCTGGGTCAAGTGAACTGCCTCAACCAAGGAATGCCCTGCCTAGTTACGCCTCTGGGGCCTGTGGCTATTCCAAAGCCTGCAGTGCCACAGGAAGCACAGGGCTGAAATCGCAGTAAGAACGCAAGCCGACTTTCTCTTGGAGGCAGGGTGACTTCCGGCAGGGGGGTCCTAGATGGAATGCGAGGCCGAGGGTTCTCTCAGGGCAGCTCCGACGAGGGCAAGGCGTAAGACCTCAAAGGCATGTGAGACGTGCCAGAAGTCTGTTGGTGAAAGTGTGGGTTTGGTGGGGAAACGAATCTGCTCCAGGAGAGAGTGCAGGGCGTTTCCCTACACTCGGCGTATGGAGAGCGGCTCCAAAGGGCTCCGGGCCTGGATGTTGCTCAGCAGACCCAGGGGTGCCCGGGAGTACTCCGTGTTCCATCCTGGAACAGAGTGCCCCCGCGAGCCTCCCAGGTGTCCAGGAAAATCTACTGCCGTTCAAGACACGCAGAGCAGAGGCTACGGCCTCACGGAAACTGCTGCGCGGCTCCGCTTCTGCACCTCACGTCAGGGCCTTCCCTCCAGGCCTGTGCTCAACCTGGCTGTCCCGTTAGCGACGCAGCATTGCGAGATGCTGACGTTCTCCTCGAGCAGAGTGCCTTCAGGAACGAGGCCCGCGAAGTAGGCAGTGTGTTTTCTCACGGCAGCTCTCGCAAGGGCGACCACAAAGATTTCCTGGGAGCTTCGGACTCACCAGAAATCTGGTCCTGAGGCCGTGTGAGGGCTCTGGAAATGGAGCTCTCCTCAAGGAACGTGCAGCGTGTTGCCCATCACTCGGCACGCACACAGGGCCTCCGAGGGGCAGAGCAATGGGCCTCGATGTTGCTCAGCCGGACCACGGCGTGGGGGGTGTCTGGAGGTCCTCAGTGACCTTGGAGGGAAATGGATGCACACCCGAGGGGCCTAGGAGTCCTCAAATGGGTAATTCCGTTAAAATAAACCCGAACGGTGACTAAGAACTCATGGAAACTGCTGCATGCCGCCCTTCCTGCCCGGCTACGCAGGGCCTAAACTGGAGGCAGATTCTCACGTTGAGTTTCCCTTTCGTTCTGGAGCTTGTCAGGCTAACCACCACCGCGGCCATGGAAGCACCGGGTTGAGACGGAGCACACTCATTTTCTTCCCAGAAGCATTTCTACCGGGTTTCCAGGCCTGTCAACAGCAGGGGACGTCAGGCAGCTTCAAGGCAGCATGAAGGCAGCCTTCCAAGTGGGAAAGCAAGGATAGTTCCAGCAGGCTCCCGTTTCCACGCGCACACTCAGCTTACCTCCCTGTGGTTTCTAACCAGTCCAAAGAGACACATGTTACCCTGCGTTTGCTTCCCTGAACCAACTCCCCGAAGTAGGGTGTTCTGGGTCAAGTGAACTGCCTCAACCAAGGAATGCCCTGCCTAGTTACGCCTCTGGGGCCTGTGGCTATTCCAAAGCCTGCAGTGCCACAGGAAGCACAGGGCTGAAATCGCAGTAAGAACGCAAGCCGACTTTCTCTTGGAGGCAGGGTGACTTCCGGCAGGGGGGTCCTAGATGGAATGCGAGGCCGAGGGTTCTCTCAGGGCAGCTCAGACGAGGGCAAGGCGTAAGACCTCAAAGGCATGTGAGACGTGCCAGAAGTCTGTTGGTGAAAGTGTGGGTTTGGTGGGGAAACGAATCTGCTCCAGGAGAGAGTGCAGGGCGTTTCCCTACACTCGGCGTATGGAGAGCGGCTCCAAAGGGCTCCGGGCCTGGATGTTGCTCAGCAGACCCAGGGGTGCCCGGGAGTACTCCGTGTTCCAGCCTGGAACAGGGTGCCCCCGCGAGCCTCCCAGGTGTCCAGGAAAATCTACTGCCGTTCAAGACACGCAGAGCAGAGGCTACGGCCTCACGGAAACTGCTGCGCGGCTCCGCTTCTGCACCTCACGTCAGGGCCTTCCCTCCAGGCCTGTGCTCAACCTGGCTGTCCCGTTAGCGACGCAGCATTGCGAGATGCTGACGTTCTCCTCGAGCAGAGTGCCTTCAGGTACGAGGCCCGCGAAGTAGGCAAAGCAGAGTGTTTTCTCACGGCAGCTCTCGCAAGGGCGACCACAAAGATTTCCTGGGAGCTTCGGACTCACCAGAAATCTGGTCCTGAGGCCGTGTGAGGGCTCTGGAAATGGAGCTCTCCTCAAGGAACGTGCAGCGTGTTGCCCATCACTCGGCACGCACACAGGGCCTCCGAGGGGCAGAGCAATGGGCCTCGATGTTGCTCAGCCGGACCACGGCGTGGGGGGTGTCTGGAGGTCCTCAGTGACCTTGGAGGGAAATGGATGCACACCCGAGGGGCCTAGGAGTCCTCAAATGGGTAATTCCGTTAAAATAAACCCGAACGGTGACTAAGAACTCATGGAAACTGCTGCATGCCGCCCTTCCTGCCCGGCTACGCAGGGCCTAAACTGGAGGCAGATTCTCACGTTGAGTTTCCCTTTCGTTCTGGAGCTTGTCAGGCTAACCACCACCGCGGCCATGGAAGCACCGGGTTGAGACGGAGCAAACTCATTTTCTTCCCAGAAGCATTTCTACCGGGTTTCCAGGCCTGTCAACAGCAGGGGACGTCAGGCAGCTTCAAGGCAGCATGAAGGCAGCCTTCCAAGTGGGAAAGCAAGGATAGTTCCAGCAGGCTCCCGTTTCCACGCGCACACTCAGCTTACCTCCCTGTGGTTTCTAACCAGTCCAAAGAGACACATGTTACCCTGCGTTTGCTTCCCTGAACCAACTCCCCGAAGTAGGGTGTTCTGGGTCAAGTGAACTGCCTCAACCAAGGAATGCCCTGCCTAGTTACGCCTCTGGGGCCTGTGGCTATTCCAAAGCCTGCAGTGCCACAGGAAGCACAGGGCTGAAATCGCAGTAAGAACGCAAGCCGACTTTCTCTTGGAGGCAGGGTGACTTCCGGCAGGGGGGTCCTAGATGGAATGCGAGGCCGAGGGTTCTCTCAGGGCAGCTCCGACGAGGGCAAGGCGTAAGACCTCAAAGGCATGTGAGACGTGCCAGAAGTCTGTTGGTGAAAGTGTGGGTTTGGTGGGGAAACGAATCTGCTCCAGGAGAGAGTGCAGGGCGTTTCCCTACACTCGGCGTATGGAGAGCGGCTCCAAAGGGCTCCGGGCCTGGATGTTGCTCAGCAGACCCAGGGGTGCCCGGGAGTACTCCGTGTTCCATCCTGGAACAGAGTGCCCCCGCGAGCCTCCCAGGTGTCCAGGAAAATCTACTGCCGTTCAAGACACGCAGAGCAGAGGCTACGGCCTCACGGAAACTGCTGCGCGGCTCCGCTTCTGCACCTCACGTCAGGGCCTTCCCTCCAGGCCTGTGCTCAACCTGGCTGTCCCGTTAGCGACGCAGCATTGCGAGATGCTGACGTTCTCCTCGAGCAGAGTGCCTTCAGGAACGAGGCCCGCGAAGTAGGCAGTGTGTTTTCTCACGGCAGCTCTCGCAAGGGCGACCACAAAGATTTCCTGGGAGCTTCGGACTCACCAGAAATCTGGTCCTGAGGCCGTGTGAGGGCTCTGGAAATGGAGCTCTCCTCAAGGAACGTGCAGCGTGTTGCCCATCACTCGGCACGCACACAGGGCCTCCGAGGGGCAGAGCAATGGGCCTCGATGTTGCTCAGCCGGACCACGGCGTGGGGGGTGTCTGGAGGTCCTCAGTGACCTTGGAGGGAAATGGATGCACACCCGAGGGGCCTAGGAGTCCTCAAATGGGTAATTCCGTTAAAATAAACCCGAACGGTGACTAAGAACTCATGGAAACTGCTGCATGCCGCCCTTCCTGCCCGGCTACGCAGGGCCTAAACTGGAGGCAGATTCTCACGTTGAGTTTCCCTTTCGTTCTGGAGCTTGTCAGGCTAACCACCACCGCGGCCATGGAAGCACCGGGTTGAGACGGAGCACACTCATTTTCTTCCCAGAAGCATTTCTACCGGGTTTCCAGGCCTGTCGACAGCAGGGGACGTCAGGCAGCTTCAAGGCAGCATGAAGGCAGCCTTCCAAGTGGGAAAGCAAGGATAGTTCCAGCAGGCTCCCGTTTCCACGCGCACACTCAGCTTACCTCCCTGTGGTTTCTAACCAGTCCAAAGACACACATGTTACCCTGCGTTTGCTTCCCTGAACCAACTCCCCGAAGTAGGGTGTTCTGGGTCAAGTGAACTGCCTCAACCAAGGAATGCCCTGCCTAGTTACGCCTCTGGGGCCTGTGGCTATTCCAAAGCCTGCAGTGCCACAGGAAGCACAGGGCTGAAATCGCAGTAAGAACGCAAGCCGACTTTCTCTTGGAGGCAGGGTGACTTCCGGCAGGGGGGTCCTAGATGGAATGCGAGGCCGAGGGTTCTCTCAGGGCAGCTCAGACGAGGGCAAGGCGTAAGACCTCAAAGGCATGTGAGACGTGCCAGAAGTCTGTTGGTGAAAGTGTGGGTTTGGTGGGGAAACGAATCTGCTCCAGGAGAGAGTGCAGGGCGTTTCCCTACACTCGGCGTATGGAGAGCGGCTCCAAAGGGCTCCGGGCCTGGATGTTGCTCAGCAGACCCAGGGGTGCCCGGGAGTACTCCGTGTTCCAGCCTGGAACAGGGTGCCCCCGCGAGCCTCCCAGGTGTCCAGGAAAATCTACTGCCGTTCAAGACACTCAGAGCAGAGGCTACGGCCTCACGGAAACTGCTGCGCGGCTCCGCTTCTGCACCTCACGTCAGGGCCTTCCCTCCAGGCCTGTGCTCAACCTGGCTGTCCCGTTAGCGACGCAGCATTGCGAGATGCTGACGTTCTCCTCGAGCAGAGTGCCTTCAGGTACGAGGCCCGCGAAGTATGCAGAATGTTTTCTCACGGCAGCTCTCGCAAGGGCGACCACAAAGATTTCCTGGGAGCTTCGGACTCACCAGAAATCTGGTCCTGAGGCCGTGTGAGGGCTCTGGAAATGGAGCTCTCCTCAAGGAACGTGCAGCGTGTTGCCCATCACTCGGCACGCACACAGGGCCTCCGAGGGGCAGAGCAATGGGCCTCGATGTTGCTCAGCCGGACCACGGCGTGGGGGGTGTCTGGAGGTCCTCAGTGACCTTGGAGGGAAATGGATGCACACCCGAGGGGCCTAGGAGTCCTCAAATGGGTAATTCCGTTAAAATAAACCCGAACGGTGACTAAGAACTCATGGAAACTGCTGCATGCCGCCCTTCCTGCCCGGCTACGCAGGGCCTAAACTGGAGGCAGATTCTCACGTTGAGTTTCCCTTTCGTTCTGGAGCTTGTCAGGCTAACCACCACCGCGGCCATGGAAGCACCGGGTTGAGACGGAGCACACTCATTTTCTTCCCAGAAGCATTTCTACCGGGTTTCCAGGCCTGTCAACAGCAGGGGACGTCAGGCAGCTTCAAGGCAGCATGAAGGCAGCCTTCCAAGTGGGAAAGCAAGGATAGTTCCAGCAGGCTCCCGTTTCCACGCGCACACTCAGCTTACCTCCCTGTGGTTTCTAACCAGTCCAAAGAGACACATGTTACCCTGCGTTTGCTTCCCTGAACCAACTCCCCGAAGTAGGGTGTTCTGGGTCAAGTGAACTGCCTCAACCAAGGAATGCCCTGCCTAGTTACGCCTCTGGGGCCTGTGGCTATTCCAAAGCCTGCAGTGCCACAGGAAGCACAGGGCTGAAATCGCAGTAAGAACGCAAGCCGACTTTCTCTTGGAGGCAGGGTGACTTCCGGCAGGGGGGTCCTAGATGGAATGCGAGGCCGAGGGTTCTCTCAGGGCAGCTCCGACGAGGGCAAGGCGTAAGACCTCAAAGGCATGTGAGACGTGCCAGAAGTCTGTTGGTGAAAGTGTGGGTTTGGTGGGGAAACGAATCTGCTCCAGGAGAGAGTGCAGGGCGTTTCCCTACACTCGGCGTATGGAGAGCGGCTCCAAAGGGCTCCGGGCCTGGATGTTGCTCAGCAGACCCAGGGGTGCCCGGGAGTACTCCGTGTTCCATCCTGGAACAGAGTGCCCCCGCGAGCCTCCCAGGTGTCCAGGAAAATCTACTGCCGTTCAAGACACGCAGAGCAGAGGCTACGGCCTCACGGAAACTGCTGCGCGGCTCCGCTTCTGCACCTCACGTCAGGGCCTTCCCTCCAGGCCTGTGCTCAACCTGGCTGTCCCGTTAGCGACGCAGCATTGCGAGATGCTGACGTTCTCCTCGAGCAGAGTGCCTTCAGGAACGAGGCCCGCGAAGTAGGCAGTGTGTTTTCTCACGGCAGCTCTCGCAAGGGCGACCACAAAGATTTCCTGGGAGCTTCGGACTCACCAGAAATCTGGTCCTGAGGCCGTGTGAGGGCTCTGGAAATGGAGCTCTCCTCAAGGAACGTGCAGCGTGTTGCCCATCACTCGGCACGCACACAGGGCCTCCGAGGGGCAGAGCAATGGGCCTCGATGTTGCTCAGCCGGACCACGGCGTGGGGGGTGTCTGGAGGTCCTCAGTGACCTTGGAGGGAAATGCATGCACACCCGAGGGGCCTAGGAGTCCTCAAATGGGTAATTCCGTTAAAATAAACCCGAACGGTGACTAAGAACTCATGGAAACTGCTGCATGCCGCCCTTCCTGCCCGGCTACGCAGGGCCTAAACTGGAGGCAGATTCTCACGTTGAGTTTCCCTTTCGTTCTGGAGCTTGTCAGGCTAACCACCACCGCGGCCATGGAAGCACCGGGTTGAGACGGAGCACACTCATTTTCTTCCCAGAAGCATTTCTACCGGGTTTCCAGGCCTGTCAACAGCAGGGGACGTCAGGCAGCTTCAAGGCAGCATGAAGGCAGCCTTCCAAGTGGGAAAGCAAGGATAGTTCCAGCAGGCTCCCGTTTCCACGCGCACACTCAGCTTACCTCCCTGTGGTTTCTAACCAGTCCAAAGAGACACATGTTACCCTGCGTTTGCTTCCCTGAACCAACTCCCCGAAGTAGGGTGTTCTGGGTCAAGTGAACTGCCTCAACCAAGGAATGCCCTGCCTAGTTACGCCCTGGGGCCTGTGGCTATTCCAAAGCCTGCAGTGCCACAGGAAGCACGGGGCTGAAATCGCAGTAAGAACGCAAGCCGACTTTCTCTTGGAGGCAGGGTGACTTCCGGCAGGGGGGTCCTAGATGGAATGCGAGGCCGAGGGTTCTCTCAGGGCAGCTCCGACGAGGGCAAGGCGTAAGACCTCAAAGGCATGTGAGACGTGCCAGAAGTCTGTTGGTGAAAGTGTGGGTTTGGTGGGGAAACGAATCTGCTCCAGGAGAGAGTGCAGGGCGTTTCCCTACACTCGGCGTATGGAGAGCGGCTCCAAAGGGCTCCGGGCCTGGATGTTGCTCAGCAGACCCAGGGGTGCCCGGGAGTACTCCGTGTTCCAGCCTGGAACAGGGTGCCCCCGCGAGCCTCCCAGGTGTCCAGGAAAATCTACTGCCGTTCAAGACACGCAGAGCAGAGGCTACGGCCTCACGGAAACTGCTGCGCGGCTCCGCTTCTGCACCTCACGTCAGGGCCTTCCCTCCAGGCCTGTGCTCAACCTGGCTGTCCCGTTAGCGACGCAGCATTGCGAGATGCTGACGTTCTCCTCGAGCAGAGTGCCTTCAGGTACGAGGCCCGCGAAGTATGCAGAATGTTTTCTCACGGCAGCTCTCGCAAGGGCGACCACAAAGATTTCCTGGGAGCTTCGGACTCACCAGAAATCTGGTCCTGAGGCCGTGTGAGGGCTCTGGAAATGGAGCTCTCCTCAAGGAACGTGCAGCGTGTTGCCCATCACTCGGCACGCACACAGGGCCTCCGAGGGGCAGAGCAATGGGCCTCGATGTTGCTCAGCCGGACCACGGCGTGGGGGGTGTCTGGAGGTCCTCAGTGACCTTGGAGGGAAATGGATGCACACCCGAGGGGCCTAGGAGTCCTCAAATGGGTAATTCCGTTAAAATAAACCCGAACGGTGACTAAGAACTCATGGAAACTGCTGCATGCCGCCCTTCCTGCCCGGCTACGCAGGGCCTAAACTGGAGGCAGATTCTCACGTTGAGTTTCCCTTTCGTTCTGGAGCTTGTCAGGCTAACCACCACCGCGGCCATGGAAGCACCGGGTTGAGACGGAGCACACTCATTTTCTTCCCAGAAGCATTTCTACCGGGTTTCCAGGCCTGTCAACAGCAGGGGACGTCAGGCAGCTTCAAGGCAGCATGAAGGCAGCCTTCCAAGTGGGAAAGCAAGGATAGTTCCAGCAGGCTCCCGTTTCCACGCGCACACTCAGCTTACCTCCCTGTGGTTTCTAACCAGTCCAAAGAGACACATGTTACCCTGCGTTTGCTTCCCTGAACCAACTCCCCGAAGTAGGGTGTTCTGGGTCAAGTGAACTGCCTCAACCAAGGAATGCCCTGCCTAGTTACGCCTCTGGGGCCTGTGGCTATTCCAAAGCCTGCAGTGCCACAGGAAGCACAGGGCTGAAATCGCAGTAAGAACGCAAGCCGACTTTCTCTTGGAGGCAGGGTGACTTCCGGCAGGGGGGTCCTAGATGGAATGCGAGGCCGAGGGTTCTCTCAGGGCAGCTCCGACGAGGGCAAGGCGTAAGACCTCAAAGGCATGTGAGACGTGCCAGAAGTCTGTTGGTGAAAGTGTGGGTTTGGTGGGGAAACGAATCTGCTCCAGGAGAGAGTGCAGGGCGTTTCCCTACACTCGGCGTATGGAGAGCGGCTCCAAAGGGCTCCGGGCCTGGATGTTGCTCAGCAGACCCAGGGGTGCCCGGGAGTACTCCGTGTTCCATCCTGGAACAGAGTGCCCCCGCGAGCCTCCCAGGTGTCCAGGAAAATCTACTGCCGTTCAAGACACGCAGAGCAGAGGCTACGGCCTCACGGAAACTGCTGCGCGGCTCCGCTTCTGCACCTCACGTCAGGGCCTTCCCTCCAGGCCTGTGCTCAACCTGGCTGTCCCGTTAGCGACGCAGCATTGCGAGATGCTGACGTTCTCCTCGAGCAGAGTGCCTTCAGGAACGAGGCCCGCGAAGTAGGCAGTGTGTTTTCTCACGGCAGCTCTCGCAAGGGCGACCACAAAGATTTCCTGGGAGCTTCGGACTCACCAGAAATCTGGTCCTGAGGCCGTGTGAGGGCTCTGGAAATGGAGCTCTCCTCAAGGAACGTGCAGCGTGTTGCCCATCACTCGGCACGCACACAGGGCCTCCGAGGGGCAGAGCAATGGGCCTCGATGTTGCTCAGCCGGACCACGGCGTGGGGGGTGTCTGGAGGTCCTCAGTGACCTTGGAGGGAAATGGATGCACACCCGAGGGGCCTAGGAGTCCTCAAATGGGTAATTCCGTTAAAATAAACCCGAACGGTGACTAAGAACTCATGGAAACTGCTGCATGCCGCCCTTCCTGCCCGGCTACGCAGGGCCTAAACTGGAGGCAGATTCTCACGTTGAGTTTCCCTTTCGTTCTGGAGCTTGTCAGGCTAACCACCACCGCGGCCATGGAAGCACCGGGTTGAGACGGAGCACACTCATTTTCTTCCCAGAAGCATTTCTACCGGGTTTCCAGGCCTGTCAACAGCAGGGGACGTCAGGCAGCTTCAAGGCAGCATGAAGGCAGCCTTCCAAGTGGGAAAGCAAGGATAGTTCCAGCAGGCTCCCGTTTCCACGCGCACACTCAGCTTACCTCCCTGTGGTTTCTAACCAGTCCAAAGAGACACATGTTACCCTGCGTTTGCTTCCCTGAACCAACTCCCCGAAGTAGGGTGTTCTGGGTCAAGTGAACTGCCTCAACCAAGGAATGCCCTGCCTAGTTACGCCTCTGGGGCCTGTGGCTATTCCAAAGCCTGCAGTGCCACAGGAAGCACAGGGCTGAAATCGCAGTAAGAACGCAAGCCGACTTTCTCTTGGAGGCAGGGTGACTTCCGGCAGGGGGGTCCTAGATGGAATGCGAGGCCGAGGGTTCTCTCAGGGCAGCTCCGACGAGGGCAAGGCGTAAGACCTCAAAGGCATGTGAGACGTGCCAGAAGTCTGTTGGTGAAAGTGTGGGTTTGGTGGGGAAACGAATCTGCTCCAGGAGAGAGTGCAGGGCGTTTCCCTACACTCGGCGTATGGAGAGCGGCTCCAAAGGGCTCCGGGCCTGGATGTTGCTCAGCAGACCCAGGGGTGCCCGGGAGTACTCCGTGTTCCAGCCTGGAACAGGGTGCCCCCGCGAGCCTCCCAGGTGTCCAGGAAAATCTACTGCCGTTCAAGACACGCAGAGCAGAGGCTACGGCCTCACGGAAACTGCTGCGCGGCTCCGCTTCTGCACCTCACGTCAGGGCCTTCCCTCCAGGCCTGTGCTCAACCTGGCTGTCCCGTTAGCGACGCAGCATTGCGAGATGCTGACGTTCTCCTCGAGCAGAGTGCCTTCAGGTACGAGGCCCGCGAAGGAGGCAGAGTGTTTTCTCACGGCAGCTCTCGCAAGGGCGACCACAAAGATTTCCTGGGAGCTTCGGACTCACCAGAAATCTGGTCCTGAGGCCGTGTGAGGGCTCTGGAAATGGAGCTCTCCTCAAGGAACGTGCAGCGTGTTGCCCATCACTCGGCACGCACACAGGGCCTCCGAGGGGCAGAGCAATGGGCCTCGATGTTGCTCAGCCGGACCACGGCGTGGGGGGTGTCTGGAGGTCCTCAGTGACCTTGGAGGGAAATGGATGCACACCCGAGGGGCCTAGGAGTCCTCAAATGGGTAATTCCGTTAAAATAAACCCGAACGGTGACTAAGAACTCATGGAAACTGCTGCATGCCGCCCTTCCTGCCCGGCTACGCAGGGCCTAAACTGGAGGCAGATTCTCACGTTGAGTTTCCCTTTCGTTCTGGAGCTTGTCAGGCTAACCACCACCGCGGCCATGGAAGCACCGGGTTGAGACGGAGCACACTCATTTTCTTCCCAGAAGCATTTCTACCGGGTTTCCAGGCCTGTCAACAGCAGGGGACGTCAGGCAGCTTCAAGGCAGCATGAAGGCAGCCTTCCAAGTGGGAAAGCAAGGATAGTTCCAGCAGGCTCCCGTTTCCACGCGCACACTCAGCTTACCTCCCTGTGGTTTCTAACCAGTCCAAAGAGACACATGTTACCCTGCGTTTGCTTCCCTGAACCAACTCCCCGAAGTAGGGTGTTCTGGGTCAAGTGAACTGCCTCAACCAAGGAATGCCCTGCCTAGTTACGCCTCTGGGGCCTGTGGCTATTCCAAAGCCTGCAGTGCCACAGGAAGCACAGGGCTGAAATCGCAGTAAGAACGCAAGCCGACTTTCTCTTGGAGGCAGGGTGACTTCCGGCAGGGGGGTCCTAGATGGAATGCGAGGCCGAGGGTTCTCTCAGGGCAGCTCAGACGAGGGCAAGGCGTAAGACCTCAAAGGCATGTGAGACGTGCCAGAAGTCTGTTGGTGAAAGTGTGGGTTTGGTGGGGAAACGAATCTGCTCCAGGAGAGAGTGCAGGGCGTTTCCCTACACTCGGCGTATGGAGAGCGGCTCCAAAGGGCTCCGGGCCTGGATGTTGCTCAGCAGACCCAGGGGTGCCCGGGAGTACTCCGTGTTCCAGCCTGGAACAGGGTGCCCCCGCGAGCCTCCAGGAAATCTACTGCCTCCAGGAAATCTACTGTCCAGGAAAATCTACTGCCGTTCAAGACACGCAGAGCAGAGGCTACGGCCTCACGGAAACTGCTGCGCGGCTCCGCTTCTGCACCTCACGTCAGGGCCTTCCCTCCAGGCCTGTGCTCAACCTGGCTGTCCCGTTAGCGACGCAGCATTGCGAGATGCTGACGTTCTCCTCGAGCAGAGTGCCTTCAGGTACGAGGCCCGCGAAGGAGGCAGAGTGTTTTCTCACGGCAGCTCTCGCAAGGGCGACCACAAAGATTTCCTGGGAGCTTCGGACTCACCAGAAATCTGGTCCTGAGGCCGTGTGAGGGCTCTGGAAATGGAGCTCTCCTCAAGGAACGTGCAGCGTGTTGCCCATCACTCGGCACGCACACAGGGCCTCCGAGGGGCAGAGCAATGGGCCTCGATGTTGCTCAGCCGGACCACGGCGTGGGGGGTGTCTGGAGGTCCTCAGTGACCTTGGAGGGAAATGGATGCACACCCGAGGGGCCTAGGAGTCCTCAAATGGGTAATTCCGTTAAAATAAACCCGAACGGTGACTAAGAACTCATGCAAACTGCTGCATGCCGCCCTTCCTGCCCGGCTACGCAGGGCCTAAACTGGAGGCAGATTCTCACGTTGAGTTTCCCTTTCGTTCTGGAGCTTGTCAGGCTAACCACCACCGCGGCCATGGAAGCACCGGGTTGAGACGGAGCACACTCATTTTCTTCCCAGAAGCATTTCTACCGGGTTTCCAGGCCTGTCAACAGCAGGGGACGTCAGGCAGCTTCAAGGCAGCATGAAGGCAGCCTTCCAAGTGGGAAAGCAAGGATAGTTCCAGCAGGCTCCCGTTTCCACGCGCACACTCAGCTTACCTCCCTGTGGTTTCTAACCAGTCCAAAGAGACACATGTTACCCTGCGTTTGCTTCCCTGAACCAACTCCCCGAAGTAGGGTGTTCTGGGTCAAGTGAACTGCCTCAACCAAGGAATGCCCTGCCTAGTTACGCCTCTGGGGCCTGTGGCTATTCCAAAGCCTGCAGTGCCACAGGAAGCACAGGGCTGAAATCGCAGTAAGAACGCAAGCCGACTTTCTCTTGGAGGCAGGGTGACTTCCGGCAGGGGGGTCCTAGATGGAATGCGAGGCCGAGGGTTCTCTCAGGGCAGCTCCGACGAGGGCAAGGCGTAAGACCTCAAAGGCATGTGAGACGTGCCAGAAGTCTGTTGGTGAAAGTGTGGGTTTGGTGGGGAAACGAATCTGCTCCAGGAGAGAGTGCAGGGCGTTTCCCTACACTCGGCGTATGGAGAGCGGCTCCAAAGGGCTCCGGGCCTGGATGTTGCTCAGCAGACCCAGGGGTGCCCGGGAGTACTCCGTGTTCCATCCTGGAACAGAGTGCCCCCGAGAGCCTCCCAGGTGTCCAGGAAAATCTACTGCCGTTCAAGACACGCAGAGCAGAGGCTACGGCCTCACGGAAACTGCTGCGCGGCTCCGCTTCTGCACCTCACGCCAGGGCCTTCCCTCCAGGCCTGTGCTCAACCTGGCTGTCCCGTTAGCGACGCAGCATTGCGAGATGCTGACGTTCTCCTCGAGCAGAGTGCCTTCAGGAACGAGGCCCGCGAAGTAGGCAGTGTGTTTTCTCACGGCAGCTCTCGCAAGGGCGACCACAAAGATTTCCTGGGAGCTTCGGACTCACCAGAAATCTGGTCCTGAGGCCGTGTGAGGGCTCTGGAAATGGAGCTCTCCTCAAGGAACGTGCAGCGTGTTGCCCATCACTCGGCACGCACACAGGGCCTCCGAGGGGCAGAGCAATGGGCCTCGATGTTGCTCAGCCGGACCACGGCGTGGGGGGTGTCTGGAGGTCCTCAGTGACCTTGGAGGGAAATGGATGCACACCCGAGGGGCCTAGGAGTCCTCAAATGGGTAATTCCGTTAAAATAAACCCGAACGGTGACTAAGAACTCATGGAAACTGCTGCATGCCGCCCTTCCTGCCCGGCTACGCAGGGCCTAAACTGGAGGCAGATTCTCACGTTGAGTTTCCCTTTCGTTCTGGAGCTTGTCAGGCTAACCACCACCGCGGCCATGGAAGCACCGGGTTGAGACGGAGCACACTCATTTTCTTCCCAGAAGCATTTCTACCGGGTTTCCAGGCCTGTCGACAGCAGGGGACGTCAGGCAGCTTCAAGGCAGCATGAAGGCAGCCTTCCAAGTGGGAAAGCAAGGATAGTTCCAGCAGGCTCCCGTTTCCACGCGCACACTCAGCTTACCTCCCTGTGGTTTCTAACCAGTCCAAAGACACACATGTTACCCTGCGTTTGCTTCCCTGAACCAACTCCCCGAAGTAGGGTGTTCTGGGTCAAGTGAACTGCCTCAACCAAGGAATGCCCTGCCTAGTTACGCCTCTGGGGCCTGTGGCTATTCCAAAGCCTGCAGTGCCACAGGAAGCACAGGGCTGAAATCGCAGTAAGAACGCAAGCCGACTTTCTCTTGGAGGCAGGGTGACTTCCGGCAGGGGGGTCCTAGATGGAATGCGAGGCCGAGGGTTCTCTCAGGGCAGCTCAGACGAGGGCAAGGCGTAAGACCTCAAAGGCATGTGAGACGTGCCAGAAGTCTGTTGGTGAAAGTGTGGGTTTGGTGGGGAAACGAATCTGCTCCAGGAGAGAGTGCAGGGCGTTTCCCTACACTCGGCGTATGGAGAGCGGCTCCAAAGGGCTCCGGGCCTGGATGTTGCTCAGCAGACCCAGGGGTGCCCGGGAGTACTCCGTGTTCCAGCCTGGAACAGGGTGCCCCCGCGAGCCTCCCAGGTGTCCAGGAAAATCTACTGCCGTTCAAGACACTCAGAGCAGAGGCTACGGCCTCACGGAAACTGCTGCGCGGCTCCGCTTCTGCACCTCACGTCAGGGCCTTCCCTCCAGGCCTGTGCTCAACCTGGCTGTCCCGTTAGCGACGCAGCATTGCGAGATGCTGACGTTCTCCTCGAGCAGAGTGCCTTCAGGTACGAGGCCCGCGAAGTAGGCAAAGCAGAGAGTTTTCTCACGGCAGCTCTCGCAAGGGCGACCACAAAGATTTCCTGGGAGCTTCGGACTCACCAGAAATCTGGTCCTGAGGCCGTGTGAGGGCTCTGGAAATGGAGCTCTCCTCAAGGAACGTGCAGCGTGTTGCCCATCACTCGGCACGCACACAGGGCCTCCGAGGGGCAGAGCAATGGGCCTCGATGTTGCTCAGCCGGACCACGGCGTGGGGGGTGTCTGGAGGTCCTCAGTGACCTTGGAGGGAAATGCATGCACACCCGAGGGGCCTAGGAGTCCTCAAATGGGTAATTCCGTTAAAATAAACCCGAACGGTGACTAAGAACTCATGGAAACTGCTGCATGCCGCCCTTCCTGCCCGGCTACGCAGGGCCTAAACTGGAGGCAGATTCTCACGTTGAGTTTCCCTTTCGTTCTGGAGCTTGTCAGGCTAACCACCACCGCGGCCATGGAAGCACCGGGTTGAGACGGAGCACACTCATTTTCTTCCCAGAAGCATTTCTACCGGGTTTCCAGGCCTGTCGACAGCAGGGGACGTCAGGCAGCTTCAAGGCAGCATGAAGGCAGCCTTCCAAGTGGGAAAGCAAGGATAGTTCCAGCAGGCTCCCGTTTCCACGCGCACACTCAGCTTACCTCCCTGTGGTTTCTAACCAGTCCAAAGAGACACATGTTACCCTGCGTTTGCTTCCCTGAACCAACTCCCCGAAGTAGGGTGTTCTGGGTCAAGTGAACTGCCTCAACCAAGGAATGCCCTGCCTAGTTACGCCTCTGGGGCCTGTGGCTATTCCAAAGCCTGCAGTGCCACAGGAAGCACAGGGCTGAAATCGCAGTAAGAACGCAAGCCGACTTTCTCTTGGAGGCAGGGTGACTTCCGGCAGGGGGGTCCTAGATGGAATGCGAGGCCGAGGGTTCTCTCAGGGCAGCTCCGACGAGGGCAAGGCGTAAGACCTCAAAGGCATGTGAGACGTGCCAGAAGTCTGTTGGTGAAAGTGTGGGTTTGGTGGGGAAACGAATCTGCTCCAGGAGAGAGTGCAGGGCGTTTCCCTACACTCGGCGTATGGAGAGCGGCTCCAAAGGGCTCCGGGCCTGGATGTTGCTCAGCAGACCCAGGGGTGCCCGGGAGTACTCCGTGTTCCATCCTGGAACAGGGTGCCCCCGCGAGCCTCCCAGGTGTCCAGGAAAATCTACTGCCGTTCAAGACACGCAGAGCAGAGGCTACGGCCTCACGGAAACTGCTGCGCGGCTCCGCTTCTGCACCTCACGTCAGGGCCTTCCCTCCAGGCCTGTGCTCAACCTGGCTGTCCCGTTAGCGACGCAGCATTGCGAGATGCTGACGTTCTCCTCGAGCAGAGTGCCTTCAGGAACGAGGCCCGCGAAGTAGGCAGTGTGTTTTCTCACGGCAGCTCTCGCAAGGGCGACCACAAAGATTTCCTGGGAGCTTCGGACTCACCAGAAATCTGGTCCTGAGGCCGTGTGAGGGCTCTGGAAATGGAGCTCTCCTCAAGGAACGTGCAGCGTGTTGCCCATCACTCGGCACGCACACAGGGCCTCCGAGGGGCAGAGCAATGGGCCTCGATGTTGCTCAGCCGGACCACGGCGTGGGGGGTGTCTGGAGGTCCTCAGTGACCTTGGAGGGAAATGGATGCACACCCGAGGGGCCTAGGAGTCCTCAAATGGGTAATTCCGTTAAAATAAACCCGAACGGTGACTAAGAACTCATGGAAACTGCTGCATGCCGCCCTTCCTGCCCGGCTACGCAGGGCCTAAACTGGAGGCAGATTCTCACGTTGAGTTTCCCTTTCGTTCTGGAGCTTGTCAGGCTAACCACCACCGCGGCCATGGAAGCACCGGGTTGAGACGGAGCACACTCATTTTCTTCCCAGAAGCATTTCTACCGGGTTTCCAGGCCTGTCAACAGCAGGGGACGTCAGGCAGCTTCAAGGCAGCATGAAGGCAGCCTTCCAAGTGGGAAAGCAAGGATAGTTCCAGCAGGCTCCCGTTTCCACGCGCACACTCAGCTTACCTCCCTGTGGTTTCTAACCAGTCCAAAGAGACACATGTTACCCTGCGTTTGCTTCCCTGAACCAACTCCCCGAAGTAGGGTGTTCTGGGTCAAGTGAACTGCCTCAACCAAGGAATGCCCTGCCTAGTTACGCCTCTGGGGCCTGTGGCTATTCCAAAGCCTGCAGTGCCACAGGAAGCACAGGGCTGAAATCGCAGTAAGAACGCAAGCCGACTTTCTCTTGGAGGCAGGGTGACTTCCGGCAGGGGGGTCCTAGATGGAATGCGAGGCCGAGGGTTCTCTCAGGGCAGCTCCGACGAGGGCAAGGCGTAAGACCTCAAAGGCATGTGAGACGTGCCAGAAGTCTGTTGGTGAAAGTGTGGGTTTGGTGGGGAAACGAATCTGCTCCAGGAGAGAGTGCAGGGCGTTTCCCTACACTCGGCGTATGGAGAGCGGCTCCAAAGGGCTCCGGGCCTGGATGTTGCTCAGCAGACCCAGGGGTGCCCGGGAGTACTCCGTGTTCCATCCTGGAACAGAGTGCCCCCGCGAGCCTCCCAGGTGTCCAGGAAAATCTACTGCCGTTCAAGACACGCAGAGCAGAGGCTACGGCCTCACGGAAACTGCTGCGCGGCTCCGCTTCTGCACCTCACGTCAGGGCCTTCCCTCCAGGCCTGTGCTCAACCTGGCTGTCCCGTTAGCGACGCAGCATTGCGAGATGCTGACGTTCTCCTCGAGCAGAGTGCCTTCAGGAACGAGGCCCGCGAAGTAGGCAGTGTGTTTTCTCACGGCAGCTCTCGCAAGGGCGACCACAAAGATTTCCTGGGAGCTTCGGACTCACCAGAAATCTGGTCCTGAGGCCGTGTGAGGGCTCTGGAAATGGAGCTCTCCTCAAGGAACGTGCAGCGTGTTGCCCATCACTCGGCACGCACACAGGGCCTCCGAGGGGCAGAGCAATGGGCCTCGATGTTGCTCAGCCGGACCACGGCGTGGGGGGTGTCTGGAGGTCCTCAGTGACCTTGGAGGGAAATGGATGCACACCCGAGGGGCCTAGGAGTCCTCAAATGGGTAATTCCGTTAAAATAAACCCGAACGGTGACTAAGAACTCATGGAAACTGCTGCATGCCGCCCTTCCTGCCCGGCTACGCAGGGCCTAAACTGGAGGCAGATTCTCACGTTGAGTTTCCCTTTCGTTCTGGAGCTTGTCAGGCTAACCACCACCGCGGCCATGGAAGCACCGGGTTGAGACGGAGCACACTCATTTTCTTCCCAGAAGCATTTCTACCGGGTTTCCAGGCCTGTCAACAGCAGGGGACGTCAGGCAGCTTCAAGGCAGCATGAAGGCAGCCTTCCAAGTGGGAAAGCAAGGATAGTTCCAGCAGGCTCCCGTTTCCACGCGCACACTCAGCTTACCTCCCTGTGGTTTCTAACCAGTCCAAAGAGACACATGTTACCCTGCGTTTGCTTCCCTGAACCAACTCCCCGAAGTAGGGTGTTCTGGGTCAAGTGAACTGCCTCAACCAAGGAATGCCCTGCCTAGTTACGCCTCTGGGGCCTGTGGCTATTCCAAAGCCTGCAGTGCCACAGGAAGCACAGGGCTGAAATCGCAGTAAGAACGCAAGCCGACTTTCTCTTGGAGGCAGGGTGACTTCCGGCAGGGGGGTCCTAGATGGAATGCGAGGCCGAGGGTTCTCTCAGGGCAGCTCCGACGAGGGCAAGGCGTAAGACCTCAAAGGCATGTGAGACGTGCCAGAAGTCTGTTGGTGAAAGTGTGGGTTTGGTGGGGAAACGAATCTGCTCCAGGAGAGAGTGCAGGGCGTTTCCCTACACTCGGCGTATGGAGAGCGGCTCCAAAGGGCTCCGGGCCTGGATGTTGCTCAGCAGACCCAGGGGTGCCCGGGAGTACTCCGTGTTCCATCCTGGAACAGAGTGCCCCCGCGAGCCTCCCAGGTGTCCAGGAAAATCTACTGCCGTTCAAGACACGCAGAGCAGAGGCTACGGCCTCACGGAAACTGCTGCGCGGCTCCGCTTCTGCACCTCACGTCAGGGCCTTCCCTCCAGGCCTGTGCTCAACCTGGCTGTCCCGTTAGCGACGCAGCATTGCGAGATGCTGACGTTCTCCTCGAGCAGAGTGCCTTCAGGAACGAGGCCCGCGAAGTAGGCAGTGTGTTTTCTCACGGCAGCTCTCGCAAGGGCGACCACAAAGATTTCCTGGGAGCTTCGGACTCACCAGAAATCTGGTCCTGAGGCCGTGTGAGGGCTCTGGAAATGGAGCTCTCCTCAAGGAACGTGCAGCGTGTTGCCCATCACTCGGCACGCACACAGGGCCTCCGAGGGGCAGAGCAATGGGCCTCGATGTTGCTCAGCCGGACCACGGCGTGGGGGGTGTCTGGAGGTCCTCAGTGACCTTGGAGGGAAATGGATGCACACCCGAGGGGCCTAGGAGTCCTCAAATGGGTAATTCCGTTAAAATAAACCCGAACGGTGACTAAGAACTCATGGAAACTGCTGCATGCCGCCCTTCCTGCCCGGCTACGCAGGGCCTAAACTGGAGGCAGATTCTCACGTTGAGTTTCCCTTTCGTTCTGGAGCTTGTCAGGCTAACCACCACCGCGGCCATGGAAGCACCGGGTTGAGACGGAGCACACTCATTTTCTTCCCAGAAGCATTTCTACCGGGTTTCCAGGCCTGTCAACAGCAGGGGACGTCAGGCAGCTTCAAGGCAGCATGAAGGCAGCCTTCCAAGTGGGAAAGCAAGGATAGTTCCAGCAGGCTCCCGTTTCCACGCGCACACTCAGCTTACCTCCCTGTGGTTTCTAACCAGTCCAAAGAGACACATGTTACCCTGCGTTTGCTTCCCTGAACCAACTCCCCGAAGTAGGGTGTTCTGGGTCAAGTGAACTGCCTCAACCAAGGAATGCCCTGCCTAGTTACGCCTCTGGGGCCTGTGGCTATTCCAAAGCCTGCAGTGCCACAGGAAGCACAGGGCTGAAATCGCAGTAAGAACGCAAGCCGACTTTCTCTTGGAGGCAGGGTGACTTCCGGCAGGGGGGTCCTAGATGGAATGCGAGGCCGAGGGTTCTCTCAGGGCAGCTCCGACGAGGGCAAGGCGTAAGACCTCAAAGGCATGTGAGACGTGCCAGAAGTCTGTTGGTGAAAGTGTGGGTTTGGTGGGGAAACGAATCTGCTCCAGGAGAGAGTGCAGGGCGTTTCCCTACACTCGGCGTATGGAGAGCGGCTCCAAAGGGCTCCGGGCCTGGATGTTGCTCAGCAGACCCAGGGGTGCCCGGGAGTACTCCGTGTTCCATCCTGGAACAGAGTGCCCCCGCGAGCCTCCCAGGTGTCCAGGAAAATCTACTGCCGTTCAAGACACGCAGAGCAGAGGCTACGGCCTCACGGAAACTGCTGCGCGGCTCCGCTTCTGCACCTCACGTCAGGGCCTTCCCTCCAGGCCTGTGCTCAACCTGGCTGTCCCGTTAGCGACGCAGCATTGCGAGATGCTGACGTTCTCCTCGAGCAGAGTGCCTTCAGGAACGAGGCCCGCGAAGTAGGCAGTGTGTTTTCTCACGGCAGCTCTCGCAAGGGCGACCACAAAGATTTCCTGGGAGCTTCGGACTCACCAGAAATCTGGTCCTGAGGCCGTGTGAGGGCTCTGGAAATGGAGCTCTCCTCAAGGAACGTGCAGCGTGTTGCCCATCACTCGGCACGCACACAGGGCCTCCGAGGGGCAGAGCAATGGGCCTCGATGTTGCTCAGCCGGACCACGGCGTGGGGGGTGTCTGGAGGTCCTCAGTGACCTTGGAGGGAAATGGATGCACACCCGAGGGGCCTAGGAGTCCTCAAATGGGTAATTCCGTTAAAATAAACCCGAACGGTGACTAAGAACTCATGGAAACTGCTGCATGCCGCCCTTCCTGCCCGGCTACGCAGGGCCTAAACTGGAGGCAGATTCTCTCGTTGAGTTTCCCTTTCGTTCTGGAGCTTGTCAGGCTAACCACCACCGCGGCCATGGAAGCACCGGGTTGAGACGGAGCACACTCATTTTCTTCCCAGAAGCATTTCTACCGGGTTTCCAGGCCTGTCAACAGCAGGGGACGTCAGGCAGCTTCAAGGCAGCATGAAGGCAGCCTTCCAAGTGGGAAAGCAAGGATAGTTCCAGCAGGCTCCCGTTTCCACGCGCACACTCAGCTTACCTCCCTGTGGTTTCTAACCAGTCCAAAGAGACACATGTTACCCTGCGTTTGCTTCCCTGAACCAACTCCCCGAAGTAGGGTGTTCTGGGTCAAGTGAACTGCCTCAACCAAGGAATGCCCTGCCTAGTTACGCCTCTGGGGCCTGTGGCTATTCCAAAGCCTGCAGTGCCACAGGAAGCACAGGGCTGAAATCGCAGTAAGAACGCAAGCCGACTTTCTCTTGGAGGCAGGGTGACTTCCGGCAGGGGGGTCCTAGATGGAATGCGAGGCCGAGGGTTCTCTCAGGGCAGCTCCGACGAGGGCAAGGCGTAAGACCTCAAAGGCATGTGAGACGTGCCAGAAGTCTGTTGGTGAAAGTGTGGGTTTGGTGGGGAAACGAATCTGCTCCAGGAGAGAGTGCAGGGCGTTTCCCTACACTCGGCGTATGGAGAGCGGCTCCAAAGGGCTCCGGGCCTGGATGTTGCTCAGCAGACCCAGGGGTGCCCGGGAGTACTCCGTGTTCCATCCTGGAACAGAGTGCCCCCGCGAGCCTCCCAGGTGTCCAGGAAAATCTACTGCCGTTCAAGACACGCAGAGCAGAGGCTACAGCCTCACGGAAACTGCTGCGCGGCTCCGCTTCTGCACCTCACGTCAGGGCCTTCCCTCCAGGCCTGTGCTCAACCTGGCTGTCCCGTTAGCGACGCAGCATTGCGAGATGCTGACGTTCTCCTCGAGCAGAGTGCCTTCAGGAACGAGGCCCGCGAAGTAGGCAGTGTGTTTTCTCACGGCAGCTCTCGCAAGGGCGACCACAAAGATTTCCTGGGAGCTTCGGACTCACCAGAAATCTGGTCCTGAGGCCGTGTGAGGGCTCTGGAAATGGAGCTCTCCTCAAGGAACGTGCAGCGTGTTGCCCATCACTCGGCACGCACACAGGGCCTCCGAGGGGCAGAGCAATGGGCCTCGATGTTGCTCAGCCGGACCACGGCGTGGGGGGTGTCTGGAGGTCCTCAGTGACCTTGGAGGGAAATGGATGCACACCCGAGGGGCCTAGGAGTCCTCAAATGGGTAATTCCGTTAAAATAAACCCGAACGGTGACTAAGAACTCATGGAAACTGCTGCATGCCGCCCTTCCTGCCCGGCTACGCAGGGCCTAAACTGGAGGCAGATTCTCACGTTGAGTTTCCCTTTCGTTCTGGAGCTTGTCAGGCTAACCACCACCGCGGCCATGGAAGCACCGGGTTGAGACGGAGCACACTCATTTTCTTCCCAGAAGCATTTCTACCGGGTTTCCAGGCCTGTCAACAGCAGGGGACGTCAGGCAGCTTCAAGGCAGCATGAAGGCAGCCTTCCAAGTGGGAAAGCAAGGATAGTTCCAGCAGGCTCCCGTTTCCACGCGCACACTCAGCTTACCTCCCTGTGGTTTCTAACCAGTCCAAAGAGACACATGTTACCCTGCGTTTGCTTCCCTGAACCAACTCCCCGAAGTAGGGTGTTCTGGGTCAAGTGAACTGCCTCAACCAAGGAATGCCCTGCCTAGTTACGCCTCTGGGGCCTGTGGCTATTCCAAAGCCTGCAGTGCCACAGGAAGCACAGGGCTGAAATCGCAGTAAGAACGCAAGCCGACTTTCTCTTGGAGGCAGGGTGACTTCCGGCAGGGGGGTCCTAGATGGAATGCGAGGCCGAGGGTTCTCTCAGGGCAGCTCAGACGAGGGCAAGGCGTAAGACCTCAAAGGCATGTGAGACGTGCCAGAAGTCTGTTGGTGAAAGTGTGGGTTTGGTGGGGAAACGAATCTGCTCCAGGAGAGAGTGCAGGGCGTTTCCCTACACTCGGCGTATGGAGAGCGGCTCCAAAGGGCTCCGGGCCTGGATGTTGCTCAGCAGACCCAGGGGTGCCCGGGAGTACTCCGTGTTCCAGCCTGGAACAGGGTGCCCCCGCGAGCCTCCCAGGTGTCCAGGAAAATCTACTGCCGTTCAAGACACGCAGAGCAGAGGCTACGGCCTCACGGAAACTGCTGCGCGGCTCCGCTTCTGCACCTCACGTCAGGGCCTTCCCTCCAGGCCTGTGCTCAACCTGGCTGTCCCGTTAGCGACGCAGCATTGCGAGATGCTGACGTTCTCCTCGAGCAGAGTGCCTTCAGGTACGAGGCCCGCGAAGTAGGCAAAGCAGAGTGTTTTCTCACGGCACCTCTCGCAAGGGCGACCACAAAGATTTCCTGGGAGCTTCGGACTCACCAGAAATCTGGTCCTGAGGCCGTGTGAGGGCTCTGGAAATGGAGCTCTCCTCAAGGAACGTGCAGCGTGTTGCCCATCACTCGGCACGCACACAGGGCCTCCGAGGGGCAGAGCAATGGGCCTCGATGTTGCTCAGCCGGACCACGGCGTGGGGGGTGTCTGGAGGTCCTCAGTGACCTTGGAGGGAAATGGATGCACACCCGAGGGGCCTAGGAGTCCTCAAATGGGTAATTCCGTTAAAATAAACCCGAACGGTGACTAAGAACTCATGGAAACTGCTGCATGCCGCCCTTCCTGCCCGGCTACGCAGGGCCTAAACTGGAGGCAGATTCTCACGTTGAGTTTCCCTTTCGTTCTGGAGCTTGTCAGGCTAACCACCACCGCGGCCATGGAAGCACCGGGTTGAGACGGAGCACACTCATTTTCTTCCCAGAAGCATTTCTACCGGGTTTCCAGGCCTGTCAACAGCAGGGGACGTCAGGCAGCTTCAAGGCAGCATGAAGGCAGCCTTCCAAGTGGGAAAGCAAGGATAGTTCCAGCAGGCTCCCGTTTCCACGCGCACACTCAGCTTACCTCCCTGTGGTTTCTAACCAGTCCAAAGAGACACATGTTACCCTGCGTTTGCTTCCCTGAACCAACTCCCCGAAGTAGGGTGTTCTGGGTCAAGTGAACTGCCTCAACCAAGGAATGCCCTGCCTAGTTACGCCTCTGGGGCCTGTGGCTATTCCAAAGCCTGCAGTGCCACAGGAAGCACAGGGCTGAAATCGCAGTAAGAACGCAAGCCGACTTTCTCTTGGAGGCAGGGTGACTTCCGGCAGGGGGGTCCTAGATGGAATGCGAGGCCGAGGGTTCTCTCAGGGCAGCTCCGACGAGGGCAAGGCGTAAGACCTCAAAGGCATGTGAGACGTGCCAGAAGTCTGTTGGTGAAAGTGTGGGTTTGGTGGGGAAACGAATCTGCTCCAGGAGAGAGTGCAGGGCGTTTCCCTACACTCGGCGTATGGAGAGCGGCTCCAAAGGGCTCCGGGCCTGGATGTTGCTCAGCAGACCCAGGGGTGCCCGGGAGTACTCCGTGTTCCATCCTGGAACAGAGTGCCCCCGCGAGCCTCCCAGGTGTCCAGGAAAATCTACTGCCGTTCAAGACACGCAGAGCAGAGGCTACGGCCTCACGGAAACTGCTGCGCGGCTCCGCTTCTGCACCTCACGTCAGGGCCTTCCCTCCAGGCCTGTGCTCAACCTGGCTGTCCCGTTAGCGACGCAGCATTGCGAGATGCTGACGTTCTCCTCGAGCAGAGTGCCTTCAGGAACGAGGCCCGCGAAGTAGGCAGTGTGTTTTCTCACGGCAGCTCTCGCAAGGGCGACCACAAAGATTTCCTGGGAGCTTCGGACTCACCAGAAATCTGGTCCTGAGGCCGTGTGAGGGCTCTGGAAATGGAGCTCTCCTCAAGGAACGTGCAGCGTGTTGCCCATCACTCGGCACGCACACAGGGCCTCCGAGGGGCAGAGCAATGGGCCTCGATGTTGCTCAGCCGGACCACGGCGTGGGGGGTGTCTGGAGGTCCTCAGTGACCTTGGAGGGAAATGCATGCACACCCGAGGGGCCTAGGAGTCCTCAAATGGGTAATTCCGTTAAAATAAACCCGAACGGTGACTAAGAACTCATGGAAACTGCTGCATGCCGCCCTTCCTGCCCGGCTACGCAGGGCCTAAACTGGAGGCAGATTCTCACGTTGAGTTTCCCTTTCGTTCTGGAGCTTGTCAGGCTAACCACCACCGCGGCCATGGAAGCACCGGGTTGAGACGGAGCACACTCATTTTCTTCCCAGAAGCATTTCTACCGGGTTTCCAGGCCTGTCAACAGCAGGGGACGTCAGGCAGCTTCAAGGCAGCATGAAGGCAGCCTTCCAAGTGGGAAAGCAAGGATAGTTCCAGCAGGCTCCCGTTTCCACGCGCACACTCAGCTTACCTCCCTGTGGTTTCTAACCAGTCCAAAGAGACACATGTTACCCTGCGTTTGCTTCCCTGAACCAACTCCCCGAAGTAGGGTGTTCTGGGTCAAGTGAACTGCCTCAACCAAGGAATGCCCTGCCTAGTTACGCCTCTGGGGCCTGTGGCTATTCCAAAGCCTGCAGTGCCACAGGAAGCACAGGGCTGAAATCGCAGTAAGAACGCAAGCCGACTTTCTCTTGGAGGCAGGGTGACTTCCGGCAGGGGGGTCCTAGATGGAATGCGAGGCCGAGGGTTCTCTCAGGGCAGCTCCGACGAGGGCAAGGCGTAAGACCTCAAAGGCATGTGAGACGTGCCAGAAGTCTGTTGGTGAAAGTGTGGGTTTGGTGGGGAAACGAATCTGCTCCAGGAGAGAGTGCAGGGCGTTTCCCTACACTCGGCGTATGGAGAGCGGCTCCAAAGGGCTCCGGGCCTGGATGTTGCTCAGCAGACCCAGGGGTGCCCGGGAGTACTCCGTGTTCCATCCTGGAACAGAGTGCCCCCGCGAGCCTCCCAGGTGTCCAGGAAAATCTACTGCCGTTCAAGACACGCAGAGCAGAGGCTACGGCCTCACGGAAACTGCTGCGCGGCTCCGCTTCTGCACCTCACGTCAGGGCCTTCCCTCCAGGCCTGTGCTCAACCTGGCTGTCCCGTTAGCGACGCAGCATTGCGAGATGCTGACGTTCTCCTCGAGCAGAGTGCCTTCAGGAACGAGGCCCGCGAAGTAGGCAGTGTGTTTTCTCACGGCAGCTCTCGCAAGGGCGACCACAAAGATTTCCTGGGAGCTTCGGACTCACCAGAAATCTGGTCCTGAGGCCGTGTGAGGGCTCTGGAAATGGAGCTCTCCTCAAGGAACGTGCAGCGTGTTGCCCATCACTCGGCACGCACACAGGGCCTCCGAGGGGCAGAGCAATGGGCCTCGATGTTGCTCAGCCGGACCACGGCGTGGGGGGTGTCTGGAGGTCCTCAGTGACCTTGGAGGGAAATGGATGCACACCCGAGGGGCCTAGGAGTCCTCAAATGGGTAATTCCGTTAAAATAAACCCGAACGGTGACTAAGAACTCATGGAAACTGCTGCATGCCGCCCTTCCTGCCCGGCTACGCAGGGCCTAAACTGGAGGCAGATTCTCACGTTGAGTTTCCCTTTCGTTCTGGAGCTTGTCAGGCTAACCACCACCGCGGCCATGGAAGCACCGGGTTGAGACGGAGCACACTCATTTTCTTCCCAGAAGCATTTCTACCGGGTTTCCAGGCCTGTCAACAGCAGGGGACGTCAGGCAGCTTCAAGGCAGCATGAAGGCAGCCTTCCAAGTGGGAAAGCAAGGATAGTTCCAGCAGGCTCCCGTTTCCACGCGCACACTCAGCTTACCTCCCTGTGGTTTCTAACCAGTCCAAAGAGACACATGTTACCCTGCGTTTGCTTCCCTGAACCAACTCCCCGAAGTAGGGTGTTCTGGGTCAAGTGAACTGCCTCAACCAAGGAATGCCCTGCCTAGTTACGCCTCTGGGGCCTGTGGCTATTCCAAAGCCTGCAGTGCCACAGGAAGCACAGGGCTGAAATCGCAGTAAGAACGCAAGCCGACTTTCTCTTGGAGGCAGGGTGACTTCCGGCAGGGGGGTCCTAGATGGAATGCGAGGCCGAGGGTTCTCTCAGGGCAGCTCCGACGAGGGCAAGGCGTAAGACCTCAAAGGCATGTGAGACGTGCCAGAAGTCTGTTGGTGAAAGTGTGGGTTTGGTGGGGAAACGAATCTGCTCCAGGAGAGAGTGCAGGGCGTTTCCCTACACTCGGCGTATGGAGAGCGGCTCCAAAGGGCTCCGGGCCTGGATGTTGCTCAGCAGACCCAGGGGTGCCCGGGAGTACTCCGTGTTCCATCCTGGAACAGAGTGCCCCCGCGAGCCTCCCAGGTGTCCAGGAAAATCTACTGCCGTTCAAGACACGCAGAGCAGAGGCTACGGCCTCACGGAAACTGCTGCGCGGCTCCGCTTCTGCACCTCACGTCAGGGCCTTCCCTCCAGGCCTGTGCTCAACCTGGCTGTCCCGTTAGCGACGCAGCATTGCGAGATGCTGACGTTCTCCTCGAGCAGAGTGCCTTCAGGAACGAGGCCCGCGAAGTAGGCAGTGTGTTTTCTCACGGCAGCTCTCGCAAGGGCGACCACAAAGATTTCCTGGGAGCTTCGGACTCACCAGAAATCTGGTCCTGAGGCCGTGTGAGGGCTCTGGAAATGGAGCTCTCCTCAAGGAACGTGCAGCGTGTTGCCCATCACTCGGCACGCACACAGGGCCTCCGAGGGGCAGAGCAATGGGCCTCGATGTTGCTCAGCCGGACCACGGCGTGGGGGGTGTCTGGAGGTCCTCAGTGACCTTGGAGGGAAATGGATGCACACCCGAGGGGCCTAGGAGTCCTCAAATGGGTAATTCCGTTAAAATAAACCCGAACGGTGACTAAGAACTCATGGAAACTGCTGCATGCCGCCCTTCCTGCCCGGCTACGCAGGGCCTAAACTGGAGGCAGATTCTCTCGTTGAGTTTCCCTTTCGTTCTGGAGCTTGTCAGGCTAACCACCACCGCGGCCATGGAAGCACCGGGTTGAGACGGAGCACACTCATTTTCTTCCCAGAAGCATTTCTACCGGGTTTCCAGGCCTGTCAACAGCAGGGGACGTCAGGCAGCTTCAAGGCAGCATGAAGGCAGCCTTCCAAGTGGGAAAGCAAGGATAGTTCCAGCAGGCTCCCGTTTCCACGCGCACACTCAGCTTACCTCCCTGTGGTTTCTAACCAGTCCAAAGAGACACATGTTACCCTGCGTTTGCTTCCCTGAACCAACTCCCCGAAGTAGGGTGTTCTGGGTCAAGTGAACTGCCTCAACCAAGGAATGCCCTGCCTAGTTACGCCTCTGGGGCCTGTGGCTATTCCAAAGCCTGCAGTGCCACAGGAAGCACAGGGCTGAAATCGCAGTAAGAACGCAAGCCGACTTTCTCTTGGAGGCAGGGTGACTTCCGGCAGGGGGGTCCTAGATGGAATGCGAGGCCGAGGGTTCTCTCAGGGCAGCTCCGACGAGGGCAAGGCGTAAGACCTCAAAGGCATGTGAGACGTGCCAGAAGTCTGTTGGTGAAAGTGTGGGTTTGGTGGGGAAACGAATCTGCTCCAGGAGAGAGTGCAGGGCGTTTCCCTACACTCGGCGTATGGAGAGCGGCTCCAAAGGGCTCCGGGCCTGGATGTTGCTCAGCAGACCCAGGGGTGCCCGGGAGTACTCCGTGTTCCATCCTGGAACAGAGTGCCCCCGCGAGCCTCCCAGGTGTCCAGGAAAATCTACTGCCGTTCAAGACACGCAGAGCAGAGGCTACGGCCTCACGGAAACTGCTGCGCGGCTCCGCTTCTGCACCTCACGTCAGGGCCTTCCCTCCAGGCCTGTGCTCAACCTGGCTGTCCCGTTAGCGACGCAGCATTGCGAGATGCTGACGTTCTCCTCGAGCAGAGTGCCTTCAGGAACGAGGCCCGCGAAGTAGGCAGTGTGTTTTCTCACGGCAGCTCTCGCAAGGGCGACCACAAAGATTTCCTGGGAGCTTCGGACTCACCAGAAATCTGGTCCTGAGGCCGTGTGAGGGCTCTGGAAATGGAGCTCTCCTCAAGGAACGTGCAGCGTGTTGCCCATCACTCGGCACGCACACAGGGCCTCCGAGGGGCAGAGCAATGGGCCTCGATGTTGCTCAGCCGGACCACGGCGTGGGGGGTGTCTGGAGGTCCTCAGTGACCTTGGAGGGAAATGGATGCACACCCGAGGGGCCTAGGAGTCCTCAAATGGGTAATTCCGTTAAAATAAACCCGAACGGTGACTAAGAACTCATGGAAACTGCTGCATGCCGCCCTTCCTGCCCGGCTACGCAGGGCCTAAACTGGAGGCAGATTCTCACGTTGAGTTTCCCTTTCGTTCTGGAGCTTGTCAGGCTAACCACCACCGCGGCCATGGAAGCACCGGGTTGAGACGGAGCACACTCATTTTCTTCCCAGAAGCATTTCTACCGGGTTTCCAGGCCTGTCAACAGCAGGGGACGTCAGGCAGCTTCAAGGCAGCATGAAGGCAGCCTTCCAAGTGGGAAAGCAAGGATAGTTCCAGCAGGCTCCCGTTTCCACGCGCACACTCAGCTTACCTCCCTGTGGTTTCTAACCAGTCCAAAGAGACACATGTTACCCTGCGTTTGCTTCCCTGAACCAACTCCCCGAAGTAGGGTGTTCTGGGTCAAGTGAACTGCCTCAACCAAGGAATGCCCTGCCTAGTTACGCCTCTGGGGCCTGTGGCTATTCCAAAGCCTGCAGTGCCACAGGAAGCACAGGGCTGAAATCGCAGTAAGAACGCAAGCCGACTTTCTCTTGGAGGCAGGGTGACTTCCGGCAGGGGGGTCCTAGATGGAATGCGAGGCCGAGGGTTCTCTCAGGGCAGCTCCGACGAGGGCAAGGCGTAAGACCTCAAAGGCATGTGAGACGTGCCAGAAGTCTGTTGGTGAAAGTGTGGGTTTGGTGGGGAAACGAATCTGCTCCAGGAGAGAGTGCAGGGCGTTTCCCTACACTCGGCGTATGGAGAGCGGCTCCAAAGGGCTCCGGGCCTGGATGTTGCTCAGCAGACCCAGGGGTGCCCGGGAGTACTCCGTGTTCCAGCCTGGAACAGGGTGCCCCCGCGAGCCTCCCAGGTGTCCAGGAAAATCTACTGCCGTTCAAGACACGCAGAGCAGAGGCTACGGCCTCACGGAAACTGCTGCGCGGCTCCGCTTCTGCACCTCACGTCAGGGCCTTCCCTCCAGGCCTGTGCTCAACCTGGCTGTCCCGTTAGCGACGCAGCATTGCGAGATGCTGACGTTCTCCTCGAGCAGAGTGCCTTCAGGTACGAGGCGCGCGAAGTAGGCAAAGCAGAGTGTTTTCTCACGGCACCTCTCGCAAGGGCGACCACAAAGATTTCCTGGGAGCTTCGGACTCACCAGAAATCTGGTCCTGAGGCCGTGTGAGGGCTCTGGAAATGGAGCTCTCCTCAAGGAACGTGCAGCGTGTTGCCCATCACTCGGCACGCACACAGGGCCTCCGAGGGGCAGAGCAATGGGCCTCGATGTTGCTCAGCCGGACCACGGCGTGGGGGGTGTCTGGAGGTCCTCAGTGACCTTGGAGGGAAATGCATGCACACCCGAGGGGCCTAGGAGTCCTCAAATGGGTAATTCCGTTAAAATAAACCCGAACGGTGACTAAGAACTCATGCAAACTGCTGCATGCCGCCCTTCCTGCCCGGCTACGCAGGGCCTAAACTGGAGGCAGATTCTCACGTTGAGTTTCCCTTTCGTTCTGGAGCTTGTCAGGCTAACCACCACCGCGGCCATGGAAGCACCGGGTTGAGACGGAGCACACTCATTTTCTTCCCAGAAGCATTTCTACCGGGTTTCCAGGCCTGTCAACAGCAGGGGACGTCAGGCAGCTTCAAGGCAGCATGAAGGCAGCCTTCCAAGTGGGAAAGCAAGGATAGTTCCAGCAGGCTCCCGTTTCCACGCGCACACTCAGCTTACCTCCCTGTGGTTTCTAACCAGTCCAAAGAGACACATGTTACCCTGCGTTTGCTTCCCTGAACCAACTCCCCGAAGTAGGGTGTTCTGGGTCAAGTGAACTGCCTCAACCAAGGAATGCCCTGCCTAGTTACGCCTCTGGGGCCTGTGGCTATTCCAAAGCCTGCAGTGCCACAGGAAGCACAGGGCTGAAATCGCAGTAAGAACGCAAGCCGACTTTCTCTTGGAGGCAGGGTGACTTCCGGCAGGGGGGTCCTAGATGGAATGCGAGGCCGAGGGTTCTCTCAGGGCAGCTCCGACGAGGGCAAGGCGTAAGACCTCAAAGGCATGTGAGACGTGCCAGAAGTCTGTTGGTGAAAGTGTGGGTTTGGTGGGGAAACGAATCTGCTCCAGGAGAGAGTGCAGGGCGTTTCCCTACACTCGGCGTATGGAGAGCGGCTCCAAAGGGCTCCGGGCCTGGATGTTGCTCAGCAGACCCAGGGGTGCCCGGGAGTACTCCGTGTTCCATCCTGGAACAGAGTGCCCCCGCGAGCCTCCCAGGTGTCCAGGAAAATCTACTGCCGTTCAAGACACGCAGAGCAGAGGCTACGGCCTCACGGAAACTGCTGCGCGGCTCCGCTTCTGCACCTCACGTCAGGGCCTTCCCTCCAGGCCTGTGCTCAACCTGGCTGTCCCGTTAGCGACGCAGCATTGCGAGATGCTGACGTTCTCCTCGAGCAGAGTGCCTTCAGGAACGAGGCCCGCGAAGTAGGCAGTGTGTTTTCTCACGGCAGCTCTCGCAAGGGCGACCACAAAGATTTCCTGGGAGCTTCGGACTCACCAGAAATCTGGTCCTGAGGCCGTGTGAGGGCTCTGGAAATGGAGCTCTCCTCAAGGAACGTGCAGCGTGTTGCCCATCACTCGGCACGCACACAGGGCCTCCGAGGGGCAGAGCAATGGGCCTCGATGTTGCTCAGCCGGACCACGGCGTGGGGGGTGTCTGGAGGTCCTCAGTGACCTTGGAGGGAAATGCATGCACACCCGAGGGGCCTAGGAGTCCTCAAATGGGTAATTCCGTTAAAATAAACCCGAACGGTGACTAAGAACTCATGGAAACTGCTGCATGCCGCCCTTCCTGCCCGGCTACGCAGGGCCTAAACTGGAGGCAGATTCTCACGTTGAGTTTCCCTTTCGTTCTGGAGCTTGTCAGGCTAACCACCACCGCGGCCATGGAAGCACCGGGTTGAGACGGAGCACACTCATTTTCTTCCCAGAAGCATTTCTACCGGGTTTCCAGGCCTGTCAACAGCAGGGGACGTCAGGCAGCTTCAAGGCAGCATGAAGGCAGCCTTCCAAGTGGGAAAGCAAGGATAGTTCCAGCAGGCTCCCGTTTCCACGCGCACACTCAGCTTACCTCCCTGTGGTTTCTAACCAGTCCAAAGAGACACATGTTACCCTGCGTTTGCTTCCCTGAACCAACTCCCCGAAGTAGGGTGTTCTGGGTCAAGTGAACTGCCTCAACCAAGGAATGCCCTGCCTAGTTACGCCTCTGGGGCCTGTGGCTATTCCAAAGCCTGCAGTGCCACAGGAAGCACAGGGCTGAAATCGCAGTAAGAACGCAAGCCGACTTTCTCTTGGAGGCAGGGTGACTTCCGGCAGGGGGGTCCTAGATGGAATGCGAGGCCGAGGGTTCTCTCAGGGCAGCTCCGACGAGGGCAAGGCGTAAGACCTCAAAGGCATGTGAGACGTGCCAGAAGTCTGTTGGTGAAAGTGTGGGTTTGGTGGGGAAACGAATCTGCTCCAGGAGAGAGTGCAGGGCGTTTCCCTACACTCGGCGTATGGAGAGCGGCTCCAAAGGGCTCCGGGCCTGGATGTTGCTCAGCAGACCCAGGGGTGCCCGGGAGTACTCCGTGTTCCAGCCTGGAACAGAGTGCCCCCGCGAGCCTCCCAGGTGTCCAGGAAAATCTACTGCCGTTCAAGACACGCAGAGCAGAGGCTACGGCCTCACGGAAACTGCTGCGCGGCTCCGCTTCTGCACCTCACGTCAGGGCCTTCCCTCCAGGCCTGTGCTCAACCTGGCTGTCCCGTTAGCGACGCAGCATTGCGAGATGCTGACGTTCTCCTCGAGCAGAGTGCCTTCAGGAACGAGGCCCGCGAAGTAGGCAGTGTGTTTTCTCACGGCAGCTCTCGCAAGGGCGACCACAAAGATTTCCTGGGAGCTTCGGACTCACCAGAAATCTGGTCCTGAGGCCGTGTGAGGGCTCTGGAAATGGAGCTCTCCTCAAGGAACGTGCAGCGTGTTGCCCATCACTCGGCACGCACACAGGGCCTCCGAGGGGCAGAGCAATGGGCCTCGATGTTGCTCAGCCGGACCACGGCGTGGGGGGTGTCTGGAGGTCCTCAGTGACCTTGGAGGGAAATGGATGCACACCCGAGGGGCCTAGGAGTCCTCAAATGGGTAATTCCGTTAAAATAAACCCGAACGGTGACTAAGAACTCATGGAAACTGCTGCATGCCGCCCTTCCTGCCCGGCTACGCAGGGCCTAAACTGGAGGCAGATTCTCACGTTGAGTTTCCCTTTCGTTCTGGAGCTTGTCAGGCTAACCACCACCGCGGCCATGGAAGCACCGGGTTGAGACGGAGCACACTCATTTTCTTCCCAGAAGCATTTCTACCGGGTTTCCAGGCCTGTCAACAGCAGGGGACGTCAGGCAGCTTCAAGGCAGCATGAAGGCAGCCTTCCAAGTGGGAAAGCAAGGATAGTTCCAGCAGGCTCCCGTTTCCACGCGCACACTCAGCTTACCTCCCTGTGGTTTCTAACCAGTCCAAAGAGACACATGTTACCCTGCGTTTGCTTCCCTGAACCAACTCCCCGAAGTAGGGTGTTCTGGGTCAAGTGAACTGCCTCAACCAAGGAATGCCCTGCCTAGTTACGCCTCTGGGGCCTGTGGCTATTCCAAAGCCTGCAGTGCCACAGGAAGCACAGGGCTGAAATCGCAGTAAGAACGCAAGCCGACTTTCTCTTGGAGGCAGGGTGACTTCCGGCAGGGGGGTCCTAGATGGAATGCGAGGCCGAGGGTTCTCTCAGGGCAGCTCCGACGAGGGCAAGGCGTAAGACCTCAAAGGCATGTGAGACGTGCCAGAAGTCTGTTGGTGAAAGTGTGGGTTTGGTGGGGAAACGAATCTGCTCCAGGAGAGAGTGCAGGGCGTTTCCCTACACTCGGCGTATGGAGAGCGGCTCCAAAGGGCTCCGGGCCTGGATGTTGCTCAGCAGACCCAGGGGTGCCCGGGAGTACTCCGTGTTCCATCCTGGAACAGAGTGCCCCCGCGAGCCTCCCAGGTGTCCAGGAAAATCTACTGCCGTTCAAGACACGCAGAGCAGAGGCTACGGCCTCACGGAAACTGCTGCGCGGCTCCGCTTCTGCACCTCACGTCAGGGCCTTCCCTCCAGGCCTGTGCTCAACCTGGCTGTCCCGTTAGCGACGCAGCATTGCGAGATGCTGACGTTCTCCTCGAGCAGAGTGCCTTCAGGAACGAGGCCCGCGAAGTAGGCAGTGTGTTTTCTCACGGCAGCTCTCGCAAGGGCGACCACAAAGATTTCCTGGGAGCTTCGGACTCACCAGAAATCTGGTCCTGAGGCCGTGTGAGGGCTCTGGAAATGGAGCTCTCCTCAAGGAACGTGCAGCGTGTTGCCCATCACTCGGCACGCACACAGGGCCTCCGAGGGGCAGAGCAATGGGCCTCGATGTTGCTCAGCCGGACCACGGCGTGGGGGGTGTCTGGAGGTCCTCAGTGACCTTGGAGGGAAATGGATGCACACCCGAGGGGCCTAGGAGTCCTCAAATGGGTAATTCCGTTAAAATAAACCCGAACGGTGACTAAGAACTCATGGAAACTGCTGCATGCCGCCCTTCCTGCCCGGCTACGCAGGGCCTAAACTGGAGGCAGATTCTCACGTTGAGTTTCCCTTTCGTTCTGGAGCTTGTCAGGCTAACCACCACCGCGGCCATGGAAGCACCGGGTTGAGACGGAGCACACTCATTTTCTTCCCAGAAGCATTTCTACCGGGTTTCCAGGCCTGTCAACAGCAGGGGACGTCAGGCAGCTTCAAGGCAGCATGAAGGCAGCCTTCCAAGTGGGAAAGCAAGGATAGTTCCAGCAGGCTCCCGTTTCCACGCGCACACTCAGCTTACCTCCCTGTGGTTTCTAACCAGTCCAAAGAGACACATGTTACCCTGCGTTTGCTTCCCTGAACCAACTCCCCGAAGTAGGGTGTTCTGGGTCAAGTGAACTGCCTCAACCAAGGAATGCCCTGCCTAGTTACGCCTCTGGGGCCTGTGGCTATTCCAAAGCCTGCAGTGCCACAGGAAGCACAGGGCTGAAATCGCAGTAAGAACGCAAGCCGACTTTCTCTTGGAGGCAGGGTGACTTCCGGCAGGGGGGTCCTAGATGGAATGCGAGGCCGAGGGTTCTCTCAGGGCAGCTCCGACGAGGGCAAGGCGTAAGACCTCAAAGGCATGTGAGACGTGCCAGAAGTCTGTTGGTGAAAGTGTGGGTTTGGTGGGGAAACGAATCTGCTCCAGGAGAGAGTGCAGGGCGTTTCCCTACACTCGGCGTATGGAGAGCGGCTCCAAAGGGCTCCGGGCCTGGATGTTGCTCAGCAGACCCAGGGGTGCCCGGGAGTACTCCGTGTTCCATCCTGGAACAGAGTGCCCCCGCGAGCCTCCCAGGTGTCCAGGAAAATCTACTGCCGTTCAAGACACGCAGAGCAGAGGCTACGGCCTCACGGAAACTGCTGCGCGGCTCCGCTTCTGCACCTCACGTCAGGGCCTTCCCTCCAGGCCTGTGCTCAACCTGGCTGTCCCGTTAGCGACGCAGCATTGCGAGATGCTGACGTTCTCCTCGAGCAGAGTGCCTTCAGGAACGAGGCCCGCGAAGTAGGCAGTGTGTTTTCTCACGGCAGCTCTCGCAAGGGCGACCACAAAGATTTCCTGGGAGCTTCGGACTCACCAGAAATCTGGTCCTGAGGCCGTGTGAGGGCTCTGGAAATGGAGCTCTCCTCAAGGAACGTGCAGCGTGTTGCCCATCACTCGGCACGCACACAGGGCCTCCGAGGGGCAGAGCAATGGGCCTCGATGTTGCTCAGCCGGACCACGGCGTGGGGGGTGTCTGGAGGTCCTCAGTGACCTTGGAGGGAAATGGATGCACACCCGAGGGGCCTAGGAGTCCTCAAATGGGTAATTCCGTTAAAATAAACCCGAACGGTGACTAAGAACTCATGGAAACTGCTGCATGCCGCCCTTCCTGCCCGGCTACGCAGGGCCTAAACTGGAGGCAGATTCTCACGTTGAGTTTCCCTTTCGTTCTGGAGCTTGTCAGGCTAACCACCACCGCGGCCATGGAAGCACCGGGTTGAGACGGAGCACACTCATTTTCTTCCCAGAAGCATTTCTACCGGGTTTCCAGGCCTGTCAACAGCAGGGGACGTCAGGCAGCTTCAAGGCAGCATGAAGGCAGCCTTCCAAGTGGGAAAGCAAGGATAGTTCCAGCAGGCTCCCGTTTCCACGCGCACACTCAGCTTACCTCCCTGTGGTTTCTAACCAGTCCAAAGAGACACATGTTACCCTGCGTTTGCTTCCCTGAACCAACTCCCCGAAGTAGGGTGTTCTGGGTCAAGTGAACTGCCTCAACCAAGGAATGCCCTGCCTAGTTACGCCTCTGGGGCCTGTGGCTATTCCAAAGCCTGCAGTGCCACAGGAAGCACAGGGCTGAAATCGCAGTAAGAACGCAAGCCGACTTTCTCTTGGAGGCAGGGTGACTTCCGGCAGGGGGGTCCTAGATGGAATGCGAGGCCGAGGGTTCTCTCAGGGCAGCTCCGACGAGGGCAAGGCGTAAGACCTCAAAGGCATGTGAGACGTGCCAGAAGTCTGTTGGTGAAAGTGTGGGTTTGGTGGGGAAACGAATCTGCTCCAGGAGAGAGTGCAGGGCGTTTCCCTACACTCGGCGTATGGAGAGCGGCTCCAAAGGGCTCCGGGCCTGGATGTTGCTCAGCAGACCCAGGGGTGCCCGGGAGTACTCCGTGTTCCAGCCTGGAACAGGGTGCCCCCGCGAGCCTCCCAGGTGTCCAGGAAAATCTACTGCCGTTCAAGACACGCAGAGCAGAGGCTACGGCCTCACGGAAACTGCTGCGCGGCTCCGCTTCTGCACCTCACGTCAGGGCCTTCCCTCCAGGCCTGTGCTCAACCTGGCTGTCCCGTTAGCGACGCAGCATTGCGAGATGCTGACGTTCTCCTCGAGCAGAGTGCCTTCAGGTACGAGGCGCGCGAAGTAGGCAAAGCAGAGTGTTTTCTCACGGCACCTCTCGCAAGGGCGACCACAAAGATTTCCTGGGAGCTTCGGACTCACCAGAAATCTGGTCCTGAGGCCGTGTGAGGGCTCTGGAAATGGAGCTCTCCTCAAGGAACGTGCAGCGTGTTGCCCATCACTCGGCACGCACACAGGGCCTCCGAGGGGCAGAGCAATGGGCCTCGATGTTGCTCAGCCGGACCACGGCGTGGGGGGTGTCTGGAGGTCCTCAGTGACCTTGGAGGGAAATGCATGCACACCCGAGGGGCCTAGGAGTCCTCAAATGGGTAATTCCGTTAAAATAAACCCGAACGGTGACTAAGAACTCATGCAAACTGCTGCATGCCGCCCTTCCTGCCCGGCTACGCAGGGCCTAAACTGGAGGCAGATTCTCACGTTGAGTTTCCCTTTCGTTCTGGAGCTTGTCAGGCTAACCACCACCGCGGCCATGGAAGCACCGGGTTGAGACGGAGCACACTCATTTTCTTCCCAGAAGCATTTCTACCGGATTTCCAGGCCTGTCAACAGCAGGGGACGTCAGGCAGCTTCAAGGCAGCATGAAGGCAGCCTTCCAAGTGGGAAAGCAAGGATAGTTCCAGCAGGCTCCCGTTTCCACGCGCACACTCAGCTTACCTCCCTGTGGTTTCTAACCAGTCCAAAGAGACACATGTTACCCTGCGTTTGCTTCCCTGAACCAACTCCCCGAAGTAGGGTGTTCTGGGTCAAGTGAACTGCCTCAACCAAGGAATGCCCTGCCTAGTTACGCCTCTGGGGCCTGTGGCTATTCCAAAGCCTGCAGTGCCACAGGAAGCACAGGGCTGAAATCGCAGTAAGAACGCAAGCCGACTTTCTCTTGGAGGCAGGGTGACTTCCGGCAGGGGGGTCCTAGATGGAATGCGAGGCCGAGGGTTCTCTCAGGGCAGCTCCGACGAGGGCAAGGCGTAAGACCTCAAAGGCATGTGAGACGTGCCAGAAGTCTGTTGGTGAAAGTGTGGGTTTGGTGGGGAAACGAATCTGCTCCAGGAGAGAGTGCAGGGCGTTTCCCTACACTCGGCGTATGGAGAGCGGCTCCAAAGGGCTCCGGGCCTGGATGTTGCTCAGCAGACCCAGGGGTGCCCGGGAGTACTCCGTGTTCCATCCTGGAACAGAGTGCCCCCGAGAGCCTCCCAGGTGTCCAGGAAAATCTACTGCCGTTCAAGACACGCAGAGCAGAGGCTACGGCCTCACGGAAACTGCTGCGCGGCTCCGCTTCTGCACCTCACGTCAGGGCCTTCCCTCCAGGCCTGTGCTCAACCTGGCTGTCCCGTTAGCGACGCAGCATTGCGAGATGCTGACGTTCTCCTCGAGCAGAGTGCCTTCAGGAACGAGGCCCGCGAAGTAGGCAGTGTGTTTTCTCACGGCAGCTCTCGCAAGGGCGACCACAAAGATTTCCTGGGAGCTTCGGACTCACCAGAAATCTGGTCCTGAGGCCGTGTGAGGGCTCTGGAAATGGAGCTCTCCTCAAGGAACGTGCAGCGTGTTGCCCATCACTCGGCACGCACACAGGGCCTCCGAGGGGCAGAGCAATGGGCCTCGATGTTGCTCAGCCGGACCACGGCGTGGGGGGTGTCTGGAGGTCCTCAGTGACCTTGGAGGGAAATGGATGCACACCCGAGGGGCCTAGGAGTCCTCAAATGGGTAATTCCGTTAAAATAAACCCGAACGGTGACTAAGAACTCATGGAAACTGCTGCATGCCGCCCTTCCTGCCCGGCTACGCAGGGCCTAAACTGGAGGCAGATTCTCACGTTGAGTTTCCCTTTCGTTCTGGAGCTTGTCAGGCTAACCACCACCGCGGCCATGGAAGCACCGGGTTGAGACGGAGCACACTCATTTTCTTCCCAGAAGCATTTCTACCGGGTTTCCAGGCCTGTCGACAGCAGGGGACGTCAGGCAGCTTCAAGGCAGCATGAAGGCAGCCTTCCAAGTGGGAAAGCAAGGATAGTTCCAGCAGGCTCCCGTTTCCACGCGCACACTCAGCTTACCTCCCTGTGGTTTCTAACCAGTCCAAAGACACACATGTTACCCTGCGTTTGCTTCCCTGAACCAACTCCCCGAAGTAGGGTGTTCTGGGTCAAGTGAACTGCCTCAACCAAGGAATGCCCTGCCTAGTTACGCCTCTGGGGCCTGTGGCTATTCCAAAGCCTGCAGTGCCACAGGAAGCACAGGGCTGAAATCGCAGTAAGAACGCAAGCCGACTTTCTCTTGGAGGCAGGGTGACTTCCGGCAGGGGGGTCCTAGATGGAATGCGAGGCCGAGGGTTCTCTCAGGGCAGCTCAGACGAGGGCAAGGCGTAAGACCTCAAAGGCATGTGAGACGTGCCAGAAGTCTGTTGGTGAAAGTGTGGGTTTGGTGGGGAAACGAATCTGCTCCAGGAGAGAGTGCAGGGCGTTTCCCTACACTCGGCGTATGGAGAGCGGCTCCAAAGGGCTCCGGGCCTGGATGTTGCTCAGCAGACCCAGGGGTGCCCGGGAGTACTCCGTGTTCCAGCCTGGAACAGGGTGCCCCCGCGAGCCTCCCAGGTGTCCAGGAAAATCTACTGCCATTCAAGACACTCAGAGCAGAGGCTACGGCCTCACGGAAACTGCTGCGCGGCTCCGCTTCTGCACCTCACGTCAGGGCCTTCCCTCCAGGCCTGTGCTCAATCTGGCTGTCCCGTTAGCGACGCAGCATTGCGAGATGCTGACGTTCTCCTCGAGCAGAGTGCCTTCAGGTATGAGGCCCGCGAAGGAGGCAGTGTGTTTTCTCACGGCAGCTCTCGCAAGGGCGACCACAAAGATTTCCTGGGAGCTTCGGACTCACCAGAAATCTGGTCCTGAGGCCGTGTGAGGGCTCTGGAAATGGAGCTCTCCTCAAGGAACGTGCAGCGTGTTGCCCATCACTCGGCACGCACACAGGGCCTCCGAGGGGCAGAGCAATGGGCCTCGATGTTGCTCAGCCGGACCACGGTGTGGGGGGTGGCTGGAGGTCCTCAGTGACCTTGGAGGGAAATGCATGCACACCCGAGGGGCCTAGGAGTCCTCAAATGGGTAATTCCGTTAAAATAAACCCGAACGGTGACTAAGAACTCATGGAAACTGCTGCATGCCGCCCTTCCTGCCCGGCTACGCAGGGCCTAAACTGGAGGCAGATTCTCACGTTGAGTTTCCCTTTCGTTCTGGAGCTTGTCAGGCTAACCACCACCGCGGCCATGGAAGCACCGGGTTGAGACGGAGCACACTCATTTTCTTCCCAGAAGCATTTCTACCGGGTTTCCAGGCCTGTCAACAGCAGGGGACGTCAGGCAGCTTCAAGGCAGCATGAAGGCAGCCTTCCAAGTGGGAAAGCAAGGATAGTTCCAGCAGGCTCCCGTTTCCACGCGCACACTCAGCTTACCTCCCTGTGGTTTCTAACCAGTCCAAAGACACACATGTTACCCTGCGTTTGCTTCCCTGAACCAACTCCCCGAAGTAGGGTGTTCTGGGTCAAGTGAACTGCCTCAACCAAGGAATGCCCTGCCTAGTTACGCCTCTGGGGCCTGTGGCTATTCCAAAGCCTGCAGTGCCACAGGAAGCACAGGGCTGAAATCGCAGTAAGAACGCAAGCCGACTTTCTCTTGGAGGCAGGGTGACTTCCGGCAGGGGGGTCCTAGATGGAATGCGAGGCCGAGGGTTCTCTCAGGGCAGCTCAGACGAGGGCAAGGCGTAAGACCTCAAAGGCATGTGAGACGTGCCAGAAGTCTGTTGGTGAAAGTGTGGGTTTGGTGGGGAAACGAATCTGCTCCAGGAGAGAGTGCAGGGCGTTTCCCTACACTCGGCGTATGGAGAGCGGCTCCAAAGGGCTCCGGGCCTGGATGTTGCTCAGCAGACCCAGGGGTGCCCGGGAGTACTCCGTGTTCCAGCCTGGAACAGGGTGCCCCCGCGAGCCTCCCAGGTGTCCAGGAAAATCTACTGCCGTTCAAGACACGCAGAGCAGAGGCTACGGCCTCACGGAAACTGCTGCGCGGCTCCGCTTCTGCACCTCACGTCAGGGCCTTCCCTCCAGGCCTGTGCTCAATCTGGCTGTCCCGTTAGCGACGCAGCATTGCGAGATGCTGACGTTCTCCTCGAGCAGAGTGCCTTCAGGTATGAGGCCCGCGAAGGAGGCAGTGTGTTTTCTCACGGCAGCTCTCGCAAGGGCGACCACAAAGATTTCCTGGGAGCTTCGGACTCACCAGAAATCTGGTCCTGAGGCCGTGTGAGGGCTCTGGAAATGGAGCTCTCCTCAAGGAACGTGCAGCGTGTTGCCCATCACTCGGCACGCACACAGGGCCTCCGAGGGGCAGAGCAATGGGCCTCGATGTTGCTCAGCCGGACCACGGTGTGGGGGGTGGCTGGAGGTCCTCAGTGACCTTGGAGGGAAATGCATGCACACCCGAGGGGCCTAGGAGTCCTCAAATGGGTAATTCCGTTAAAATAAACCCGAACGGTGACTAAGAACTCATGGAAACTGCTGCATGCCGCCCTTCCTGCCCGGCTACGCAGGGCCTAAACTGGAGGCAGATTCTCACGTTGAGTTTCCCTTTCGTTCTGGAGCTTGTCAGGCTAACCACCACCGCGGCCATGGAAGCACCGGGTTGAGACGGAGCACACTCATTTTCTTCCCAGAAGCATTTCTACCGGGTTTCCAGGCCTGTCAACAGCAGGGGACGTCAGGCAGCTTCAAGGCAGCATGAAGGCAGCCTTCCAAGTGGGAAAGCAAGGATAGTTCCAGCAGGCTCCCGTTTCCACGCGCACACTCAGCTTACCTCCCTGTGGTTTCTAACCAGTCCAAAGAGACACATGTTACCCTGCGTTTGCTTCCCTGAACCAACTCCCCGAAGTAGGGTGTTCTGGGTCAAGTGAACTGCCTCAACCAAGGAATGCCCTGCCTAGTTACGCCTCTGGGGCCTGTGGCTATTCCAAAGCCTGCAGTGCCACAGGAAGCACAGGGCTGAAATCGCAGTAAGAACGCAAGCCGACTTTCTCTTGGAGGCAGGGTGACTTCCGGCAGGGGGGTCCTAGATGGAATGCGAGGCCGAGGGTTCTCTCAGGGCAGCTCCGACGAGGGCAAGGCGTAAGACCTCAAAGGCATGTGAGACGTGCCAGAAGTCTGTTGGTGAAAGTGTGGGTTTGGTGGGGAAACGAATCTGCTCCAGGAGAGAGTGCAGGGCGTTTCCCTATACTCGGCTTATGGAGAGCGGCTCCAAAGGGCTCCGGGCCTGGATGTTGCTCAGCAGACCCAGGGGTGCCCGGGAGTACTCCGTGTTCCAGCCTGGAACAGGGTGCCCCCGCGAGCCTCCCAGGTGTCCAGGAAAATCTACTGCCGTTCAAGACACGCAGAGCAGAGGCTACGGCCTCACGGAAACTGCTGCGCGGCTCCGCTTCTGCACCTCACGTCAGGGCCTTCCCTCCAGGCCTGTGCTCAACCTGGCTGTCCCGTTAGCGACGCAGCATTGCGAGATGCTGATGTTCTCCTCGAGCAGAGTGCCTTCAGGTACGAGGCCCGCGAAGTAGGCAGTGTGTTTTCTCACGGCAGCTCTCGCAAGGGCGACCACAAAGATATCCTGGGAGCTTCGGACTCACCAGAAATCTGGTCCTGAGGCCGTGTGAGGGCTCTGGAAATGGAGCTCTCCTCAAGGAACGTGCAGCGTGTTGCCCATCACTCGGCACGCACACAGGGCCTCCGAGGGGCAGAGCAATGGGCCTCGATGTTGCTCAGCCGGACCACGGCGTGGGGGGTGTCTGGAGGTCCTCAGTGACCTTGGAGGGAAATGCATGCACACCCGAGGGGCCTAGGAGTCCTCAAATGGGTAATTCCGTTAAAATAAACCCGAACGGTGACTAAGAACTCATGGAAACTGCTGCATGCCGCCCTTCCTGCCCGGCTACGCAGGGCCTAAACTGGAGGCAGATTCTCACGTTGAGTTTCCCTTTCGTTCTGGAGCTTGTCAGGCTAACCACCACCGCGGCCATGGAAGCACCGGGTTGAGACGGAGCACACTCATTTTCTTCCCAGAAGCATTTCTACCGGGTTTCCAGGCCTGTCAACAGCAGGGGACGTCAGGCAGCTTCAAGGCAGCATGAAGGCAGCCTTCCAAGTGGGAAAGCAAGGATAGTTCCAGCAGGCTCCCGTTTCCACGCGCACACTCAGCTTACCTCCCTGTGGTTTCTAACCAGTCCAAAGAGACACATGTTACCCTGCGTTTGCTTCCCTGAACCAACTCCCCGAAGTAGGGTGTTCTGGGTCAAGTGAACTGCCTCAACCAAGGAATGCCCTGCCTAGTTACGCCTCTGGGGCCTGTGGCTATTCCAAAGCCTGCAGTGCCACAGGAAGCACAGGGCTGAAATCGCAGTAAGAACGCAAGCCGACTTTCTCTTGGAGGCAGGGTGACTTCCGGCAGGGGGGTCCTAGATGGAATGCGAGGCCGAGGGTTCTCTCAGGGCAGCTCCGACGAGGGCAAGGCGTAAGACCTCAAAGGCATGTGAGACGTGCCAGAAGTCTGTTGGTGAAAGTGTGGGTTTGGTGGGGAAACGAATCTGCTCCAGGAGAGAGTGCAGGGCGTTTCCCTACACTCGGCGTATGGAGAGCGGCTCCAAAGGGCTCCGGGCCTGGATGTTGCTCAGCAGACCCAGGGGTGCCCGGGAGTACTCCGTGTTCCAGCCTGGAACAGGGTGCCCCCGCGAGCCTCCCAGGTGTCCAGGAAAATCTACTGCCGTTCAAGACACGCAGAGCAGAGGCTACGGCCTCACGGAAACTGCTGCGCGGCTCCGCTTCTGCACCTCACGTCAGGGCCTTCCCTCCAGGCCTGTGCTCAACCTGGCTGTCCCGTTAGCGACGCAGCATTGCGAGATGCTGACGTTCTCCTCGAGCAGAGTGCCTTCAGGTACGAGGCCCGCGAAGTAGGCAGAGCAGAGTGTTTTCTCACGGCAGCTCTCGCAAGGGCGACCACAAAGATTTCCTGGGAGCTTCGGACTCACCAGAAATCTGGTCCTGAGGCCGTGTGAGGGCTCTGGAAATGGAGCTCTCCTCAAGGAACGTGCAGCGTGTTGCCCATCACTCGGCACGCACACAGGGCCTCCGAGGGGCAGAGCAATGGGCCTCGATGTTGCTCAGCCGGACCACGGCGTGGGGGGTGTCTGGAGGTCCTCAGTGACCTTGGAGGGAAATGCATGCACACCCGAGGGGCCTAGGAGTCCTCAAATGGGTAATTCCGTTAAAATAAACCCGAACGGTGACTAAGAACTCATGGAAACTGCTGCATGCCGCCCTTCCTGCCCGGCTACGCAGGGCCTAAACTGGAGGCAGATTCTCACGTTGAGTTTCCCTTTCGTTCTGGAGCTTGTCAGGCTAACCACCACCGCGGCCATGGAAGCACCGGGTTGAGACGGAGCACACTCATTTTCTTCCCAGAAGCATTTCTACCGGGTTTCCAGGCCTGTCAACAGCAGGGGACGTCAGGCAGCTTCAAGGCAGCATGAAGGCAGCCTTCCAAGTGGGAAAGCAAGGATAGTTCCAGCAGGCTCCCGTTTCCACGCGCACACTCAGCTTACCTCCCTGTGGTTTCTAACCAGTCCAAAGAGACACATGTTACCCTGCGTTTGCTTCCCTGAACCAACTCCCCGAAGTAGGGTGTTCTGGGTCAAGTGAACTGCCTCAACCAAGGAATGCCCTGCCTAGTTACGCCTCTGGGGCCTGTGGCTATTCCAAAGCCTGCAGTGCCACAGGAAGCACAGGGCTGAAATCGCAGTAAGAACGCAAGCCGACTTTCTCTTGGAGGCAGGGTGACTTCCGGCAGGGGGGTCCTAGATGGAATGCGAGGCCGAGGGTTCTCTCAGGGCAGCTCCGACGAGGGCAAGGCGTAAGACCTCAAAGGCATGTGAGACGTGCCAGAAGTCTGTTGGTGAAAGTGTGGGTTTGGTGGGGAAACGAATCTCCTCCAGGAGAGAGTGCAGGGCGTTTCCCTACACTCGGCGTATGGAGAGCGGCTCCAAAGGGCTCCGGGCCTGGATGTTGCTCAGCAGACCCAGGGGTGCCCGGGAGTACTCCGTGTTCCAGCCTGGAACAGGGTGCCCCCGCGAGCCTCCCAGGTGTCCAGGAAAATCTACTGCCGTTCAAGACACGCAGAGCAGAGGCTACGGCCTCACGGAAACTGCTGCGCGGCTCCGCTTCTGCACCTCACGTCAGGGCCTTCCCTCCAGGCCTGTGCTCAACCTGGCTGTCCCGTTAGCGACGCAGCATTGCGAGATGCTGACGTTCTCCTCGAGCAGAGTGCCTTCAGGAACGAGGCCCGCGAAGTAGGCAGTGTGTTTTCTCACGGCAGCTCTCGCAAGGGCGACCACAAAGATTTCCTGGGAGCTTCGGACTCACCAGAAATCTGGTCCTGAGGCCGTGTGAGGGCTCTGGAAATGGAGCTCTCCTCAAGGAACGTGCAGCGTGTTGCCCATCACTCGGCACGCACACAGGGCCTCCGAGGGGCAGAGCAATGGGCCTCGATGTTGCTCAGCCGGACCACGGCGTGGGGGGTGTCTGGAGGTCCTCAGTGACCTTGGAGGGAAATGGATGCACACCCGAGGGGCCTAGGAGTCCTCAAATGGGTAATTCCGTTAAAATAAACCCGAACGGTGACTAAGAACTCATGGAAACTGCTGCATGCCGCCCTTCCTGCCCGGCTACGCAGGGCCTAAACTGGAGGCAGATTCTCACGTTGAGTTTCCCTTTCGTTCTGGAGCTTGTCAGGCTAACCACCACCGCGGCCATGGAAGCACCGGGTTGAGACGGAGCACACTCATTTTCTTCCCAGAAGCATTTCTACCGGGTTTCCAGGCCTGTCAACAGCAGGGGACGTCAGGCAGCTTCAAGGCAGCATGAAGGCAGCCTTCCAAGTGGGAAAGCAAGGATAGTTCCAGCAGGCTCCCGTTTCCACGCGCACACTCAGCTTACCTCCCTGTGGTTTCTAACCAGTCCAAAGAGACACATGTTACCCTGCGTTTGCTTCCCTGAACCAACTCCCCGAAGTAGGGTGTTCTGGGTCAAGTGAACTGCCTCAACCAAGGAATGCCCTGCCTAGTTACGCCTCTGGGGCCTGTGGCTATTCCAAAGCCTGCAGTGCCACAGGAAGCACAGGGCTGAAATCGCAGTAAGAACGCAAGCCGACTTTCTCTTGGAGGCAGGGTGACTTCCGGCAGGGGGGTCCTAGATGGAATGCGAGGCCGAGGGTTCTCTCAGGGCAGCTCCGACGAGGGCAAGGCGTAAGACCTCAAAGGCATGTGAGACGTGCCAGAAGTCTGTTGGTGAAAGTGTGGGTTTGGTGGGGAAACGAATCTGCTCCAGGAGAGAGTGCAGGGCGTTTCCCTACACTCGGCGTATGGAGAGCGGCTCCAAAGGGCTCCGGGCCTGGATGTTGCTCAGCAGACCCAGGGGTGCCCGGGAGTACTCCGTGTTCCAGCCTGGAACAGGGTGCCCCCGCGAGCCTCCCAGGTGTCCAGGAAAATCTACTGCCGTTCAAGACACGCAGAGCAGAGGCTACGGCCTCACGGAAACTGCTGCGCGGCTCCGCTTCTGCACCTCACGTCAGGGCCTTCCCTCCAGGCCTGTGCTCAACCTGGCTGTCCCGTTAGCGACGCAGCATTGCGAGATGCTGATGTTCTCCTCGAGCAGAGTGCCTTCAGGTACGAGGCCCGCGAAGTAGGCAGTGTGTTTTCTCACGGCAGCTCTCGCAAGGGCGACCACAAAGATATCCTGGGAGCTTCGGACTCACCAGAAATCTGGTCCTGAGGCCGTGTGAGGGCTCTGGAAATGGAGCTCTCCTCAAGGAACGTGCAGCGTGTTGCCCATCACTCGGCACGCACACAGGGCCTCCGAGGGGCAGAGCAATGGGCCTCGATGTTGCTCAGCCGGACCACGGCGTGGGGGGTGTCTGGAGGTCCTCAGTGACCTTGGAGGGAAATGCATGCACACCCGAGGGGCCTAGGAGTCCTCAAATGGGTAATTCCGTTAAAATAAACCCGAACGGTGACTAAGAACTCATGGAAACTGCTGCATGCCGCCCTTCCTGCCCGGCTACGCAGGGCCTAAACTGGAGGCAGATTCTCACGTTGAGTTTCCCTTTCGTTCTGGAGCTTGTCAGGCTAACCACCACCGCGGCCATGGAAGCACCGGGTTGAGACGGAGCACACTCATTTTCTTCCCAGAAGCATTTCTACCGGGTTTCCAGGCCTGTCAACAGCAGGGGACGTCAGGCAGCTTCAAGGCAGCATGAAGGCAGCCTTCCAAGTGGGAAAGCAAGGATAGTTCCAGCAGGCTCCCGTTTCCACGCGCACACTCAGCTTACCTCCCTGTGGTTTCTAACCAGTCCAAAGAGACACATGTTACCCTGCGTTTGCTTCCCTGAACCAACTCCCCGAAGTAGGGTGTTCTGGGTCAAGTGAACTGCCTCAACCAAGGAATGCCCTGCCTAGTTACGCCTCTGGGGCCTGTGGCTATTCCAAAGCCTGCAGTGCCACAGGAAGCACAGGGCTGAAATCGCAGTAAGAACGCAAGCCGACTTTCTCTTGGAGGCAGGGTGACTTCCGGCAGGGGGGTCCTAGATGGAATGCGAGGCCGAGGGTTCTCTCAGGGCAGCTCCGACGAGGGCAAGGCGTAAGACCTCAAAGGCATGTGAGACGTGCCAGAAGTCTGTTGGTGAAAGTGTGGGTTTGGTGGGGAAACGAATCTGCTCCAGGAGAGAGTGCAGGGCGTTTCCCTACACTCGGCGTATGGAGAGCGGCTCCAAAGGGCTCCGGGCCTGGATGTTGCTCAGCAGACCCAGGGGTGCCCGGGAGTACTCCGTGTTCCAGCCTGGAACAGGGTGCCCCCGCGAGCCTCCCAGGTGTCCAGGAAAATCTACTGCCGTTCAAGACACGCAGAGCAGAGGCTACGGCCTCACGGAAACTGCTGCGCGGCTCCGCTTCTGCACCTCACGTCAGGGCCTTCCCTCCAGGCCTGTGCTCAATCTGGCTGTCCCGTTAGCGACGCAGCATTGCGAGATGCTGACGTTCTCCTCGAGCAGAGTGCCTTCAGGTATGAGGCCCGCGAAGGAGGCAGTGTGTTTTCTCACGGCAGCTCTCGCAAGGGCGACCACAAAGATTTCCTGGGAGCTTCGGACTCACCAGAAATCTGGTCCTGAGGCCGTGTGAGGGCTCTGGAAATGGAGCTCTCCTCAAGGAACGTGCAGCGTGTTGCCCATCACTCGGCACGCACACAGGGCCTCCGAGGGGCAGAGCAATGGGCCTCGATGTTGCTCAGCCGGACCACGGTGTGGGGGGTGGCTGGAGGTCCTCAGTGACCTTGGAGGGAAATGCATGCACACCCGAGGGGCCTAGGAGTCCTCAAATGGGTAATTCCGTTAAAATAAACCCGAACGGTGACTAAGAACTCATGCAAACTGCTGCATGCCGCCCTTCCTGCCCGGCTACGCAGGGCCTAAACTGGAGGCAGATTCTCACGTTGAGTTTCCCTTTCGTTCTGGAGCTTGTCAGGCTAACCACCACCGCGGCCATGGAAGCACCGGGTTGAGACGGAGCACACTCATTTTCTTCCCAGAAGCATTTCTACCGGGTTTCCAGGCCTGTCAACAGCAGGGGACGTCAGGCAGCTTCAAGGCAGCATGAAGGCAGCCTTCCAAGTGGGAAAGCAAGGATAGTTCCAGCAGGCTCCCGTTTCCACGCGCACACTCAGCTTACCTCCCTGTGGTTTCTAACCAGTCCAAAGAGACACATGTTACCCTGCGTTTGCTTCCCTGAACCAACTCCCCGAAGTAGGGTGTTCTGGGTCAAGTGAACTGCCTCAACCAAGGAATGCCCTGCCTAGTTACGCCTCTGGGGCCTGTGGCTATTCCAAAGCCTGCAGTGCCACAGGAAGCACAGGGCTGAAATCGCAGTAAGAACGCAAGCCGACTTTCTCTTGGAGGCAGGGTGACTTCCGGCAGGGGGGTCCTAGATGGAATGCGAGGCCGAGGGTTCTCTCAGGGCAGCTCCGACGAGGGCAAGGCGTAAGACCTCAAAGGCATGTGAGACGTGCCAGAAGTCTGTTGGTGAAAGTGTGGGTTTGGTGGGGAAACGAATCTGCTCCAGGAGAGAGTGCAGGGCGTTTCCCTACACTCGGCGTATGGAGAGCGGCTCCAAAGGGCTCCGGGCCTGGATGTTGCTCAGCAGACCCAGGGGTGCCCGGGAGTACTCCGTGTTCCAGCCTGGAACAGGGTGCCCCCGCGAGCCTCCCAGGTGTCCAGGAAAATCTACTGCCGTTCAAGACACGCAGAGCAGAGGCTACGGCCTCACGGAAACTGCTGCGCGGCTCCGCTTCTGCACCTCACGTCAGGGCCTTCCCTCCAGGCCTGTGCTCAACCTGGCTGTCCCGTTAGCGACGCAGCATTGCGAGATGCTGACGTTCTCCTCGAGCAGAGTGCCTTCAGGTACGAGGCCCGTGAAGTAGGCAGAGCAGAGTGTTTTCTCACGGCAGCTCTCGCAAGGGCGACCACAAAGATTTCCTGGGAGCTTCGGACTCACCAGAAATCTGGTCCTGAGGCCGTGTGAGGGCTCTGGAAATGGAGCTCTCCTCAAGGAACGTGCAGCGTGTTGCCCATCACTCGGCACGCACACAGGGCCTCCGAGGGGCAGAGCAATGGGCCTCGATGTTGCTCAGCCGGACCACGGCGTGGGGGGTGTCTGGAGGTCCTCAGTGACCTTGGAGGGAAATGGATGCACACCCGAGGGGCCTAGGAGTCCTCAAATGGGTAATTCCGTTAAAATAAACCCGAACGGTGACTAAGAACTCATGGAAACTGCTGCATGCCGCCCTTCCTGCCCGGCTACGCAGGGCCTAAACTGGAGGCAGATTCTCACGTTGAGTTTCCCTTTCGTTCTGGAGCTTGTCAGGCTAACCACCACCGCGGCCATGGAAGCACCGGGTTGAGACGGAGCACACTCATTTTCTTCCCAGAAGCATTTCTACCGGGTTTCCAGGCCTGTCAACAGCAGGGGACGTCAGGCAGCTTCAAGGCAGCATGAAGGCAGCCTTCCAAGTGGGAAAGCAAGGATAGTTCCAGCAGGCTCCCGTTTCCACGCGCACACTCAGCTTACCTCCCTGTGGTTTCTAACCAGTCCAAAGAGACACATGTTACCCTGCGTTTGCTTCCCTGAACCAACTCCCCGAAGTAGGGTGTTCTGGGTCAAGTGAACTGCCTCAACCAAGGAATGCCCTGCCTAGTTACGCCTCTGGGGCCTGTGGCTATTCCAAAGCCTGCAGTGCCACAGGAAGCACAGGGCTGAAATCGCAGTAAGAACGCAAGCCGACTTTCTCTTGGAGGCAGGGTGACTTCCGGCAGGGGGGTCCTAGATGGAATGCGAGGCCGAGGGTTCTCTCAGGGCAGCTCCGACGAGGGCAAGGCGTAAGACCTCAAAGGCATGTGAGACGTGCCAGAAGTCTGTTGGTGAAAGTGTGGGTTTGGTGGGGAAACGAATCTGCTCCAGGAGAGAGTGCAGGGCGTTTCCCTACACTCGGCGTATGGAGAGCGGCTCCAAAGGGCTCCGGGCCTGGATGTTGCTCAGCAGACCCAGGGGTGCCCGGGAGTACTCCGTGTTCCAGCCTGGAACAGGGTGCCCCCGCGAGCCTCCCAGGTGTCCAGGAAAATCTACTGCCGTTCAAGACACGCAGAGCAGAGGCTACGGCCTCACGGAAACTGCTGCGCGGCTCCGCTTCTGCACCTCACGTCAGGGCCTTCCCTCCAGGCCTGTGCTCAACCTGGCTGTCCCGTTAGCGACGCAGCATTGCGAGATGCTGACGTTCTCCTCGAGCAGAGTGCCTTCAGGTACGAGGCCCGTGAAGTAGGCAAAGCAGAGTGTTTTCTCACGGCAGCTCTCGCAAGGGCGACCACAAAGATTTCCTGGGAGCTTCGGACTCACCAGAAATCTGGTCCTGAGGCCGTGTGAGGGCTCTGGAAATGGAGCTCTCCTCAAGGAACGTGCAGCGTGTTGCCCATCACTCGGCACGCACACAGGGCCTCCGAGGGGCAGAGCAATGGGCCTCGATGTTGCTCAGCCGGACCACGGCGTGGGGGGTGTCTGGAGGTCCTCAGTGACCTTGGAGGGAAATGCATGCACACCCGAGGGGCCTAGGAGTCCTCAAATGGGTAATTCCGTTAAAATAAACCCGAACGGTGACTAAGAACTCATGGAAACTGCTGCATGCCGCCCTTCCTGCCCGGCTACGCAGGGCCTAAACTGGAGGCAGATTCTCACGTTGAGTTTCCCTTTCGTTCTGGAGCTTGTCAGGCTAACCACCACCGCGGCCATGGAAGCACCGGGTTGAGACGGAGCACACTCATTTTCTTCCCAGAAGCATTTCTACCGGGTTTCCAGGCCTGTCAACAGCAGGGGACGTCAGGCAGCTTCAAGGCAGCATGAAGGCAGCCTTCCAAGTGGGAAAGCAAGGATAGTTCCAGCAGGCTCCCGTTTCCACGCGCACACTCAGCTTACCTCCCTGTGGTTTCTAACCAGTCCAAAGAGACACATGTTACCCTGCGTTTGCTTCCCTGAACCAACTCCCCGAAGTAGGGTGTTCTGGGTCAAGTGAACTGCCTCAACCAAGGAATGCCCTGCCTAGTTACGCCTCTGGGGCCTGTGGCTATTCCAAAGCCTGCAGTGCCACAGGAAGCACAGGGCTGAAATCGCAGTAAGAACGCAAGCCGACTTTCTCTTGGAGGCAGGGTGACTTCCGGCAGGGGGGTCCTAGATGGAATGCGAGGCCGAGGGTTCTCTCAGGGCAGCTCCGACGAGGGCAAGGCGTAAGACCTCAAAGGCATGTGAGACGTGCCAGAAGTCTGTTGGTGAAAGTGTGGGTTTGGTGGGGAAACGAATCTGCTCCAGGAGAGAGTGCAGGGCGTTTCCCTACACTCGGCGTATGGAGAGCGGCTCCAAAGGGCTCCGGGCCTGGATGTTGCTCAGCAGACCCAGGGGTGCCCGGGAGTACTCCATGTTCCAGCCTGGAACAGGGTGCCCCCGCGAGCCTCCCAGGTGTCCAGGAAAATCTACTGCCGTTCAAGACACGCAGAGCAGAGGCTACGGCCTCACGGAAACTGCTGCGCGGCTCCGCTTCTGCACCTCACGTCAGGGCCTTCCCTCCAGGCCTGTGCTCAACCTGGCTGTCCCGTTAGCGACGCAGCATTGCGAGATGCTGACGTTCTCCTCGAGCAGAGTGCCTTCAGGAACGAGGCCCGCGAAGTAGGCAGAGCAGAGTGTTTTCTCACGGCAGCTCTCGCAAGGGCGACCACAAAGATTTCCTGGGAGCTTCGGACTCACCAGAAATCTGGTCCTGAGGCCGTGTGAGGGCTCTGGAAATGGAGCTCTCCTCAAGGAACGTGCAGCGTGTTGCCCATCACTCGGCACGCACACAGGGCCTCCGAGGGGCAGAGCAATGGGCCTCGATGTTGCTCAGCAGGACCACGGCGTGGGGAGTGTCTGGAGGTCCTCAGTGACCTTGGAGGGAAATGGATGCACACCCGAGGGGCCTAGGAGTCCTCAAATGGGTAATTCCGTTAAAATAAACCCGAACGGTGACTAAGAACTCATGGAAACTGCTGCATGCCGCCCTTCCTGCCCGGCTACGCAGGGCCTAAACTGGAGGCAGATTCTCACGTTGAGTTTCCCTTTCGTTCTGGAGCTTGTCAGGCTAACCACCACCGCGGCCATGGAAGCACCGGGTTGAGACGGAGCACACTCATTTTCTTCCCAGAAGCATTCCTACCGGGTTTCCAGGCCTGTCAACAGCAGGGGACGTCAGGCAGCTTCAAGGCAGCATGAAGGCAGCCTTCCAAGTGGGAAAGCAAGGATAGTTCCAGCAGGCTCCCGTTTCCACGCGCACACTCAGCTTACCTCCCTGTGGTTTCTAACCAGTCCAAAGAGACACATGTTACCCTGCGTTTGCTTCCCTGAACCAACTCCCCGAAGTAGGGTGTTCTGGGTCAAGTGAACTGCCTCAACCAAGGAATGCCCTGCCTAGTTACGCCTCTGGGGCCTGTGGCTATTCCAAAGCCTGCAGTGCCACAGGAAGCACAGGGCTGAAATCGCAGTAAGAACGCAAGCCGACTTTCTCTTGGAGGCAGGGTGACTTCCGGCAGGGGGGTCCTAGATGGAATGCGAGGCCGAGGGTTCTCTCAGGGCAGCTCCGACGAGGGCAAGGCGTAAGACCTCAAAGGCATGTGAGACGTGCCAGAAGTCTGTTGGTGAAAGTGTGGGTTTGGTGGGGAAACGAATCTGCTCCAGGAGAGAGTGCAGGGCGTTTCCCTACACTCGGCGTATGGAGAGCGGCTCCAAAGGGCTCCGGGCCTGGATGTTGCTCAGCAGACCCAGGGGTGCCCGGGAGTACTCCGTGTTCCAGCCTGGAACAGGGTGCCCCCGCGAGCCTCCCAGGTGTCCAGGAAAATCTACTGCCGTTCAAGACACGCAGAGCAGAGGCTACGGCCTCACGGAAACTGCTGCGCGGCTCCGCTTCTGCACCTCACGTCAGGGCCTTCCCTCCAGGCCTGTGCTCAACCTGGCTGTCCCGTTAGCGACGCAGCATTGCGAGATGCTGACGTTCTCCTCGAGCAGAGTGCCTTCAGGAACGAGGCCCGCGAAGTAGGCAGTGTGTTTTCTCACGGCAGCTCTCGCAAGGGCGACCACAAAGATTTCCTGGGAGCTTCGGACTCACCAGAAATCTGGTCCTGAGGCCGTGTGAGGGCTCTGGAAATGGAGCTCTCCTCAAGGAACGTGCAGCGTGTTGCCCATCACTCGGCACGCACACAGGGCCTCCGAGGGGCAGAGCAATGGGTCTCGATGTTGCTCAGCCGGACCACGGCGTGGGGGGTGTCTGGAGGTCCTCAGTGACCTTGGAGGGAAATGGATGCACACCCGAGGGGCCTAGGAGTCCTCAAATGGGTAATTCCGTTAAAATAAACCCGAACGGTGACTAAGAACTCATGGAAACTGCTGCATGCCGCCCTTCCTGCCCGGCTACGCAGGGCCTAAACTGGAGGCAGATTCTCACGTTGAGTTTCCCTTTCGTTCTGGAGCTTGTCAGGCTAACCACCACCGCGGCCATGGAAGCACCGGGTTGAGACGGAGCACACTCATTTTCTTCCCAGAAGCATTTCTACCGGGTTTCCAGGCCTGTCAACAGCAGGGGACGTCAGGCAGCTTCAAGGCAGCATGAAGGCAGCCTTCCAAGTGGGAAAGCAAGGATAGTTCCAGCAGGCTCCCGTTTCCACGCGCACACTCAGCTTACCTCCCTGTGGTTTCTAACCAGTCCAAAGAGACACATGTTACCCTGCGTTTGCTTCCCTGAACCAACTCCCCGAAGTAGGGTGTTCTGGGTCAAGTGAACTGCCTCAACCAAGGAATGCCCTGCCTAGTTACGCCTCTGGGGCCTGTGGCTATTCCAAAGCCTGCAGTGCCACAGGAAGCACAGGGCTGAAATCGCAGTAAGAACGCAAGCCGACTTTCTCTTGGAGGCAGGGTGACTTCCGGCAGGGGGGTCCTAGATGGAATGCGAGGCCGAGGGTTCTCTCAGGGCAGCTCCGACGAGGGCAAGGCGTAAGACCTCAAAGGCATGTGAGACGTGCCAGAAGTCTGTTGGTGAAAGTGTGGGTTTGGTGGGGAAACGAATCTGCTCCAGGAGAGAGTGCAGGGCGTTTCCCTACACTCGGCGTATGGAGAGCGGCTCCAAAGGGCTCCGGGCCTGGATGTTGCTCAGCAGACCCAGGGGTGCCCGGGAGTACTCCGTGTTCCAGCCTGGAACAGGGTGCCCCCGCGAGCCTCCCAGGTGTCCAGGAAAATCTACTGCCGTTCAAGACACTCAGAGCAGAGGCTACGGCCTCACGGAAACTGCTGCGCGGCTCCGCTTCTGCACCTCACGTCAGGGCCTTCCCTCCAGGCCTGTGCTCAACCTGGCTGTCCCGTTAGCGACGCAGCATTGCGAGATGCTGACGTTCTCCTCGAGCAGAGTGCCTTCAGGAACGAGGCCCGCAAAGTAGGCAGTGTGTTTTCTCACGGCAGCTCTCGCAAGGGCGACCACAAAGATTTCCTGGGAGCTTCGGACTCACCAGAAATCTGGTCCTGAGGCCGTGTGAGGGCTCTGGAAATGGAGCTCTCCTCAAGGAACGTGCAGCGTGTTGCCCATCACTCGGCACGCACACAGGGCCTCCGAGGGGCAGAGCAATGGGTCTCGATGTTGCTCAGCCGGACCACGGCGTGGGGGGTGTCTGGAGGTCCTCAGTGACCTTGGAGGGAAATGGATGCACACCCGAGGGGCCTAGGAGTCCTCAAATGGGTAATTCCGTTAAAATAAACCCGAACGGTGACTAAGAACTCATGGAAACTGCTGCATGCCGCCCTTCCTGCCCGGCTACGCAGGGCCTAAACTGGAGGCAGATTCTCACGTTGAGTTTCCCTTTCGTTCTGGAGCTTGTCAGGCTAACCACCACCGCGGCCATGGAAGCACCGGGTTGAGACGGAGCACACTCATTTTCTTCCCAGAAGCATTTCTACCGGGTTTCCAGGCCTGTCAACAGCAGGGGACGTCAGGCAGCTTCAAGGCAGCATGAAGGCAGCCTTCCAAGTGGGAAAGCAAGGATAGTTCCAGCAGGCTCCCGTTTCCACGCGCACACTCAGCTTACCTCCCTGTGGTTTCTAACCAGTCCAAAGAGACACATGTTACCCTGCGTTTGCTTCCCTGAACCAACTCCCCGAAGTAGGGTGTTCTGGGTCAAGTGAACTGCCTCAACCAAGGAATGCCCTGCCTAGTTACGCCTCTGGGGCCTGTGGCTATTCCAAAGCCTGCAGTGCCACAGGAAGCACAGGGCTGAAATCGCAGTAAGAACGCAAGCCGACTTTCTCTTGGAGGCAGGGTGACTTCCGGCAGGGGGGTCCTAGATGGAATGCGAGGCCGAGGGTTCTCTCAGGGCAGCTCCGACGAGGGCAAGGCGTAAGACCTCAAAGGCATGTGAGACGTGCCAGAAGTCTGTTGGTGAAAGTGTGGGTTTGGTGGGGAAACGAATCTGCTCCAGGAGAGAGTGCAGGGCGTTTCCCTACACTCGGCGTATGGAGAGCGGCTCCAAAGGGCTCCGGGCCTGGATGTTGCTCAGCAGACCCAGGGGTGCCCGGGAGTACTCCGTGTTCCAGCCTGGAACAGGGTGCCCCCGCGAGCCTCCCAGGTGTCCAGGAAAATCTACTGCCGTTCAAGACACGCAGAGCAGAGGCTACGGCCTCACGGAAACTGCTGCGCGGCTCCGCTTCTGCACCTCACGTCAGGGCCTTCCCTCCAGGCCTGTGCTCAACCTGGCTGTCCCGTTAGCGACGCAGCATTGCGAGATGCTGACGTTCTCCTCGAGCAGAGTGCCTTCAGGAACGAGGCCCGCGAAGTAGGCAGTGTGTTTTCTCACGGCAGCTCTCGCAAGGGCGACCACAAAGATTTCCTGGGAGCTTCGGACTCACCAGAAATCTGGTCCTGAGGCCGTGTGAGGGCTCTGGAAATGGAGCTCTCCTCAAGGAACGTGCAGCGTGTTGCCCATCACTCGGCACGCACACAGGGCCTCCGAGGGGCAGAGCAATGGGTCTCGATGTTGCTCAGCCGGACCACGGCGTGGGGGGTGTCTGGAGGTCCTCAGTGACCTTGGAGGGAAATGGATGCACACCCGAGGGGCCTAGGAGTCCTCAAATGGGTAATTCCGTTAAAATAAACCCGAACGGTGACTAAGAACTCATGGAAACTGCTGCATGCCGCCCTTCCTGCCCGGCTACGCAGGGCCTAAACTGGAGGCAGATTCTCACGTTGAGTTTCCCTTTCGTTCTGGAGCTTGTCAGGCTAACCACCACCGCGGCCATGGAAGCACCGGGTTGAGACGGAGCACACTCATTTTCTTCCCAGAAGCATTTCTACCGGGTTTCCAGGCCTGTCAACAGCAGGGGACGTCAGGCAGCTTCAAGGCAGCATGAAGGCAGCCTTCCAAGTGGGAAAGCAAGGATAGTTCCAGCAGGCTCCCGTTTCCACGCGCACACTCAGCTTACCTCCCTGTGGTTTCTAACCAGTCCAAAGAGACACATGTTACCCTGCGTTTGCTTCCCTGAACCAACTCCCCGAAGTAGGGTGTTCTGGGTCAAGTGAACTGCCTCAACCAAGGAATGCCCTGCCTAGTTACGCCTCTGGGGCCTGTGGCTATTCCAAAGCCTGCAGTGCCACAGGAAGCACAGGGCTGAAATCGCAGTAAGAACGCAAGCCGACTTTCTCTTGGAGGCAGGGTGACTTCCGGCAGGGGGGTCCTAGATGGAATGCGAGGCCGAGGGTTCTCTCAGGGCAGCTCCGACGAGGGCAAGGCGTAAGACCTCAAAGGCATGTGAGACGTGCCAGAAGTCTGTTGGTGAAAGTGTGGGTTTGGTGGGGAAACGAATCTGCTCCAGGAGAGAGTGCAGGGCGTTTCCCTACACTCGGCGTATGGAGAGCGGCTCCAAAGGGCTCCGGGCCTGGATGTTGCTCAGCAGACCCAGGGGTGCCCGGGAGTACTCCGTGTTCCAGCCTGGAACAGGGTGCCCCCGCGAGCCTCCCAGGTGTCCAGGAAAATCTACTGCCGTTCAAGACACTCAGAGCAGAGGCTACGGCCTCACGGAAACTGCTGCGCGGCTCCGCTTCTGCACCTCACGTCAGGGCCTTCCCTCCAGGCCTGTGCTCAACCTGGCTGTCCCGTTAGCGACGCAGCATTGCGAGATGCTGACGTTCTCCTCGAGCAGAGTGCCTTCAGGAACGAGGCCCGCAAAGTAGGCAGTGTGTTTTCTCACGGCAGCTCTCGCAAGGGCGACCACAAAGATTTCCTGGGAGCTTCGGACTCACCAGAAATCTGGTCCTGAGGCCGTGTGAGGGCTCTGGAAATGGAGCTCTCCTCAAGGAACGTGCAGCGTGTTGCCCATCACTCGGCACGCACACAGGGCCTCCGAGGGGCAGAGCAATGGGTCTCGATGTTGCTCAGCCGGACCACGGCGTGGGGGGTGTCTGGAGGTCCTCAGTGACCTTGGAGGGAAATGGATGCACACCCGAGGGGCCTAGGAGTCCTCAAATGGGTAATTCCGTTAAAATAAACCCGAACGGTGACTAAGAACTCATGGAAACTGCTGCATGCCGCCCTTCCTGCCCGGCTACGCAGGGCCTAAACTGGAGGCAGATTCTCACGTTGAGTTTCCCTTTCGTTCTGGAGCTTGTCAGGCTAACCACCACCGCGGCCATGGAAGCACCGGGTTGAGACGGAGCACACTCATTTTCTTCCCAGAAGCATTTCTACCGGGTTTCCAGGCCTGTCAACAGCAGGGGACGTCAGGCAGCTTCAAGGCAGCATGAAGGCAGCCTTCCAAGTGGGAAAGCAAGGATAGTTCCAGCAGGCTCCCGTTTCCACGCGCACACTCAGCTTACCTCCCTGTGGTTTCTAACCAGTCCAAAGAGACACATGTTACCCTGCGTTTGCTTCCCTGAACCAACTCCCCGAAGTAGGGTGTTCTGGGTCAAGTGAACTGCCTCAACCAAGGAATGCCCTGCCTAGTTACGCCTCTGGGGCCTGTGGCTATTCCAAAGCCTGCAGTGCCACAGGAAGCACAGGGCTGAAATCGCAGTAAGAACGCAAGCCGACTTTCTCTTGGAGGCAGGGTGACTTCCGGCAGGGGGGTCCTAGATGGAATGCGAGGCCGAGGGTTCTCTCAGGGCAGCTCCGACGAGGGCAAGGCGTAAGACCTCAAAGGCATGTGAGACGTGCCAGAAGTCTGTTGGTGAAAGTGTGGGTTTGGTGGGGAAACGAATCTGCTCCAGGAGAGAGTGCAGGGCGTTTCCCTACACTCGGCGTATGGAGAGCGGCTCCAAAGGGCTCCGGGCCTGGATGTTGCTCAGCAGACCCAGGGGTGCCCGGGAGTACTCCGTGTTCCAGCCTGGAACAGGGTGCCCCCGCGAGCCTCCCAGGTGTCCAGGAAAATCTACTGCCGTTCAAGACACGCAGAGCAGAGGCTACGGCCTCACGGAAACTGCTGCGCGGCTCCGCTTCTGCACCTCACGTCAGGGCCTTCCCTCCAGGCCTGTGCTCAACCTGGCTGTCCCGTTAGCGACGCAGCATTGCGAGATGCTGACGTTCTCCTCGAGCAGAGTGCCTTCAGGAACGAGGCCCGCGAAGTAGGCAGAGCAGAGTGTTTTCTCACGGCAGCTCTCGCAAGGGCGACCACAAAGATTTCCTGGGAGCTTCGGACTCACCAGAAATCTGGTCCTGAGGCCGTGTGAGGGCTCTGGAAATGGAGCTCTCCTCAAGGAACGTGCAGCGTGTTGCCCATCACTCGGCACGCACACAGGGCCTCCGAGGGGCAGAGCAATGGGCCTCGATGTTGCTCAGCAGGACCACGGCGTGGGGAGTGTCTGGAGGTCCTCAGTGACCTTGGAGGGAAATGGATGCACACCCGAGGGGCCTAGGAGTCCTCAAATGGGTAATTCCGTTAAAATAAACCCGAACGGTGACTAAGAACTCATGGAAACTGCTGCATGCCGCCCTTCCTGCCCGGCTACGCAGGGCCTAAACTGGAGGCAGATTCTCACGTTGAGTTTCCCTTTCGTTCTGGAGCTTGTCAGGCTAACCACCACCGCGGCCATGGAAGCACCGGGTTGAGACGGAGCACACTCATTTTCTTCCCAGAAGGATTTCTACCGGGTTTCCAGGCCTGTCAACAGCAGGGGACGTCAGGCAGCTTCAAGGCAGCATGAAGGCAGCCTTCCAAGTGGGAAAGCAAGGATAGTTCCAGCAGGCTCCCGTTTCCACGCGCACACTCAGCTTACCTCCCTGTGGTTTCTAACCAGTCCAAAGAGACACATGTTACCCTGCGTTTGCTTCCCTGAACCAACTCCCCGAAGTAGGGTGTTCTGGGTCAAGTGAACTGCCTCAACCAAGGAATGCCCTGCCTAGTTACGCCTCTGGGGCCTGTGGCTATTCCAAAGCCTGCAGTGCCACAGGAAGCACAGGGCTGAAATCGCAGTAAGAACGCAAGCCGACTTTCTCTTGGAGGCAGGGTGACTTCCGGCAGGGGGGTCCTAGATGGAATGCGAGGCCGAGGGTTCTCTCAGGGCAGCTCCGACGAGGGCAAGGCGTAAGACCTCAAAGGCATGTGAGACGTGCCAGAAGTCTGTTGGTGAAAGTGTGGGTTTGGTGGGGAAACGAATCTGCTCCAGGAGAGAGTGCAGGGCGTTTCCCTACACTCGGCGTATGGAGAGCGGCTCCAAAGGGCTCCGGGCCTGGATGTTGCTCAGCAGACCCAGGGGTGCCCGGGAGTACTCCGTGTTCCAGCCTGGAACAGGGTGCCCCCGCGAGCCTCCCAGGTGTCCAGGAAAATCTACTGCCGTTCAAGACACTCAGAGCAGAGGCTACGGCCTCACGGAAACTGCTGCGCGGCTCCGCTTCTGCACCTCACGTCAGGGCCTTCCCTCCAGGCCTGTGCTCAACCTGGCTGTCCCGTTAGCGACGCAGCATTGCGAGATGCTGACGTTCTCCTCGAGCAGAGTGCCTTCAGGAACGAGGCCCGCGAAGTAGGCAGTGTGTTTTCTCACGGCAGCTCTCGCAAGGGCGACCACAAAGATTTCCTGGGAGCTTCGGACTCACCAGAAATCTGGTCCTGAGGCCGTGTGAGGGCTCTGGAAATGGAGCTCTCCTCAAGGAACGTGCAGCGTGTTGCCCATCACTCGGCACGCACACAGGGCCTCCGAGGGGCAGAGCAATGGGTCTCGATGTTGCTCAGCCGGACCACGGCGTGGGGGGTGTCTGGAGGTCCTCAGTGACCTTGGAGGGAAATGGATGCACACCCGAGGGGCCTAGGAGTCCTCAAATGGGTAATTCCGTTAAAATAAACCCGAACGGTGACTAAGAACTCATGGAAACTGCTGCATGCCGCCCTTCCTGCCCGGCTACGCAGGGCCTAAACTGGAGGCAGATTCTCACGTTGAGTTTCCCTTTCGTTCTGGAGCTTGTCAGGCTAACCACCACCGCGGCCATGGAAGCACCGGGTTGAGACGGAGCACACTCATTTTCTTCCCAGAAGCATTTCTACCGGGTTTCCAGGCCTGTCAACAGCAGGGGACGTCAGGCAGCTTCAAGGCAGCATGAAGGCAGCCTTCCAAGTGGGAAAGCAAGGATAGTTCCAGCAGGCTCCCGTTTCCACGCGCACACTCAGCTTACCTCCCTGTGGTTTCTAACCAGTCCAAAGAGACACATGTTACCCTGCGTTTGCTTCCCTGAACCAACTCCCCGAAGTAGGGTGTTCTGGGTCAAGTGAACTGCCTCAACCAAGGAATGCCCTGCCTAGTTACGCCTCTGGGGCCTGTGGCTATTCCAAAGCCTGCAGTGCCACAGGAAGCACAGGGCTGAAATCGCAGTAAGAACGCAAGCCGACTTTCTCTTGGAGGCAGGGTGACTTCCGGCAGGGGGGTCCTAGATGGAATGCGAGGCCGAGGGTTCTCTCAGGGCAGCTCCGACGAGGGCAAGGCGTAAGACCTCAAAGGCATGTGAGACGTGCCAGAAGTCTGTTGGTGAAAGTGTGGGTTTGGTGGGGAAACGAATCTGCTCCAGGAGAGAGTGCAGGGCGTTTCCCTACACTCGGCGTATGGAGAGCGGCTCCAAAGGGCTCCGGGCCTGGATGTTGCTCAGCAGACCCAGGGGTGCCCGGGAGTACTCCGTGTTCCAGCCTGGAACAGGGTGCCCCCGCGAGCCTCCCAGGTGTCCAGGAAAATCTACTGCCGTTCAAGACACTCAGAGCAGAGGCTACGGCCTCACGGAAACTGCTGCGCGGCTCCGCTTCTGCACCTCACGTCAGTGCCTTCCCTCCAGGCCTGTGCTCAACCTGGCTGTCCCGTTAGCGACGCAGCATTGCGAGATGCTGACGTTCTCCTCGAGCAGAGTGCCTTCAGGAACGAGGCCCGCAAAGTAGGCAGTGTGTTTTCTCACGGCAGCTCTCGCAAGGGCGACCACAAAGATTTCCTGGGAGCTTCGGACTCACCAGAAATCTGGTCCTGAGGCCGTGTGAGGGCTCTGGAAATGGAGCTCTCCTCAAGGAACGTGCAGCGTGTTGCCCATCACTCGGCACGCACACAGGGCCTCCGAGGGGCAGAGCAATGGGCCTCGATGTTGCTCAGCCGGACCACGGCGTGGGGGGTGTCTGGAGGTCCTCAGTGACCTTGGAGGGAAATGGATGCACACCCGAGGGGCCTAGGAGTCCTCAAATGGGTAATTCCGTTAAAATAAACCCGAACGGTGACTAAGAACTCATGGAAACTGCTGCATGCCGCCCTTCCTGCCCGGCTACGCAGGGCCTAAACTGGAGGCAGATTCTCACGTTGAGTTTCCCTTTCGTTCTGGAGCTTGTCAGGCTAACCACCACCGCGGCCATGGAAGCACCGGGTTGAGACGGAGCACACTCATTTTCTTCCCAGAAGCATTTCTACCGGGTTTCCAGGCCTGTCAACAGCAGGGGACGTCAGGCAGCTTCAAGGCAGCATGAAGGCAGCCTTCCAAGTGGGAAAGCAAGGATAGTTCCAGCAGGCTCCCGTTTCCACGCGCACACTCAGCTTACCTCCCTGTGGTTTCTAACCAGTCCAAAGAGACACATGTTACCCTGCGTTTGCTTCCCTGAACCAACTCCCCGAAGTAGGGTGTTCTGGGTCAAGTGAACTGCCTCAACCAAGGAATGCCCTGCCTAGTTACGCCTCTGGGGCCTGTGGCTATTCCAAAGCCTGCAGTGCCACAGGAAGCACAGGGCTGAAATCGCAGTAAGAACGCAAGCCGACTTTCTCTTGGAGGCAGGGTGACTTCCGGCAGGGGGGTCCTAGATGGAATGCGAGGCCGAGGGTTCTCTCAGGGCAGCTCCGACGAGGGCAAGGCGTAAGACCTCAAAGGCATGTGAGACGTGCCAGAAGTCTGTTGGTGAAAGTGTGGGTTTGGTGGGGAAACGAATCTGCTCCAGGAGAGAGTGCAGGGCGTTTCCCTACACTCGGCGTATGGAGAGCGGCTCCAAAGGGCTCCGGGCCTGGATGTTGCTCAGCAGACCCAGGGGTGCCCGGGAGTACTCCGTGTTCCAGCCTGGAACAGGGTGCCCCCGCGAGCCTCCCAGGTGTCCAGGAAAATCTACTGCCGTTCAAGACACGCAGAGCAGAGGCTACGGCCTCACGGAAACTGCTGCGCGGCTCCGCTTCTGCACCTCACGTCAGGGCCTTCCCTCCAGGCCTGTGCTCAACCTGGCTGTCCCGTTAGCGACGCAGCATTGCGAGATGCTGACGTTCTCCTCGAGCAGAGTGCCTTCAGGAACGAGGCCCGCGAAGTAGGCAGTGTGTTTTCTCACGGCAGCTCTCGCAAGGGCGACCACAAAGATTTCCTGGGAGCTTCGGACTCACCAGAAATCTGGTCCTGAGGCCGTGTGAGGGCTCTGGAAATGGAGCTCTCCTCAAGGAACGTGCAGCGTGTTGCCCATCACTCGGCACGCACACAGGGCCTCCGAGGGGCAGAGCAATGGGCCTCGATGTTGCTCAGCCGGACCACGGCGTGGGGGGTGTCTGGAGGTCCTCAGTGACCTTGGAGGGAAATGCATGCACACCCGAGGGGCCTAGGAGTCCTCAAATGGGTAATTCCGTTAAAATAAACCCGAACGGTGACTAAGAACTCATGGAAACTGCTGCATGCCGCCCTTCCTGCCCGGCTACGCAGGGCCTAAACTGGAGGCAGATTCTCACGTTGAGTTTCCCTTTCGTTCTGGAGCTTGTCAGGCTAACCACCACCGCGGCCATGGAAGCACCGGGTTGAGACGGAGCACACTCATTTTCTTCCCAGAAGCATTTCTACCGGGTTTCCAGGCCTGTCAACAGCAGGGGACGTCAGGCAGCTTCAAGGCAGCATGAAGGCAGCCTTCCAAGTGGGAAAGCAAGGATAGTTCCAGCAGGCTCCCGTTTCCACGCGCACACTCAGCTTACCTCCCTGTGGTTTCTAACCAGTCCAAAGAGACACATGTTACCCTGCGTTTGCTTCCCTGAACCAACTCCCCGAAGTAGGGTGTTCTGGGTCAAGTGAACTGCCTCAACCAAGGAATGCCCTGCCTAGTTACGCCTCTGGGGCCTGTGGCTATTCCAAAGCCTGCAGTGCCACAGGAAGCACAGGGCTGAAATCGCAGTAAGAACGCAAGCCGACTTTCTCTTGGAGGCAGGGTGACTTCCGGCAGGGGGGTCCTAGATGGAATGCGAGGCCGAGGGTTCTCTCAGGGCAGCTCCGACGAGGGCAAGGCGTAAGACCTCAAAGGCATGTGAGACGTGCCAGAAGTCTGTTGGTGAAAGTGTGGGTTTGGTGGGGAAACGAATCTGCTCCAGGAGAGAGTGCAGGGCGTTTCCCTACACTCGGCGTATGGAGAGCGGCTCCAAAGGGCTCCGGGCCTGGATGTTGCTCAGCAGACCCAGGGGTGCCCGGGAGTACTCCGTGTTCCAGCCTGGAACAGGGTGCCCCCGCGAGCCTCCCAGGTGTCCAGGAAAATCTACTGCCGTTCAAGACACTCAGAGCAGAGGCTACGGCCTCACGGAAACTGCTGCGCGGCTCCGCTTCTGCACCTCACGTCAGGGCCTTCCCTCCAGGCCTGTGCTCAACCTGGCTGTCCCGTTAGCGACGCAGCATTGCGAGATGCTGACGTTCTCCTCGAGCAGATTGCCTTCAGGAACGAGGCCCGCAAAGTAGGCAGTGTGTTTTCTCACGGCAGCTCTCGCAAGGGCGACCACAAAGATTTCCTGGGAGCTTCGGACTCACCAGAAATCTGGTCCTGAGGCCGTGTGAGGGCTCTGGAAATGGAGCTCTCCTCAAGGAACGTGCAGCGTGTTGCCCATCACTCGGCACGCACACAGGGCCTCCGAGGGGCAGAGCAATGGGTCTCGATGTTGCTCAGCCGGACCACGGCGTGGGGGGTGTCTGGAGGTCCTCAGTGACCTTGGAGGGAAATGGATGCACACCCGAGGGGCCTAGGAGTCCTCAAATGGGTAATTCCGTTAAAATAAACCCGAACGGTGACTAAGAACTCATGGAAACTGCTGCATGCCGCCCTTCCTGCCCGGCTACGCAGGGCCTAAACTGGAGGCAGATTCTCACGTTGAGTTTCCCTTTCGTTCTGGAGCTTGTCAGGCTAACCACCACCGCGGCCATGGAAGCACCGGGTTGAGACGGAGCACACTCATTTTCTTCCCAGAAGCATTTCTACCGGGTTTCCAGGCCTGTCAACAGCAGGGGACGTCAGGCAGCTTCAAGGCAGCATGAAGGCAGCCTTCCAAGTGGGAAAGCAAGGATAGTTCCAGCAGGCTCCCGTTTCCACGCGCACACTCAGCTTACCTCCCTGTGGTTTCTAACCAGTCCAAAGAGACACATGTTACCCTGCGTTTGCTTCCCTGAACCAACTCCCCGAAGTAGGGTGTTCTGGGTCAAGTGAACTGCCTCAACCAAGGAATGCCCTGCCTAGTTACGCCTCTGGGGCCTGTGGCTATTCCAAAGCCTGCAGTGCCACAGGAAGCACAGGGCTGAAATCGCAGTAAGAACGCAAGCCGACTTTCTCTTGGAGGCAGGGTGACTTCCGGCAGGGGGGTCCTAGATGGAATGCGAGGCCGAGGGTTCTCTCAGGGCAGCTCCGACGAGGGCAAGGCGTAAGACCTCAAAGGCATGTGAGACGTGCCAGAAGTCTGTTGGTGAAAGTGTGGGTTTGGTGGGGAAACGAATCTGCTCCAGGAGAGAGTGCAGGGCGTTTCCCTACACTCGGCGTATGGAGAGCGGCTCCAAAGGGCTCCGGGCCTGGATGTTGCTCAGCAGACCCAGGGGTGCCCGGGAGTACTCCGTGTTCCAGCCTGGAACAGGGTGCCCCCGCGAGCCTCCCAGGTGTCCAGGAAAATCTACTGCCGTTCAAGACACGCAGAGCAGAGGCTACGGCCTCACGGAAACTGCTGCGCGGCTCCGCTTCTGCACCTCACGTCAGGGCCTTCCCTCCAGGCCTGTGCTCAACCTGGCTGTCCCGTTAGCGACGCAGCATTGCGAGATGCTGACGTTCTCCTCGAGCAGAGTGCCTTCAGGAACGAGGCCCGCGAAGTAGGCAGTGTGTTTGCTCACGGCAGCTCTCGCAAGGGCGACCACAAAGATTTCCTGGGAGCTTCGGACTCACCAGAAATCTGGTCCTGAGGCCGTGTGAGGGCTCTGGAAATGGAGCTCTCCTCAAGGAACGTGCAGCGTGTTGCCCATCACTCGGCACGCACACAGGGCCTCCGAGGGGCAGAGCAATGGGCCTCGATGTTGCTCAGCCGGACCACGGCGTGGGGGGTGTCTGGAGGTCCTCAGTGACCTTGGAGGGAAATGCATGCACACCCGAGGGGCCTAGGAGTCCTCAAATGGGTAATTCCGTTAAAATAAACCCGAACGGTGACTAAGAACTCATGGAAACTGCTGCATGCCGCCCTTCCTGCCCGGCTACGCAGGGCCTAAACTGGAGGCAGATTCTCACGTTGAGTTTCCCTTTCGTTCTGGAGCTTGTCAGGCTAACCACCACCGCGGCCATGGAAGCACCGGGTTGAGACGGAGCACACTCATTTTCTTCCCAGAAGGATTTCTACCGGGTTTCCAGGCCTGTCAACAGCAGGGGACGTCAGGCAGCTTCAAGGCAGCATGAAGGCAGCCTTCCAAGTGGGAAAGCAAGGATAGTTCCAGCAGGCTCCCGTTTCCACGCGCACACTCAGCTTACCTCCCTGTGGTTTCTAACCAGTCCAAAGAGACACATGTTACCCTGCGTTTGCTTCCCTGAACCAACTCCCCGAAGTAGGGTGTTCTGGGTCAAGTGAACTGCCTCAACCAAGGAATGCCCTGCCTAGTTACGCCTCTGGGGCCTGTGGCTATTCCAAAGCCTGCAGTGCCACAGGAAGCACAGGGCTGAAATCGCAGTAAGAACGCAAGCCGACTTTCTCTTGGAGGCAGGGTGACTTCCGGCAGGGGGGTCCTAGATGGAATGCGAGGCCGAGGGTTCTCTCAGGGCAGCTCCGACGAGGGCAAGGCGTAAGACCTCAAAGGCATGTGAGACGTGCCAGAAGTCTGTTGGTGAAAGTGTGGGTTTGGTGGGGAAACGAATCTGCTCCAGGAGAGAGTGCAGGGCGTTTCCCTACACTCGGCGTATGGAGAGCGGCTCCAAAGGGCTCCGGGCCTGGATGTTGCTCAGCAGACCCAGGGGTGCCCGGGAGTACTCCGTGTTCCAGCCTGGAACAGGGTGCCCCCGCGAGCCTCCCAGGTGTCCAGGAAAATCTACTGCCGTTCAAGACACTCAGAGCAGAGGCTACGGCCTCACGGAAACTGCTGCGCGGCTCCGCTTCTGCACCTCACGTCAGGGCCTTCCCTCCAGGCCTGTGCTCAACCTGGCTGTCCCGTTAGCGACGCAGCATTGCGAGATGCTGACGTTCTCCTCGAGCAGAGTGCCTTCAGGAACGAGGCCCGCAAAGTAGGCAGTGTGTTTTCTCACGGCAGCTCTCGCAAGGGCGACCACAAAGATTTCCTGGGAGCTTCGGACTCACCAGAAATCTGGTCCTGAGGCCGTGTGAGGGCTCTGGAAATGGAGCTCTCCTCAAGGAACGTGCAGCGTGTTGCCCATCACTCGGCACGCACACAGGGCCTCCGAGGGGCAGAGCAATGGGTCTCGATGTTGCTCAGCCGGACCACGGCGTGGGGGGTGTCTGGAGGTCCTCAGTGACCTTGGAGGGAAATGGATGCACACCCGAGGGGCCTAGGAGTCCTCAAATGGGTAATTCCGTTAAAATAAACCCGAACGGTGACTAAGAACTCATGGAAACTGCTGCATGCCGCCCTTCCTGCCCGGCTACGCAGGGCCTAAACTGGAGGCAGATTCTCACGTTGAGTTTCCCTTTCGTTCTGGAGCTTGTCAGGCTAACCACCACCGCGGCCATGGAAGCACCGGGTTGAGACGGAGCACACTCATTTTCTTCCCAGAAGCATTTCTACCGGGTTTCCAGGCCTGTCAACAGCAGGGGACGTCAGGCAGCTTCAAGGCAGCATGAAGGCAGCCTTCCAAGTGGGAAAGCAAGGATAGTTCCAGCAGGCTCCCGTTTCCACGCGCACACTCAGCTTACCTCCCTGTGGTTTCTAACCAGTCCAAAGAGACACATGTTACCCTGCGTTTGCTTCCCTGAACCAACTCCCCGAAGTAGGGTGTTCTGGGTCAAGTGAACTGCCTCAACCAAGGAATGCCCTGCCTAGTTACGCCTCTGGGGCCTGTGGCTATTCCAAAGCCTGCAGTGCCACAGGAAGCACAGGGCTGAAATCGCAGTAAGAACGCAAGCCGACTTTCTCTTGGAGGCAGGGTGACTTCCGGCAGGGGGGTCCTAGATGGAATGCGAGGCCGAGGGTTCTCTCAGGGCAGCTCCGACGAGGGCAAGGCGTAAGACCTCAAAGGCATGTGAGACGTGCCAGAAGTCTGTTGGTGAAAGTGTGGGTTTGGTGGGGAAACGAATCTGCTCCAGGAGAGAGTGCAGGGCGTTTCCCTACACTCGGCGTATGGAGAGCGGCTCCAAAGGGCTCCGGGCCTGGATGTTGCTCAGCAGACCCAGGGGTGCCCGGGAGTACTCCGTGTTCCAGCCTGGAACAGGGTGCCCCCGCGAGCCTCCCAGGTGTCCAGGAAAATCTACTGCCGTTCAAGACACGCAGAGCAGAGGCTACGGCCTCACGGAAACTGCTGCGCGGCTCCGCTTCTGCACCTCACGTCAGGGCCTTCCCTCCAGGCCTGTGCTCAACCTGGCTGTCCCGTTAGCGACGCAGCATTGCGAGATGCTGACGTTCTCCTCGAGCAGAGTGCCTTCAGGAACGAGGCCCGCGAAGTAGGCAGAGCAGAGTGTTTTCTCACGGCAGCTCTCGCAAGGGCGACCACAAAGATTTCCTGGGAGCTTCGGACTCACCAGAAATCTGGTCCTGAGGCCGTGTGAGGGCTCTGGAAATGGAGCTCTCCTCAAGGAACGTGCAGCGTGTTGCCCATCACTCGGCACGCACACAGGGCCTCCGAGGGGCAGAGCAATGGGCCTCGATGTTGCTCAGCAGGACCACGGCGTGGGGAGTGTCTGGAGGTCCTCAGTGACCTTGGAGGGAAATGGATGCACACCCGAGGGGCCTAGGAGTCCTCAAATGGGTAATTCCGTTAAAATAAACCCGAACGGTGACTAAGAACTCATGGAAACTGCTGCATGCCGCCCTTCCTGCCCGGCTACGCAGGGCCTAAACTGGAGGCAGATTCTCACGTTGAGTTTCCCTTTCGTTCTGGAGCTTGTCAGGCTAACCACCACCGCGGCCATGGAAGCACCGGGTTGAGACGGAGCACACTCATTTTCTTCCCAGAAGGATTTCTACCGGGTTTCCAGGCCTGTCAACAGCAGGGGACGTCAGGCAGCTTCAAGGCAGCATGAAGGCAGCCTTCCAAGTGGGAAAGCAAGGATAGTTCCAGCAGGCTCCCGTTTCCACGCGCACACTCAGCTTACCTCCCTGTGGTTTCTAACCAGTCCAAAGAGACACATGTTACCCTGCGTTTGCTTCCCTGAACCAACTCCCCGAAGTAGGGTGTTCTGGGTCAAGTGAACTGCCTCAACCAAGGAATGCCCTGCCTAGTTACGCCTCTGGGGCCTGTGGCTATTCCAAAGCCTGCAGTGCCACAGGAAGCACAGGGCTGAAATCGCAGTAAGAACGCAAGCCGACTTTCTCTTGGAGGCAGGGTGACTTCCGGCAGGGGGGTCCTAGATGGAATGCGAGGCCGAGGGTTCTCTCAGGGCAGCTCCGACGAGGGCAAGGCGTAAGACCTCAAAGGCATGTGAGACGTGCCAGAAGTCTGTTGGTGAAAGTGTGGGTTTGGTGGGGAAACGAATCTGCTCCAGGAGAGAGTGCAGGGCGTTTCCCTACACTCGGCGTATGGAGAGCGGCTCCAAAGGGCTCCGGGCCTGGATGTTGCTCAGCAGACCCAGGGGTGCCCGGGAGTACTCCGTGTTCCAGCCTGGAACAGGGTGCCCCCGCGAGCCTCCCAGGTGTCCAGGAAAATCTACTGCCGTTCAAGACACTCAGAGCAGAGGCTACGGCCTCACGGAAACTGCTGCGCGGCTCCGCTTCTGCACCTCACGTCAGGGCCTTCCCTCCAGGCCTGTGCTCAACCTGGCTGTCCCGTTAGCGACGCAGCATTGCGAGATGCTGACGTTCTCCTCGAGCAGAGTGCCTTCAGGAACGAGGCCCGCGAAGTAGGCAGTGTGTTTTCTCACGGCAGCTCTCGCAAGGGCGACCACAAAGATTTCCTGGGAGCTTCGGACTCACCAGAAATCTGGTCCTGAGGCCGTGTGAGGGCTCTGGAAATGGAGCTCTCCTCAAGGAACGTGCAGCGTGTTGCCCATCACTCGGCACGCACACAGGGCCTCCGAGGGGCAGAGCAATGGGTCTCGATGTTGCTCAGCCGGACCACGGCGTGGGGGGTGTCTGGAGGTCCTCAGTGACCTTGGAGGGAAATGGATGCACACCCGAGGGGCCTAGGAGTCCTCAAATGGGTAATTCCGTTAAAATAAACCCGAACGGTGACTAAGAACTCATGGAAACTGCTGCATGCCGCCCTTCCTGCCCGGCTACGCAGGGCCTAAACTGGAGGCAGATTCTCACGTTGAGTTTCCCTTTCGTTCTGGAGCTTGTCAGGCTAACCACCACCGCGGCCATGGAAGCACCGGGTTGAGACGGAGCACACTCATTTTCTTCCCAGAAGCATTTCTACCGGGTTTCCAGGCCTGTCAACAGCAGGGGACGTCAGGCAGCTTCAAGGCAGCATGAAGGCAGCCTTCCAAGTGGGAAAGCAAGGATAGTTCCAGCAGGCTCCCGTTTCCACGCGCACACTCAGCTTACCTCCCTGTGGTTTCTAACCAGTCCAAAGAGACACATGTTACCCTGCGTTTGCTTCCCTGAACCAACTCCCCGAAGTAGGGTGTTCTGGGTCAAGTGAACTGCCTCAACCAAGGAATGCCCTGCCTAGTTACGCCTCTGGGGCCTGTGGCTATTCCAAAGCCTGCAGTGCCACAGGAAGCACAGGGCTGAAATCGCAGTAAGAACGCAAGCCGACTTTCTCTTGGAGGCAGGGTGACTTCCGGCAGGGGGGTCCTAGATGGAATGCGAGGCCGAGGGTTCTCTCAGGGCAGCTCCGACGAGGGCAAGGCGTAAGACCTCAAAGGCATGTGAGACGTGCCAGAAGTCTGTTGGTGAAAGTGTGGGTTTGGTGGGGAAACGAATCTGCTCCAGGAGAGAGTGCAGGGCGTTTCCCTACACTCGGCGTATGGAGAGCGGCTCCAAAGGGCTCCGGGCCTGGATGTTGCTCAGCAGACCCAGGGGTGCCCGGGAGTACTCCGTGTTCCAGCCTGGAACAGGGTGCCCCCGCGAGCCTCCCAGGTGTCCAGGAAAATCTACTGCCGTTCAAGACACTCAGAGCAGAGGCTACGGCCTCACGGAAACTGCTGCGCGGCTCCGCTTCTGCACCTCACGTCAGGGCCTTCCCTCCAGGCCTGTGCTCAACCTGGCTGTCCCGTTAGCGACGCAGCATTGCGAGATGCTGACGTTCTCCTCGAGCAGAGTGCCTTCAGGAACGAGGCCCGCAAAGTAGGCAGTGTGTTTTCTCACGGCAGCTCTCGCAAGGGCGACCACAAAGATTTCCTGGGAGCTTCGGACTCACCAGAAATCTGGTCCTGAGGCCGTGTGAGGGCTCTGGAAATGGAGCTCTCCTCAAGGAACGTGCAGCGTGTTGCCCATCACTCGGCACGCACACAGGGCCTCCGAGGGGCAGAGCAATGGGCCTCGATGTTGCTCAGCCGGACCACGGCGTGGGGGGTGTCTGGAGGTCCTCAGTGACCTTGGAGGGAAATGGATGCACACCCGAGGGGCCTAGGAGTCCTCAAATGGGTAATTCCGTTAAAATAAACCCGAACGGTGACTAAGAACTCATGGAAACTGCTGCATGCCGCCCTTCCTGCCCGGCTACGCAGGGCCTAAACTGGAGGCAGATTCTCACGTTGAGTTTCCCTTTCGTTCTGGAGCTTGTCAGGCTAACCACCACCGCGGCCATGGAAGCACCGGGTTGAGACGGAGCACACTCATTTTCTTCCCAGAAGCATTTCTACCGGGTTTCCAGGCCTGTCAACAGCAGGGGACGTCAGGCAGCTTCAAGGCAGCATGAAGGCAGCCTTCCAAGTGGGAAAGCAAGGATAGTTCCAGCAGGCTCCCGTTTCCACGCGCACACTCAGCTTACCTCCCTGTGGTTTCTAACCAGTCCAAAGAGACACATGTTACCCTGCGTTTGCTTCCCTGAACCAACTCCCCGAAGTAGGGTGTTCTGGGTCAAGTGAACTGCCTCAACCAAGGAATGCCCTGCCTAGTTACGCCTCTGGGGCCTGTGGCTATTCCAAAGCCTGCAGTGCCACAGGAAGCACAGGGCTGAAATCGCAGTAAGAACGCAAGCCGACTTTCTCTTGGAGGCAGGGTGACTTCCGGCAGGGGGGTCCTAGATGGAATGCGAGGCCGAGGGTTCTCTCAGGGCAGCTCCGACGAGGGCAAGGCGTAAGACCTCAAAGGCATGTGAGACGTGCCAGAAGTCTGTTGGTGAAAGTGTGGGTTTGGTGGGGAAACGAATCTGCTCCAGGAGAGAGTGCAGGGCGTTTCCCTACACTCGGCGTATGGAGAGCGGCTCCAAAGGGCTCCGGGCCTGGATGTTGCTCAGCAGACCCAGGGGTGCCCGGGAGTACTCCGTGTTCCAGCCTGGAACAGGGTGCCCCCGCGAGCCTCCCAGGTGTCCAGGAAAATCTACTGCCGTTCAAGACACGCAGAGCAGAGGCTACGGCCTCACGGAAACTGCTGCGCGGCTCCGCTTCTGCACCTCACGTCAGGGCCTTCCCTCCAGGCCTGTGCTCAACCTGGCTGTCCCGTTAGCGACGCAGCATTGCGAGATGCTGACGTTCTCCTCGAGCAGAGTGCCTTCAGGAACGAGGCCCGCGAAGTAGGCAGTGTGTTTGCTCACGGCAGCTCTCGCAAGGGCGACCACAAAGATTTCCTGGGAGCTTCGGACTCACCAGAAATCTGGTCCTGAGGCCGTGTGAGGGCTCTGGAAATGGAGCTCTCCTCAAGGAACGTGCAGCGTGTTGCCCATCACTCGGCACGCACACAGGGCCTCCGAGGGGCAGAGCAATGGGCCTCGATGTTGCTCAGCCGGACCACGGCGTGGGGGGTGTCTGGAGGTCCTCAGTGACCTTGGAGGGAAATGCATGCACACCCGAGGGGCCTAGGAGTCCTCAAATGGGTAATTCCGTTAAAATAAACCCGAACGGTGACTAAGAACTCATGGAAACTGCTGCATGCCGCCCTTCCTGCCCGGCTACGCAGGGCCTAAACTGGAGGCAGATTCTCACGTTGAGTTTCCCTTTCGTTCTGGAGCTTGTCAGGCTAACCACCACCGCGGCCATGGAAGCACCGGGTTGAGACGGAGCACACTCATTTTCTTCCCAGAAGGATTTCTACCGGGTTTCCAGGCCTGTCAACAGCAGGGGACGTCAGGCAGCTTCAAGGCAGCATGAAGGCAGCCTTCCAAGTGGGAAAGCAAGGATAGTTCCAGCAGGCTCCCGTTTCCACGCGCACACTCAGCTTACCTCCCTGTGGTTTCTAACCAGTCCAAAGAGACACATGTTACCCTGCGTTTGCTTCCCTGAACCAACTCCCCGAAGTAGGGTGTTCTGGGTCAAGTGAACTGCCTCAACCAAGGAATGCCCTGCCTAGTTACGCCTCTGGGGCCTGTGGCTATTCCAAAGCCTGCAGTGCCACAGGAAGCACAGGGCTGAAATCGCAGTAAGAACGCAAGCCGACTTTCTCTTGGAGGCAGGGTGACTTCCGGCAGGGGGGTCCTAGATGGAATGCGAGGCCGAGGGTTCTCTCAGGGCAGCTCCGACGAGGGCAAGGCGTAAGACCTCAAAGGCATGTGAGACGTGCCAGAAGTCTGTTGGTGAAAGTGTGGGTTTGGTGGGGAAACGAATCTGCTCCAGGAGAGAGTGCAGGGCGTTTCCCTACACTCGGCGTATGGAGAGCGGCTCCAAAGGGCTCCGGGCCTGGATGTTGCTCAGCAGACCCAGGGGTGCCCGGGAGTACTCCGTGTTCCAGCCTGGAACAGGGTGCCCCCGCGAGCCTCCCAGGTGTCCAGGAAAATCTACTGCCGTTCAAGACACGCAGAGCAGAGGCTACGGCCTCACGGAAACTGCTGCGCGGCTCCGCTTCTGCACCTCACGTCAGGGCCTTCCCTCCAGGCCTGTGCTCAATCTGGCTGTCCCGTTAGCGACGCAGCATTGCGAGATGCTGACGTTCTCCTCGAGCAGAGTGCCTTCAGGTATGAGGCCCGCGAAGGAGGCAGTGTGTTTTCTCACGGCAGCTCTCGCAAGGGCGACCACAAAGATTTCCTGGGAGCTTCGGACTCACCAGAAATCTGGTCCTGAGGCCGTGTGAGGGCTCTGGAAATGGAGCTCTCCTCAAGGAACGTGCAGCGTGTTGCCCATCACTCGGCACGCACACAGGGCCTCCGAGGGGCAGAGCAATGGGCCTCGATGTTGCTCAGCCGGACCACGGTGTGGGGGGTGGCTGGAGGTCCTCAGTGACCTTGGAGGGAAATGCATGCACACCCGAGGGGCCTAGGAGTCCTCAAATGGGTAATTCCGTTAAAATAAACCCGAACGGTGACTAAGAACTCATGGAAACTGCTGCATGCCGCCCTTCCTGCCCGGCTACGCAGGGCCTAAACTGGAGGCAGATTCTCACGTTGAGTTTCCCTTTCGTTCTGGAGCTTGTCAGGCTAACCACCACCGCGGCCATGGAAGCACCGGGTTGAGACGGAGCACACTCATTTTCTTCCCAGAAGCATTTCTACCGGGTTTCCAGGCCTGTCAACAGCAGGGGACGTCAGGCAGCTTCAAGGCAGCATGAAGGCAGCCTTCCAAGTGGGAAAGCAAGGATAGTTCCAGCAGGCTCCCGTTTCCACGCGCACACTCAGCTTACCTCCCTGTGGTTTCTAACCAGTCCAAAGAGACACATGTTACCCTGCGTTTGCTTCCCTGAACCAACTCCCCGAAGTAGGGTGTTCTGGGTCAAGTGAACTGCCTCAACCAAGGAATGCCCTGCCTAGTTACGCCTCTGGGGCCTGTGGCTATTCCAAAGCCTGCAGTGCCACAGGAAGCACAGGGCTGAAATCGCAGTAAGAACGCAAGCCGACTTTCTCTTGGAGGCAGGGTGACTTCCGGCAGGGGGGTCCTAGATGGAATGCGAGGCCGAGGGTTCTCTCAGGGCAGCTCCGACGAGGGCAAGGCGTAAGACCTCAAAGGCATGTGAGACGTGCCAGAAGTCTGTTGGTGAAAGTGTGGGTTTGGTGGGGAAACGAATCTGCTCCAGGAGAGAGTGCAGGGCGTTTCCCTACACTCGGCGTATGGAGAGCGGCTCCAAAGGGCTCCGGGCCTGGATGTTGCTCAGCAGACCCAGGGGTGCCCGGGAGTACTCCGTGTTCCAGCCTGGAACAGGGTGCCCCCGCGAGCCTCCCAGGTGTCCAGGAAAATCTACTGCCGTTCAAGACACGCAGAGCAGAGGCTACGGCCTCACGGAAACTGCTGCGCGGCTCCGCTTCTGCACCTCACGTCAGGGCCTTCCCTCCAGGCCTGTGCTCAACCTGGCTGTCCCGTTAGCGACGCAGCATTGCGAGATGCTGACGTTCTCCTCGAGCAGAGTGCCTTCAGGAACGAGGCCCGCGAAGTAGGCAGTGTGTTTGCTCACGGCAGCTCTCGCAAGGGCGACCACAAAGATTTCCTGGGAGCTTCGGACTCACCAGAAATCTGGTCCTGAGGCCGTGTGAGGGCTCTGGAAATGGAGCTCTCCTCAAGGAACGTGCAGCGTGTTGCCCATCACTCGGCACGCACACAGGGCCTCCGAGGGGCAGAGCAATGGGCCTCGATGTTGCTCAGCCGGACCACGGCGTGGGGGGTGTCTGGAGGTCCTCAGTGACCTTGGAGGGAAATGCATGCACACCCGAGGGGCCTAGGAGTCCTCAAATGGGTAATTCCGTTAAAATAAACCCGAACGGTGACTAAGAACTCATGGAAACTGCTGCATGCCGCCCTTCCTGCCCGGCTACGCAGGGCCTAAACTGGAGGCAGATTCTCACGTTGAGTTTCCCTTTCGTTCTGGAGCTTGTCAGGCTAACCACCACCGCGGCCATGGAAGCACCGGGTTGAGACGGAGCACACTCATTTTCTTCCCAGAAGGATTTCTACCGGGTTTCCAGGCCTGTCAACAGCAGGGGACGTCAGGCAGCTTCAAGGCAGCATGAAGGCAGCCTTCCAAGTGGGAAAGCAAGGATAGTTCCAGCAGGCTCCCGTTTCCACGCGCACACTCAGCTTACCTCCCTGTGGTTTCTAACCAGTCCAAAGAGACACATGTTACCCTGCGTTTGCTTCCCTGAACCAACTCCCCGAAGTAGGGTGTTCTGGGTCAAGTGAACTGCCTCAACCAAGGAATGCCCTGCCTAGTTACGCCTCTGGGGCCTGTGGCTATTCCAAAGCCTGCAGTGCCACAGGAAGCACAGGGCTGAAATCGCAGTAAGAACGCAAGCCGACTTTCTCTTGGAGGCAGGGTGACTTCCGGCAGGGGGGTCCTAGATGGAATGCGAGGCCGAGGGTTCTCTCAGGGCAGCTCCGACGAGGGCAAGGCGTAAGACCTCAAAGGCATGTGAGACGTGCCAGAAGTCTGTTGGTGAAAGTGTGGGTTTGGTGGGGAAACGAATCTGCTCCAGGAGAGAGTGCAGGGCGTTTCCCTACACTCGGCGTATGGAGAGCGGCTCCAAAGGGCTCCGGGCCTGGATGTTGCTCAGCAGACCCAGGGGTGCCCGGGAGTACTCCGTGTTCCAGCCTGGAACAGGGTGCCCCCGCGAGCCTCCCAGGTGTCCAGGAAAATCTACTGCCGTTCAAGACACGCAGAGCAGAGGCTACGGCCTCACGGAAACTGCTGCGCGGCTCCGCTTCTGCACCTCACGTCAGGGCCTTCCCTCCAGGCCTGTGCTCAATCTGGCTGTCCCGTTAGCGACGCAGCATTGCGAGATGCTGACGTTCTCCTCGAGCAGAGTGCCTTCAGGTATGAGGCCCGCGAAGGAGGCAGTGTGTTTTCTCACGGCAGCTCTCGCAAGGGCGACCACAAAGATTTCCTGGGAGCTTCGGACTCACCAGAAATCTGGTCCTGAGGCCGTGTGAGGGCTCTGGAAATGGAGCTCTCCTCAAGGAACGTGCAGCGTGTTGCCCATCACTCGGCACGCACACAGGGCCTCCGAGGGGCAGAGCAATGGGCCTCGATGTTGCTCAGCCGGACCACGGTGTGGGGGGTGGCTGGAGGTCCTCAGTGACCTTGGAGGGAAATGCATGCACACCCGAGGGGCCTAGGAGTCCTCAAATGGGTAATTCCGTTAAAATAAACCCGAACGGTGACTAAGAACTCATGGAAACTGCTGCATGCCGCCCTTCCTGCCCGGCTACGCAGGGCCTAAACTGGAGGCAGATTCTCACGTTGAGTTTCCCTTTCGTTCTGGAGCTTGTCAGGCTAACCACCACCGCGGCCATGGAAGCACCGGGTTGAGACGGAGCACACTCATTTTCTTCCCAGAAGCATTTCTACCGGGTTTCCAGGCCTGTCAACAGCAGGGGACGTCAGGCAGCTTCAAGGCAGCATGAAGGCAGCCTTCCAAGTGGGAAAGCAAGGATAGTTCCAGCAGGCTCCCGTTTCCACGCGCACACTCAGCTTACCTCCCTGTGGTTTCTAACCAGTCCAAAGAGACACATGTTACCCTGCGTTTGCTTCCCTGAACCAACTCCCCGAAGTAGGGTGTTCTGGGTCAAGTGAACTGCCTCAACCAAGGAATGCCCTGCCTAGTTACGCCTCTGGGGCCTGTGGCTATTCCAAAGCCTGCAGTGCCACAGGAAGCACAGGGCTGAAATCGCAGTAAGAACGCAAGCCGACTTTCTCTTGGAGGCAGGGTGACTTCCGGCAGGGGGGTCCTAGATGGAATGCGAGGCCGAGGGTTCTCTCAGGGCAGCTCCGACGAGGGCAAGGCGTAAGACCTCAAAGGCATGTGAGACGTGCCAGAAGTCTGTTGGTGAAAGTGTGGGTTTGGTGGGGAAACGAATCTGCTCCAGGAGAGAGTGCAGGGCGTTTCCCTACACTCGGCGTATGGAGAGCGGCTCCAAAGGGCTCCGGGCCTGGATGTTGCTCAGCAGACCCAGGGGTGCCCGGGAGTACTCCGTGTTCCAGCCTGGAACAGGGTGCCCCCGCGAGCCTCCCAGGTGTCCAGGAAAATCTACTGCCGTTCAAGACACGCAGAGCAGAGGCTACGGCCTCACGGAAACTGCTGCGCGGCTCCGCTTCTGCACCTCACGTCAGGGCCTTCCCTCCAGGCCTGTGCTCAACCTGGCTGTCCCGTTAGCGACGCAGCATTGCGAGATGCTGACGTTCTCCTCGAGCAGAGTGCCTTCAGGAACGAGGCCCGCGAAGTAGGCAGTGTGTTTTCTCACGGCAGCTCTCGCAAGGGCGACCACAAAGATTTCCTGGGAGCTTCGGACTCACCAGAAATCTGGTCCTGAGGCCGTGTGAGGGCTCTGGAAATGGAGCTCTCCTCAAGGAACGTGCAGCGTGTTGCCCATCACTCGGCACGCACACAGGGCCTCCGAGGGGCAGAGCAATGGGCCTCGATGTTGCTCAGCCGGACCACGGCGTGGGGGGTGTCTGGAGGTCCTCAGTGACCTTGGAGGGAAATGGATGCACACCCGAGGGGCCTAGGAGTCCTCAAATGGGTAATTCCGTTAAAATAAACCCGAACGGTGACTAAGAACTCATGGAAACTGCTGCATGCCGCCCTTCCTGCCCGGCTACGCAGGGCCTAAACTGGAGGCAGATTCTCACGTTGAGTTTCCCTTTCGTTCTGGAGCTTGTCAGGCTAACCACCACCGCGGCCATGGAAGCACCGGGTTGAGACGGAGCACACTCATTTTCTTCCCAGAAGGATTTCTACCGGGTTTCCAGGCCTGTCAACAGCAGGGGACGTCAGGCAGCTTCAAGGCAGCATGAAGGCAGCCTTCCAAGTGGGAAAGCAAGGATAGTTCCAGCAGGCTCCCGTTTCCACGCGCACACTCAGCTTACCTCCCTGTGGTTTCTAACCAGTCCAAAGAGACACATGTTACCCTGCGTTTGCTTCCCTGAACCAACTCCCCGAAGTAGGGTGTTCTGGGTCAAGTGAACTGCCTCAACCAAGGAATGCCCTGCCTAGTTACGCCTCTGGGGCCTGTGGCTATTCCAAAGCCTGCAGTGCCACAGGAAGCACAGGGCTGAAATCGCAGTAAGAACGCAAGCCGACTTTCTCTTGGAGGCAGGGTGACTTCCGGCAGGGGGGTCCTAGATGGAATGCGAGGCCGAGGGTTCTCTCAGGGCAGCTCCGACGAGGGCAAGGCGTAAGACCTCAAAGGCATGTGAGACGTGCCAGAAGTCTGTTGGTGAAAGTGTGGGTTTGGTGGGGAAACGAATCTGCTCCAGGAGAGAGTGCAGGGCGTTTCCCTACACTCGGCGTATGGAGAGCGGCTCCAAAGGGCTCCGGGCCTGGATGTTGCTCAGCAGACCCAGGGGTGCCCGGGAGTACTCCGTGTTCCAGCCTGGAACAGGGTGCCCCCGCGAGCCTCCCAGGTGTCCAGGAAAATCTACTGCCGTTCAAGACACGCAGAGCAGAGGCTACGGCCTCACGGAAACTGCTGCGCGGCTCCGCTTCTGCACCTCACGTCAGGGCCTTCCCTCCAGGCCTGTGCTCAATCTGGCTGTCCCGTTAGCGACGCAGCATTGCGAGATGCTGACGTTCTCCTCGAGCAGAGTGCCTTCAGGTATGAGGCCCGCGAAGGAGGCAGTGTGTTTTCTCACGGCAGCTCTCGCAAGGGCGACCACAAAGATTTCCTGGGAGCTTCGGACTCACCAGAAATCTGGTCCTGAGGCCGTGTGAGGGCTCTGGAAATGGAGCTCTCCTCAAGGAACGTGCAGCGTGTTGCCCATCACTCGGCACGCACACAGGGCCTCCGAGGGGCAGAGCAATGGGCCTCGATGTTGCTCAGCCGGACCACGGTGTGGGGGGTGGCTGGAGGTCCTCAGTGACCTTGGAGGGAAATGCATGCACACCCGAGGGGCCTAGGAGTCCTCAAATGGGTAATTCCGTTAAAATAAACCCGAACGGTGACTAAGAACTCATGGAAACTGCTGCATGCCGCCCTTCCTGCCCGGCTACGCAGGGCCTAAACTGGAGGCAGATTCTCACGTTGAGTTTCCCTTTCGTTCTGGAGCTTGTCAGGCTAACCACCACCGCGGCCATGGAAGCACCGGGTTGAGACGGAGCACACTCATTTTCTTCCCAGAAGCATTTCTACCGGGTTTCCAGGCCTGTCAACAGCAGGGGACGTCAGGCAGCTTCAAGGCAGCATGAAGGCAGCCTTCCAAGTGGGAAAGCAAGGATAGTTCCAGCAGGCTCCCGTTTCCACGCGCACACTCAGCTTACCTCCCTGTGGTTTCTAACCAGTCCAAAGAGACACATGTTACCCTGCGTTTGCTTCCCTGAACCAACTCCCCGAAGTAGGGTGTTCTGGGTCAAGTGAACTGCCTCAACCAAGGAATGCCCTGCCTAGTTACGCCTCTGGGGCCTGTGGCTATTCCAAAGCCTGCAGTGCCACAGGAAGCACAGGGCTGAAATCGCAGTAAGAACGCAAGCCGACTTTCTCTTGGAGGCAGGGTGACTTCCGGCAGGGGGGTCCTAGATGGAATGCGAGGCCGAGGGTTCTCTCAGGGCAGCTCCGACGAGGGCAAGGCGTAAGACCTCAAAGGCATGTGAGACGTGCCAGAAGTCTGTTGGTGAAAGTGTGGGTTTGGTGGGGAAACGAATCTGCTCCAGGAGAGAGTGCAGGGCGTTTCCCTACACTCGGCGTATGGAGAGCGGCTCCAAAGGGCTCCGGGCCTGGATGTTGCTCAGCAGACCCAGGGGTGCCCGGGAGTACTCCGTGTTCCAGCCTGGAACAGGGTGCCCCCGCGAGCCTCCCAGGTGTCCAGGAAAATCTACTGCCGTTCAACACACGCAGAGCAGAGGCTACGGCCTCACGGAAACTGCTGCGCGGCTCCGCTTCTGCACCTCACGTCAGGGCCTTCCCTCCAGGCCTGTGCTCAACCTGGCTGTCCCGTTAGCGACGCAGCATTGCGAGATGCTGACGTTCTCCTCGAGCAGAGTGCCTTCAGGTACGAGGCCCGCGAAGTAGGCAGTGTGTTTTCTCACGGCAGCTCTCGCAAGGGCGACCACAAAGATTTCCTGGGAGCTTCGGACTCACCAGAAATCTGGTCCTGAGGCCGTGTGAGGGCTCTGGAAATGGAGCTCTCCTCAAGGAACGTGCAGCGTGTTGCCCATCACTCGGCATGCACACAGGGCCTCCGAGGGGCAGAGCAATGGGCCTCGATGTTGCTCAGCCGGACCACGGCGTGGGGGGTGTCTGGAGGTCCTCAGTGACCTTGGAGGGAAATGGATGCACACCCGAGGGGCCTAGGAGTCCTCAAATGGGTAATTCCGTTAAAATAAACCCGAACGGTGACTAAGAACTCATGGAAACTGCTGCATGCCGCCCTTCCTGCCCGGCTACGCAGGGCCTAAACTGGAGGCAGATTCTCACGTTGAGTTTCCCTTTCGTTCTGGAGCTTGTCAGGCTAACCACCACCGCGGCCATGGAAGCACCGGGTTGAGACGGAGCACACTCATTTTCTTCCCAGAAGCATTTCTACCGGGTTTCCAGGCCTGTCAACAGCAGGGGACGTCAGGCAGCTTCAAGGCAGCATGAAGGCAGCCTTCCAAGTGGGAAAGCAAGGATAGTTCCAGCAGGCTCCCGTTTCCACGCGCACACTCAGCTTACCTCCCTGTGGTTTCTAACCAGTCCAAAGAGACACATGTTACCCTGCGTTTGCTTCCCTGAACCAACTCCCCGAAGTAGGGTGTTCTGGGTCAAGTGAACTGCCTCAACCAAGGAATGCCCTGCCTAGTTACGCCTCTGGGGCCTGTGGCTATTCCAAAGCCTGCAGTGCCACAGGAAGCACAGGGCTGAAATCGCAGTAAGAACGCAAGCCGACTTTCTCTTGGAGGCAGGGTGACTTCCGGCAGGGGGGTCCTAGATGGAATGCGAGGCCGAGGGTTCTCTCAGGGCAGCTCAGACGAGGGCAAGGCGTAAGACCTCAAAGGCATGTGAGACGTGCCAGAAGTCTGTTGGTGAAAGTGTGGGTTTGGTGGGGAAACGAATCTGCTCCAGGAGAGAGTGCAGGGCGTTTCCCTACACTCGGCGTATGGAGAGCGGCTCCAAAGGGCTCCGGGCCTGGATGTTGCTCAGCAGACCCAGGGGTGCCCGGGAGTACTCCGTGTTCCAGCCTGGAACAGGGTGCCCCCGCGAGCCTCCCAGGTGTCCAGGAAAATCTACTGCCGTTCAAGACACGCAGAGCAGAGGCTACGGCCTCACGGAAACTGCTGCGCGGCTCCGCTTCTGCACCTCACGTCAGGGCCTTCCCTCCAGGCCTGTGCTCAACCTGGCTGTCCCGTTAGCGACGCAGCATTGCGAGATGCTGACGTTCTCCTCGAGCAGAGTGCCTTCAGGTACGAGGCCCGCGAAGTAGGCAGTGTGTTTTCTCACGGCAGCTCTCGCAAGGGCGACCACAAAGATTTTCTGGGAGCTTCGGACTCACCAGAAATCTGGTCCTGAGGCCGTGTGAGGGCTCTGGAAATGGAGCTCTCCTCAAGGAACGTGCAGCGTGTTGCCCATCACTCGGCACGCACACAGGGCCTCTGAGGGGCAGAGCAATGGGCCTCGATGTTGCTCAGCCGGACCACGGCGTGGGGGGTGTCTGGAGGTCCTCAGTGACCTTGGAGGGAAATGGATGCACACCCGAGGGGCCTAGGAGTCCTCAAATGGGTAATTCCGTTAAAATAAACCCGAACGGTGACTAAGAACTCATGGAAACTGCTGCATGCCGCCCTTCCTGCCCGGCTACGCAGGGCCTAAACTGGAGGCAGATTCTCACGTTGAGTTTCCCTTTCGTTCTGGAGCTTGTCAGGCTAACCACCACCGCGGACATGGAAGCACCGGGTTGAGACGGAGCACACTCATTTTCTTCCCAGAAGCATTTCTACCGGGTTTCCAGGCCTGTCAACAGCAGGGGACGTCAGGCAGCTTCAAGGCAGCATGAAGGCAGCCTTCCAAGTGGGAAAGCAAGGATAGTTCCAGCAGGCTCCCGTTTCCACGCGCACACTCAGCTTACCTCCCTGTGGTTTCTAACCAGTCCAAAGAGACACATGTTACCCTGCGTTTGCTTCCCTGAACCAACTCCCCGAAGTAGGGTGTTCTGGGTCAAGTGAACTGCCTCAACCAAGGAATGCCCTGCCTAGTTACGCCTCTGGGGCCTGTGGCTATTCCAAAGCCTGCAGTGCCACAGGAAGCACAGGGCTGAAATCGCAGTAAGAACGCAAGCCGACTTTCTCTTGGAGGCAGGGTGACTTCCGGCAGGGGGGTCCTAGATGGAATGCGAGGCCGAGGGTTCTCTCAGGGCAGCTCCGACGAGGGCAAGGCGTAAGACCTCAAAGGCATGTGAGACGTGCCAGAAGTCTGTTGGTGAAAGTGTGGGTTTGGTGGGGAAACGAATCTGCTCCAGGAGAGAGTGCAGGGCGTTTCCCTACACTCGGCGTATGGAGAGCGGCTCCAAAGGGCTCCGGGCCTGGATGTTGCTCAGCAGACCCAGGGGTGCCCGGGAGTACTCCGTGTTCCAGCCTGGAACAGGGTGCCCCCGCGAGCCTCCCAGGTGTCCAGGAAAATCTACTGCCGTTCAAGACACTCAGAGCAGAGGCTACGGCCTCACGGAAACTGCTGCGCGGCTCCGCTTCTGCACCTCACGTCAGGGCCTTCCCTCCAGGCCTGTGCTCAACCTGGCTGTCCCGTTAGCGACGCAGCATTGCGAGATGCTGACGTTCTCCTCGAGCAGAGTGCCTTCAGGAACGAGGCCCGCGAAGTAGGCAGTGTGTTTTCTCACGGCAGCTCTCGCAAGGGCGACCACAAAGATTTCCTGGGAGCTTCGGACTCACCAGAAATCTGGTCCTGAGGCCGTGTGAGGGCTCTGGAAATGGAGCTCTCCTCAAGGAACGTGCAGCGTGTTGCCCATCACTCGGCACGCACACAGGGCCTCCGAGGGGCAGAGCAATGGGTCTCGATGTTGCTCAGCCGGACCACGGCGTGGGGGGTGTCTGGAGGTCCTCAGTGACCTTGGAGGGAAATGGATGCACACCCGAGGGGCCTAGGAGTCCTCAAATGGGTAATTCCGTTAAAATAAACCCGAACGGTGACTAAGAACTCATGGAAACTGCTGCATGCCGCCCTTCCTGCCCGGCTACGCAGGGCCTAAACTGGAGGCAGATTCTCACGTTGAGTTTCCCTTTCGTTCTGGAGCTTGTCAGGCTAACCACCACCGCGGCCATGGAAGCACCGGGTTGAGACGGAGCACACTCATTTTCTTCCCAGAAGCATTTCTACCGGGTTTCCAGGCCTGTCAACAGCAGGGGACGTCAGGCAGCTTCAAGGCAGCATGAAGGCAGCCTTCCAAGTGGGAAAGCAAGGATAGTTCCAGCAGGCTCCCGTTTCCACGCGCACACTCAGCTTACCTCCCTGTGGTTTCTAACCAGTCCAAAGAGACACATGTTACCCTGCGTTTGCTTCCCTGAACCAACTCCCCGAAGTAGGGTGTTCTGGGTCAAGTGAACTGCCTCAACCAAGGAATGCCCTGCCTAGTTACGCCTCTGGGGCCTGTGGCTATTCCAAAGCCTGCAGTGCCACAGGAAGCACAGGGCTGAAATCGCAGTAAGAACGCAAGCCGACTTTCTCTTGGAGGCAGGGTGACTTCCGGCAGGGGGGTCCTAGATGGAATGCGAGGCCGAGGGTTCTCTCAGGGCAGCTCCGACGAGGGCAAGGCGTAAGACCTCAAAGGCATGTGAGACGTGCCAGAAGTCTGTTGGTGAAAGTGTGGGTTTGGTGGGGAAACGAATCTGCTCCAGGAGAGAGTGCAGGGCGTTTCCCTACACTCGGCGTATGGAGAGCGGCTCCAAAGGGCTCCGGGCCTGGATGTTGCTCAGCAGACCCAGGGGTGCCCGGGAGTACTCCGTGTTCCAGCCTGGAACAGGGTGCCCCCGCGAGCCTCCCAGGTGTCCAGGAAAATCTACTGCCGTTCAAGACACGCAGAGCAGAGGCTACGGCCTCACGGAAACTGCTGCGCGGCTCCGCTTCTGCACCTCACGTCAGGGCCTTCCCTCCAGGCCTGTGCTCAACCTGGCTGTCCCGTTAGCGACGCAGCATTGCGAGATGCTGACGTTCTCCTCGAGCAGAGTGCCTTCAGGAACGAGGCCCGCGAAGGAGGCAGTGTGTTTTCTCACGGCAGCTCTCGCAAGGGCGACCACAAAGATTTTCTGGGAGCTTCGGACTCACCAGAAATCTGGTCCTGAGGCCGTGTGAGGGCTCTGGAAATGGAGCTCTCCTCAAGGAACGTGCAGCGTGTTGCCCATCACTCGGCACGCACACAGGGCCTCTGAGGGGCAGAGCAATGGGCCTCGATGTTGCTCAGCCGGACCACGGCGTGGGGGGTGTCTGGAGGTCCTCAGTGACCTTGGAGGGAAATGGATGCACACCCGAGGGGCCTAGGAGTCCTCAAATGGGTAATTCCGTTAAAATAAACCCGAACGGTGACTAAGAACTCATGGAAACTGCTGCATGCCGCCCTTCCTGCCCGGCTACGCAGGGCCTAAACTGGAGGCAGATTCTCACGTTGAGTTTCCCTTTCGTTCTGGAGCTTGTCAGGCTAACCACCACCGCGGCCATGGAAGCACCGGGTTGAGACGGAGCACACTCATTTTCTTCCCAGAAGCATTTCTACCGGGTTTCCAGGCCTGTCAACAGCAGGGGACGTCAGGCAGCTTCAAGGCAGCATGAAGGCAGCCTTCCAAGTGGGAAAGCAAGGATAGTTCCAGCAGGCTCCCGTTTCCACGCGCACACTCAGCTTACCTCCCTGTGGTTTCTAACCAGTCCAAAGAGACACATGTTACCCTGCGTTTGCTTCCCTGAACCAACTCCCCGAAGTAGGGTGTTCTGGGTCAAGTGAACTGCCTCAACCAAGGAATGCCCTGCCTAGTTACGCCTCTGGGGCCTGTGGCTATTCCAAAGCCTGCAGTGCCACAGGAAGCACAGGGCTGAAATCGCAGTAAGAACGCAAGCCGACTTTCTCTTGGAGGCAGGGTGACTTCCGGCAGGGGGGTCCTAGATGGAATGCGAGGCCGAGGGTTCTCTCAGGGCAGCTCCGACGAGGGCAAGGCGTAAGACCTCAAAGGCATGTGAGACGTGCCAGAAGTCTGTTGGTGAAAGTGTGGGTTTGGTGGGGAAACGAATCTGCTCCAGGAGAGAGTGCAGGGCGTTTCCCTACACTCGGCGTATGGAGAGCGGCTCCAAAGGGCTCCGGGCCTGGATGTTGCTCAGCAGACCCAGGGGTGCCCGGGAGTACTCCGTGTTCCAGCCTGGAACAGGGTGCCCCCGCGAGCCTCCCAGGTGTCCAGGAAAATCTACTGCCGTTCAAGACACTCAGAGCAGAGGCTACGGCCTCACGGAAACTGCTGCGCGGCTCCGCTTCTGCACCTCACGTCAGGGCCTTCCCTCCAGGCCTGTGCTCAACCTGGCTGTCCCGTTAGCGACGCAGCATTGCGAGATGCTGACGTTCTCCTCGAGCAGAGTGCCTTCAGGAACGAGGCCCGCGAAGTAGGCAGTGTGTTTTCTCACGGCAGCTCTCGCAAGGGCGACCACAAAGATTTCCTGGGAGCTTCGGACTCACCAGAAATCTGGTCCTGAGGCCGTGTGAGGGCTCTGGAAATGGAGCTCTCCTCAAGGAACGTGCAGCGTGTTGCCCATCACTCGGCACGCACACAGGGCCTCCGAGGGGCAGAGCAATGGGTCTCGATGTTGCTCAGCCGGACCACGGCGTGGGGGGTGTCTGGAGGTCCTCAGTGACCTTGGAGGGAAATGGATGCACACCCGAGGGGCCTAGGAGTCCTCAAATGGGTAATTCCGTTAAAATAAACCCGAACGGTGACTAAGAACTCATGGAAACTGCTGCATGCCGCCCTTCCTGCCCGGCTACGCAGGGCCTAAACTGGAGGCAGATTCTCACGTTGAGTTTCCCTTTCGTTCTGGAGCTTGTCAGGCTAACCACCACCGCGGCCATGGAAGCACCGGGTTGAGACGGAGCACACTCATTTTCTTCCCAGAAGCATTTCTACCGGGTTTCCAGGCCTGTCAACAGCAGGGGACGTCAGGCAGCTTCAAGGCAGCATGAAGGCAGCCTTCCAAGTGGGAAAGCAAGGATAGTTCCAGCAGGCTCCCGTTTCCACGCGCACACTCAGCTTACCTCCCTGTGGTTTCTAACCAGTCCAAAGAGACACATGTTACCCTGCGTTTGCTTCCCTGAACCAACTCCCCGAAGTAGGGTGTTCTGGGTCAAGTGAACTGCCTCAACCAAGGAATGCCCTGCCTAGTTACGCCTCTGGGGCCTGTGGCTATTCCAAAGCCTGCAGTGCCACAGGAAGCACAGGGCTGAAATCGCAGTAAGAACGCAAGCCGACTTTCTCTTGGAGGCAGGGTGACTTCCGGCAGGGGGGTCCTAGATGGAATGCGAGGCCGAGGGTTCTCTCAGGGCAGCTCCGACGAGGGCAAGGCGTAAGACCTCAAAGGCATGTGAGACGTGCCAGAAGTCTGTTGGTGAAAGTGTGGGTTTGGTGGGGAAACGAATCTGCTCCAGGAGAGAGTGCAGGGCGTTTCCCTACACTCGGCGTATGGAGAGCGGCTCCAAAGGGCTCCGGGCCTGGATGTTGCTCAGCAGACCCAGGGGTGCCCGGGAGTACTCCGTGTTCCAGCCTGGAACAGGGTGCCCCCGCGAGCCTCCCAGGTGTCCAGGAAAATCTACTGCCGTTCAAGACACTCAGAGCAGAGGCTACGGCCTCACGGAAACTGCTGCGCGGCTCCGCTTCTGCACCTCACGTCAGGGCCTTCCCTCCAGGCCTGTGCTCAACCTGGCTGTCCCGTTAGCGACGCAGCATTGCGAGATGCTGACGTTCTCCTCGAGCAGAGTGCCTTCAGGAACGAGGCCCGCAAAGTAGGCAGTGTGTTTTCTCACGGCAGCTCTCGCAAGGGCGACCACAAAGATTTCCTGGGAGCTTCGGACTCACCAGAAATCTGGTCCTGAGGCCGTGTGAGGGCTCTGGAAATGGAGCTCTCCTCAAGGAACGTGCAGCGTGTTGCCCATCACTCGGCACGCACACAGGGCCTCCGAGGGGCAGAGCAATGGGCCTCGATGTTGCTCAGCCGGACCACGGCGTGGGGGGTGTCTGGAGGTCCTCAGTGACCTTGGAGGGAAATGGATGCACACCCGAGGGGCCTAGGAGTCCTCAAATGGGTAATTCCGTTAAAATAAACCCGAACGGTGACTAAGAACTCATGGAAACTGCTGCATGCCGCCCTTCCTGCCCGGCTACGCAGGGCCTAAACTGGAGGCAGATTCTCACGTTGAGTTTCCCTTTCGTTCTGGAGCTTGTCAGGCTAACCACCACCGCGGCCATGGAAGCACCGGGTTGAGACGGAGCACACTCATTTTCTTCCCAGAAGCATTTCTACCGGGTTTCCAGGCCTGTCAACAGCAGGGGACGTCAGGCAGCTTCAAGGCAGCATGAAGGCAGCCTTCCAAGTGGGAAAGCAAGGATAGTTCCAGCAGGCTCCCGTTTCCACGCGCACACTCAGCTTACCTCCCTGTGGTTTCTAACCAGTCCAAAGAGACACATGTTACCCTGCGTTTGCTTCCCTGAACCAACTCCCCGAAGTAGGGTGTTCTGGGTCAAGTGAACTGCCTCAACCAAGGAATGCCCTGCCTAGTTACGCCTCTGGGGCCTGTGGCTATTCCAAAGCCTGCAGTGCCACAGGAAGCACAGGGCTGAAATCGCAGTAAGAACGCAAGCCGACTTTCTCTTGGAGGCAGGGTGACTTCCGGCAGGGGGGTCCTAGATGGAATGCGAGGCCGAGGGTTCTCTCAGGGCAGCTCCGACGAGGGCAAGGCGTAAGACCTCAAAGGCATGTGAGACGTGCCAGAAGTCTGTTGGTGAAAGTGTGGGTTTGGTGGGGAAACGAATCTGCTCCAGGAGAGAGTGCAGGGCGTTTCCCTACACTCGGCGTATGGAGAGCGGCTCCAAAGGGCTCCGGGCCTGGATGTTGCTCAGCAGACCCAGGGGTGCCCGGGAGTACTCCGTGTTCCAGCCTGGAACAGGGTGCCCCCGCGAGCCTCCCAGGTGTCCAGGAAAATCTACTGCCGTTCAAGACACGCAGAGCAGAGGCTACGGCCTCACGGAAACTGCTGCGCGGCTCCGCTTCTGCACCTCACGTCAGGGCCTTCCCTCCAGGCCTGTGCTCAACCTGGCTGTCCCGTTAGCGACGCAGCATTGCGAGATGCTGACGTTCTCCTCGAGCAGAGTGCCTTCAGGAACGAGGCCCGCGAAGTAGGCAGTGTGTTTTCTCACGGCAGCTCTCGCAAGGGCGACCACAAAGATTTCCTGGGAGCTTCGGACTCACCAGAAATCTGGTCCTGAGGCCGTGTGAGGGCTCTGGAAATGGAGCTCTCCTCAAGGAACGTGCAGCGTGTTGCCCATCACTCGGCACGCACACAGGGCCTCTGAGGGGCAGAGCAATGGGCCTCGATGTTGCTCAGCCGGACCACGGCGTGGGGGGTGTCTGGAGGTCCTCAGTGACCTTGGAGGGAAATGCATGCACACCCGAGGGGCCTAGGAGTCCTCAAATGGGTAATTCCGTTAAAATAAACCCGAACGGTGACTAAGAACTCATGGAAACTGCTGCATGCCGCCCTTCCTGCCCGGCTACGCAGGGCCTAAACTGGAGGCAGATTCTCACGTTGAGTTTCCCTTTCGTTCTGGAGCTTGTCAGGCTAACCACCACCGCGGCCATGGAAGCACCGGGTTGAGACGGATCACACTCATTTTCTTCCCAGAAGCATTTCTACCGGGTTTCCAGGCCTGTCAACAGCAGGGGACGTCAGGCAGCTTCAAGGCAGCATGAAGGCAGCCTTCCAAGTGGGAAAGCAAGGATAGTTCCAGCAGGCTCCCGTTTCCACGCGCACACTCAGCTTACCTCCCTGTGGTTTCTAACCAGTCCAAAGAGACACATGTTACCCTGCGTTTGCTTCCCTGAACCAACTCCCCGAAGTAGGGTGTTCTGGGTCAAGTGAACTGCCTCAACCAAGGAATGCCCTGCCTAGTTACGCCTCTGGGGCCTGTGGCTATTCCAAAGCCTGCAGTGCCACAGGAAGCACAGGGCTGAAATCGCAGTAAGAACGCAAGCCGACTTTCTCTTGGAGGCAGGGTGACTTCCGGCAGGGGGGTCCTAGATGGAATGCGAGGCCGAGGGTTCTCTCAGGGCAGCTCCGACGAGGGCAAGGCGTAAGACCTCAAAGGCATGTGAGACGTGCCAGAAGTCTGTTGGTGAAAGTGTGGGTTTGGTGGGGAAACGAATCTGCTCCAGGAGAGAGTGCAGGGCGTTTCCCTACACTCGGCGTATGGAGAGCGGCTCCAAAGGGCTCCGGGCCTGGATGTTGCTCAGCAGACCCAGGGGTGCCCGGGAGTACTCCGTGTTCCAGCCTGGAACAGGGTGCCCCCGCGAGCCTCCCAGGTGTCCAGGAAAATCTACTGCCGTTCAAGACACTCAGAGCAGAGGCTACGGCCTCACGGAAACTGCTGCGCGGCTCCGCTTCTGCACCTCACGTCAGGGCCTTCCCTCCAGGCCTGTGCTCAACCTGGCTGTCCCGTTAGCGACGCAGCATTGCGAGATGCTGACGTTCTCCTCGAGCAGATTGCCTTCAGGAACGAGGCCCGCAAAGTAGGCAGTGTGTTTTCTCACGGCAGCTCTCGCAAGGGCGACCACAAAGATTTCCTGGGAGCTTCGGACTCACCAGAAATCTGGTCCTGAGGCCGTGTGAGGGCTCTGGAAATGGAGCTCTCCTCAAGGAACGTGCAGCGTGTTGCCCATCACTCGGCACGCACACAGGGCCTCCGAGGGGCAGAGCAATGGGTCTCGATGTTGCTCAGCCGGACCACGGCGTGGGGGGTGTCTGGAGGTCCTCAGTGACCTTGGAGGGAAATGGATGCACACCCGAGGGGCCTAGGAGTCCTCAAATGGGTAATTCCGTTAAAATAAACCCGAACGGTGACTAAGAACTCATGGAAACTGCTGCATGCCGCCCTTCCTGCCCGGCTACGCAGGGCCTAAACTGGAGGCAGATTCTCACGTTGAGTTTCCCTTTCGTTCTGGAGCTTGTCAGGCTAACCACCACCGCGGCCATGGAAGCACCGGGTTGAGACGGAGCACACTCATTTTCTTCCCAGAAGCATTTCTACCGGGTTTCCAGGCCTGTCAACAGCAGGGGACGTCAGGCAGCTTCAAGGCAGCATGAAGGCAGCCTTCCAAGTGGGAAAGCAAGGATAGTTCCAGCAGGCTCCCGTTTCCACGCGCACACTCAGCTTACCTCCCTGTGGTTTCTAACCAGTCCAAAGAGACACATGTTACCCTGCGTTTGCTTCCCTGAACCAACTCCCCGAAGTAGGGTGTTCTGGGTCAAGTGAACTGCCTCAACCAAGGAATGCCCTGCCTAGTTACGCCTCTGGGGCCTGTGGCTATTCCAAAGCCTGCAGTGCCACAGGAAGCACAGGGCTGAAATCGCAGTAAGAACGCAAGCCGACTTTCTCTTGGAGGCAGGGTGACTTCCGGCAGGGGGGTCCTAGATGGAATGCGAGGCCGAGGGTTCTCTCAGGGCAGCTCCGACGAGGGCAAGGCGTAAGACCTCAAAGGCATGTGAGACGTGCCAGAAGTCTGTTGGTGAAAGTGTGGGTTTGGTGGGGAAACGAATCTGCTCCAGGAGAGAGTGCAGGGCGTTTCCCTACACTCGGCGTATGGAGAGCGGCTCCAAAGGGCTCCGGGCCTGGATGTTGCTCAGCAGACCCAGGGGTGCCCGGGAGTACTCCGTGTTCCAGCCTGGAACAGGGTGCCCCCGCGAGCCTCCCAGGTGTCCAGGAAAATCTACTGCCGTTCAAGACACGCAGAGCAGAGGCTACGGCCTCACGGAAACTGCTGCGCGGCTCCGCTTCTGCACCTCACGTCAGGGCCTTCCCTCCAGGCCTGTGCTCAACCTGGCTGTCCCGTTAGCGACGCAGCATTGCGAGATGCTGACGTTCTCCTCGAGCAGAGTGCCTTCAGGAACGAGGCCCGCGAAGTAGGCAGTGTGTTTGCTCACGGCAGCTCTCGCAAGGGCGACCACAAAGATTTCCTGGGAGCTTCGGACTCACCAGAAATCTGGTCCTGAGGCCGTGTGAGGGCTCTGGAAATGGAGCTCTCCTCAAGGAACGTGCAGCGTGTTGCCCATCACTCGGCACGCACACAGGGCCTCCGAGGGGCAGAGCAATGGGCCTCGATGTTGCTCAGCCGGACCACGGCGTGGGGGGTGTCTGGAGGTCCTCAGTGACCTTGGAGGGAAATGCATGCACACCCGAGGGGCCTAGGAGTCCTCAAATGGGTAATTCCGTTAAAATAAACCCGAACGGTGACTAAGAACTCATGGAAACTGCTGCATGCCGCCCTTCCTGCCCGGCTACGCAGGGCCTAAACTGGAGGCAGATTCTCACGTTGAGTTTCCCTTTCGTTCTGGAGCTTGTCAGGCTAACCACCACCGCGGCCATGGAAGCACCGGGTTGAGACGGAGCACACTCATTTTCTTCCCAGAAGGATTTCTACCGGGTTTCCAGGCCTGTCAACAGCAGGGGACGTCAGGCAGCTTCAAGGCAGCATGAAGGCAGCCTTCCAAGTGGGAAAGCAAGGATAGTTCCAGCAGGCTCCCGTTTCCACGCGCACACTCAGCTTACCTCCCTGTGGTTTCTAACCAGTCCAAAGAGACACATGTTACCCTGCGTTTGCTTCCCTGAACCAACTCCCCGAAGTAGGGTGTTCTGGGTCAAGTGAACTGCCTCAACCAAGGAATGCCCTGCCTAGTTACGCCTCTGGGGCCTGTGGCTATTCCAAAGCCTGCAGTGCCACAGGAAGCACAGGGCTGAAATCGCAGTAAGAACGCAAGCCGACTTTCTCTTGGAGGCAGGGTGACTTCCGGCAGGGGGGTCCTAGATGGAATGCGAGGCCGAGGGTTCTCTCAGGGCAGCTCCGACGAGGGCAAGGCGTAAGACCTCAAAGGCATGTGAGACGTGCCAGAAGTCTGTTGGTGAAAGTGTGGGTTTGGTGGGAAAACGAATCTGCTCCAGGAGAGAGTGCAGGGCGTTTCCCTACACTCGGCGTATGGAGAGCGGCTCCAAAGGGCTCCGGGCCTGGATGTTGCTCAGCAGACCCAGGGGTGCCCGGGAGTACTCCGTGTTCCAGCCTGGAACAGGGTGCCCCCGCGAGCCTCCCAGGTGTCCAGGAAAATCTACTGCCGTTCAAGACACGCAGAGCAGAGGCTACGGCCTCACGGAAACTGCTGCGCGGCTCCGCTTCTGCACCTCACGTCAGGGCCTTCCCTCCAGGCCTGTGCTCAATCTGGCTGTCCCGTTAGCGACGCAGCATTGCGAGATGCTGACGTTCTCCTCGAGCAGAGTGCCTTCAGGTATGAGGCCCGCGAAGGAGGCAGTGTGTTTTCTCACGGCAGCTCTCGCAAGGGCGACCACAAAGATTTCCTGGGAGCTTCGGACTCACCAGAAATCTGGTCCTGAGGCCGTGTGAGGGCTCTGGAAATGGAGCTCTCCTCAAGGAACGTGCAGCGTGTTGCCCATCACTCGGCACGCACACAGGGCCTCCGAGGGGCAGAGCAATGGGCCTCGATGTTGCTCAGCCGGACCACGGTGTGGGGGGTGGCTGGAGGTCCTCAGTGACCTTGGAGGGAAATGCATGCACACCCGAGGGGCCTAGGAGTCCTCAAATGGGTAATTCCGTTAAAATAAACCCGAACGGTGACTAAGAACTCATGGAAACTGCTGCATGCCGCCCTTCCTGCCCGGCTACGCAGGGCCTAAACTGGAGGCAGATTCTCACGTTGAGTTTCCCTTTCGTTCTGGAGCTTGTCAGGCTAACCACCACCGCGGCCATGGAAGCACCGGGTTGAGACGGAGCACACTCATTTTCTTCCCAGAAGCATTTCTACCGGGTTTCCAGGCCTGTCAACAGCAGGGGACGTCAGGCAGCTTCAAGGCAGCATGAAGGCAGCCTTCCAAGTGGGAAAGCAAGGATAGTTCCAGCAGGCTCCCGTTTCCACGCGCACACTCAGCTTACCTCCCTGTGGTTTCTAACCAGTCCAAAGAGACACATGTTACCCTGCGTTTGCTTCCCTGAACCAACTCCCCGAAGTAGGGTGTTCTGGGTCAAGTGAACTGCCTCAACCAAGGAATGCCCTGCCTAGTTACGCCTCTGGGGCCTGTGGCTATTCCAAAGCCTGCAGTGCCACAGGAAGCACAGGGCTGAAATCGCAGTAAGAACGCAAGCCGACTTTCTCTTGGAGGCAGGGTGACTTCCGGCAGGGGGGTCCTAGATGGAATGCGAGGCCGAGGGTTCTCTCAGGGCAGCTCCGACGAGGGCAAGGCGTAAGACCTCAAAGGCATGTGAGACGTGCCAGAAGTCTGTTGGTGAAAGTGTGGGTTTGGTGGGGAAACGAATCTGCTCCAGGAGAGAGTGCAGGGCGTTTCCCTACACTCGGCGTATGGAGAGCGGCTCCAAAGGGCTCCGGGCCTGGATGTTGCTCAGCAGACCCAGGGGTGCCCGGGAGTACTCCGTGTTCCAGCCTGGAACAGGGTGCCCCCGCGAGCCTCCCAGGTGTCCAGGAAAATCTACTGCCGTTCAAGACACGCAGAGCAGAGGCTACGGCCTCACGGAAACTGCTGCGCGGCTCCGCTTCTGCACCTCACGTCAGGGCCTTCCCTCCAGGCCTGTGCTCAACCTGGCTGTCCCGTTAGCGACGCAGCATTGCGAGATGCTGACGTTCTCCTCGAGCAGAGTGCCTTCAGGAACGAGGCCCGCGAAGTAGGCAGTGTGTTTTCTCACGGCAGCTCTCGCAAGGGCGACCACAAAGATTTCCTGGGAGCTTCGGACTCACCAGAAATCTGGTCCTGAGGCCGTGTGAGGGCTCTGGAAATGGAGCTCTCCTCAAGGAACGTGCAGCGTGTTGCCCATCACTCGGCATGCACACAGGGCCTCCGAGGGGCAGAGCAATGGGCCTCGATGTTGCTCAGCCGGACCACGGCGTGGGGGGTGTCTGGAGGTCCTCAGTGACCTTGGAGGGAAATGGATGCACACCCGAGGGGCCTAGGAGTCCTCAAATGGGTAATTCCGTTAAAATAAACCCGAACGGTGACTAAGAACTCATGGAAACTGCTGCATGCCGCCCTTCCTGCCCGGCTACGCAGGGCCTAAACTGGAGGCAGATTCTCACGTTGAGTTTCCCTTTCGTTCTGGAGCTTGTCAGGCTAACCACCACCGCGGCCATGGAAGCACCGGGTTGAGACGGAGCACACTCATTTTCTTCCCAGAAGCATTTCTACCGGGTTTCCAGGCCTGTCAACAGCAGGGGACGTCAGGCAGCTTCAAGGCAGCATGAAGGCAGCCTTCCAAGTGGGAAAGCAAGGATAGTTCCAGCAGGCTCCCGTTTCCACGCGCACACTCAGCTTACCTCCCTGTGGTTTCTAACCAGTCCAAAGAGACACATGTTACCCTGCGTTTGCTTCCCTGAACCAACTCCCCGAAGTAGGGTGTTCTGGGTCAAGTGAACTGCCTCAACCAAGGAATGCCCTGCCTAGTTACGCCTCTGGGGCCTGTGGCTATTCCAAAGCCTGCAGTGCCACAGGAAGCACAGGGCTGAAATCGCAGTAAGAACGCAAGCCGACTTTCTCTTGGAGGCAGGGTGACTTCCGGCAGGGGGGTCCTAGATGGAATGCGAGGCCGAGGGTTCTCTCAGGGCAGCTCCGACGAGGGCAAGGCGTAAGACCTCAAAGGCATGTGAGACGTGCCAGAAGTCTGTTGGTGAAAGTGTGGGTTTGGTGGGGAAACGAATCTGCTCCAGGAGAGAGTGCAGGGCGTTTCCCTACACTCGGCGTATGGAGAGCGGCTCCAAAGGGCTCCGGGCCTGGATGTTGCTCAGCAGACCCAGGGGTGCCCGGGAGTACTCCGTGTTCCAGCCTGGAACAGGGTGCCCCCGCGAGCCTCCCAGGTGTCCAGGAAAATCTACTGCCGTTCAACACACGCAGAGCAGAGGCTACGGCCTCACGGAAACTGCTGCGCGGCTCCGCTTCTGCACCTCACGTCAGGGCCTTCCCTCCAGGCCTGTGCTCAACCTGGCTGTCCCGTTAGCGACGCAGCATTGCGAGATGCTGACGTTCTCCTCGAGCAGAGTGCCTTCAGGAACGAGGCCCGCGAAGTAGGCAGTGTGTTTTCTCACGGCAGCTCTCGCAAGGGCGACCACAAAGATTTCCTGGGAGCTTCGGACTCACCAGAAATCTGGTCCTGAGGCCGTGTGAGGGCTCTGGAAATGGAGCTCTCCTCAAGGAACGTGCAGCGTGTTGCCCATCACTCGGCATGCACACAGGGCCTCCGAGGGGCAGAGCAATGGGCCTCGATGTTGCTCAGCCGGACCACGGCGTGGGGGGTGTCTGGAGGTCCTCAGTGACCTTGGAGGGAAATGGATGCACACCCGAGGGGCCTAGGAGTCCTCAAATGGGTAATTCCGTTAAAATAAACCCGAACGGTGACTAAGAACTCATGGAAACTGCTGCATGCCGCCCTTCCTGCCCGGCTACGCAGGGCCTAAACTGGAGGCAGATTCTCACGTTGAGTTTCCCTTTCGTTCTGGAGCTTGTCAGGCTAACCACCACCGCGGCCATGGAAGCACCGGGTTGAGACGGAGCACACTCATTTTCTTCCCAGAAGCATTTCTACCGGGTTTCCAGGCCTGTCAACAGCAGGGGACGTCAGGCAGCTTCAAGGCAGCATGAAGGCAGCCTTCCAAGTGGGAAAGCAAGGATAGTTCCAGCAGGCTCCCGTTTCCACGCGCACACTCAGCTTACCTCCCTGTGGTTTCTAACCAGTCCAAAGAGACACATGTTACCCTGCGTTTGCTTCCCTGAACCAACTCCCCGAAGTAGGGTGTTCTGGGTCAAGTGAACTGCCTCAACCAAGGAATGCCCTGCCTAGTTACGCCTCTGGGGCCTGTGGCTATTCCAAAGCCTGCAGTGCCACAGGAAACACAGGGCTGAAATCGCAGTAAGAACGCAAGCCGACTTTCTCTTGGAGGCAGGGTGACTTCCGGCAGGGGGGTCCTAGATGGAATGCGAGGCCGAGGGTTCTCTCAGGGCAGCTCAGACGAGGGCAAGGCGTAAGACCTCAAAGGCATGTGAGACGTGCCAGAAGTCTGTTGGTGAAAGTGTGGGTTTGGTGGGGAAACGAATCTGCTCCAGGAGAGAGTGCAGGGCGTTTCCCTACACTCGGCGTATGGAGAGCGGCTCCAAAGGGCTCCGGGCCTGGATGTTGCTCAGCAGACCCAGGGGTGCCCGGGAGTACTCCGTGTTCCAGCCTGGAACAGGGTGCCCCCGCGAGCCTCCCAGGTGTCCAGGAAAATCTACTGCCGTTCAAGACACGCAGAGCAGAGGCTACGGCCTCACGGAAACTGCTGCGCGGCTCCGCTTCTGCACCTCACGTCAGGGCCTTCCCTCCAGGCCTGTGCTCAATCTGGCTGTCCCGTTAGCGACGCAGCATTGCGAGATGCTGACGTTCTCCTCGAGCAGAGTGCCTTCAGGTATGAGGCCCGCGAAGGAGGCAGTGTGTTTTCTCACGGCAGCTCTCGCAAGGGCGACCACAAAGATTTCCTGGGAGCTTCGGACTCACCAGAAATCTGGTCCTGAGGCCGTGTGAGGGCTCTGGAAATGGAGCTCTCCTCAAGGAACGTGCAGCGTGTTGCCCATCACTCGGCCCGCACACAGGGCCTCCGAGGGGCAGAGCAATGGGCCTCGATGTTGCTCAGCCGGACCACGGTGTGGGGGGTGTCTGGAGGTCCTCAGTGACCTTGGAGGGAAATGCATGCACACCCGAGGGGCCTAGGAGTCCTCAAATGGGTAATTCCGTTAAAATAAACCCGAACGGTGACTAAGAACTCATGGAAACTGCTGCATGCCGCCCTTCCTGCCCGGCTACGCAGGGCCTAAACTGGAGGCAGATTCTCACGTTGAGTTTCCCTTTCGTTCTGGAGCTTGTCAGGCTAACCACCACCGCGGCCATGGAAGCACCGGGTTGAGACGGAGCACACTCATTTTCTTCCCAGAAGGATTTCTACCGGGTTTCCAGGCCTGTCAACAGCAGGGGACGTCAGGCAGCTTCAAGGCAGCATGAAGGCAGCCTTCCAAGTGGGAAAGCAAGGATAGTTCCAGCAGGCTCCCGTTTCCACGCGCACACTCAGCTTACCTCCCTGTGGTTTCTAACCAGTCCAAAGAGACACATGTTACCCTGCGTTTGCTTCCCTGAACCAACTCCCCGAAGTAGGGTGTTCTGGGTCAAGTGAACTGCCTCAACCAAGGAATGCCCTGCCTAGTTACGCCTCTGGGGCCTGTGGCTATTCCAAAGCCTGCAGTGCCACAGGAAGCACAGGGCTGAAATCGCAGTAAGAACGCAAGCCGACTTTCTCTTGGAGGCAGGGTGACTTCCGGCAGGGGGGTCCTAGATGGAATGCGAGGCCGAGGGTTCTCTCAGGGCAGCTCCGACGAGGGCAAGGCGTAAGACCTCAAAGGCATGTGAGACGTGCCAGAAGTCTGTTGGTGAAAGTGTGGGTTTGGTGGGGAAACGAATCTGCTCCAGGAGAGAGTGCAGGGCGTTTCCCTACACTCGGCGTATGGAGAGCGGCTCCAAAGGGCTCCGGGCCTGGATGTTGCTCAGCAGACCCAGGGGTGCCCGGGAGTACTCCGTGTTCCAGCCTGGAACAGGGTGCCCCCGCGAGCCTCCCAGGTGTCCAGGAAAATCTACTGCCGTTCAAGACACGCAGAGCAGAGGCTACGGCCTCACGGAAACTGCTGCGCGGCTCCGCTTCTGCACCTCACGTCAGGGCCTTCCCTCCAGGCCTGTGCTCAATCTGGCTGTCCCGTTAGCGACGCAGCATTGCGAGATGCTGACGTTCTCCTCGAGCAGAGTGCCTTCAGGTATGAGGCCCGCGAAGGAGGCAGTGTGTTTTCTCACGGCAGCTCTCGCAAGGGCGACCACAAAGATTTCCTGGGAGCTTCGGACTCACCAGAAATCTGGTCCTGAGGCCGTGTGAGGGCTCTGGAAATGGAGCTCTCCTCAAGGAACGTGCAGCGTGTTGCCCATCACTCGGCACGCACACAGGGCCTCCGAGGGGCAGAGCAATGGGCCTCGATGTTGCTCAGCCGGACCACGGTGTGGGGGGTGGCTGGAGGTCCTCAGTGACCTTGGAGGGAAATGCATGCACACCCGAGGGGCCTAGGAGTCCTCAAATGGGTAATTCCGTTAAAATAAACCCGAACGGTGACTAAGAACTCATGGAAACTGCTGCATGCCGCCCTTCCTGCCCGGCTACGCAGGGCCTAAACTGGAGGCAGATTCTCACGTTGAGTTTCCCTTTCGTTCTGGAGCTTGTCAGGCTAACCACCACCGCGGCCATGGAAGCACCGGGTTGAGACGGAGCACACTCATTTTCTTCCCAGAAGCATTTCTACCGGGTTTCCAGGCCTGTCAACAGCAGGGGACGTCAGGCAGCTTCAAGGCAGCATGAAGGCAGCCTTCCAAGTGGGAAAGCAAGGATAGTTCCAGCAGGCTCCCGTTTCCACGCGCACACTCAGCTTACCTCCCTGTGGTTTCTAACCAGTCCAAAGAGACACATGTTACCCTGCGTTTGCTTCCCTGAACCAACTCCCCGAAGTAGGGTGTTCTGGGTCAAGTGAACTGCCTCAACCAAGGAATGCCCTGCCTAGTTACGCCTCTGGGGCCTGTGGCTATTCCAAAGCCTGCAGTGCCACAGGAAGCACAGGGCTGAAATCGCAGTAAGAACGCAAGCCGACTTTCTCTTGGAGGCAGGGTGACTTCCGGCAGGGGGGTCCTAGATGGAATGCGAGGCCGAGGGTTCTCTCAGGGCAGCTCCGACGAGGGCAAGGCGTAAGACCTCAAAGGCATGTGAGACGTGCCAGAAGTCTGTTGGTGAAAGTGTGGGTTTGGTGGGGAAACGAATCTGCTCCAGGAGAGAGTGCAGGGCGTTTCCCTACACTCGGCGTATGGAGAGCGGCTCCAAAGGGCTCCGGGCCTGGATGTTGCTCAGCAGACCCAGGGGTGCCCGGGAGTACTCCGTGTTCCAGCCTGGAACAGGGTGCCCCCGCGAGCCTCCCAGGTGTCCAGGAAAATCTACTGCCGTTCAAGACACGCAGAGCAGAGGCTACGGCCTCACGGAAACTGCTGCGCGGCTCCGCTTCTGCACCTCACGTCAGGGCCTTCCCTCCAGGCCTGTGCTCAACCTGGCTGTCCCGTTAGCGACGCAGCATTGCGAGATGCTGACGTTCTCCTCGAGCAGAGTGCCTTCAGGAACGAGGCCCGCGAAGTAGGCAGTGTGTTTTCTCACGGCAGCTCTCGCAAGGGCGACCACAAAGATTTCCTGGGAGCTTCGGACTCACCAGAAATCTGGTCCTGAGGCCGTGTGAGGGCTCTGGAAATGGAGCTCTCCTCAAGGAACGTGCAGCGTGTTGCCCATCACTCGGCATGCACACAGGGCCTCCGAGGGGCAGAGCAATGGGCCTCGATGTTGCTCAGCCGGACCACGGCGTGGGGGGTGTCTGGAGGTCCTCAGTGACCTTGGAGGGAAATGGATGCACACCCGAGGGGCCTAGGAGTCCTCAAATGGGTAATTCCGTTAAAATAAACCCGAACGGTGACTAAGAACTCATGGAAACTGCTGCATGCCGCCCTTCCTGCCCGGCTACGCAGGGCCTAAACTGGAGGCAGATTCTCACGTTGAGTTTCCCTTTCGTTCTGGAGCTTGTCAGGCTAACCACCACCGCGGCCATGGAAGCACCGGGTTGAGACGGAGCACACTCATTTTCTTCCCAGAAGCATTTCTACCGGGTTTCCAGGCCTGTCAACAGCAGGGGACGTCAGGCAGCTTCAAGGCAGCATGAAGGCAGCCTTCCAAGTGGGAAAGCAAGGATAGTTCCAGCAGGCTCCCGTTTCCACGCGCACACTCAGCTTACCTCCCTGTGGTTTCTAACCAGTCCAAAGAGACACATGTTACCCTGCGTTTGCTTCCCTGAACCAACTCCCCGAAGTAGGGTGTTCTGGGTCAAGTGAACTGCCTCAACCAAGGAATGCCCTGCCTAGTTACGCCTCTGGGGCCTGTGGCTATTCCAAAGCCTGCAGTGCCACAGGAAGCACAGGGCTGAAATCGCAGTAAGAACGCAAGCCGACTTTCTCTTGGAGGCAGGGTGACTTCCGGCAGGGGGGTCCTAGATGGAATGCGAGGCCGAGGGTTCTCTCAGGGCAGCTCCGACGAGGGCAAGGCGTAAGACCTCAAAGGCATGTGAGACGTGCCAGAAGTCTGTTGGTGAAAGTGTGGGTTTGGTGGGGAAACGAATCTGCTCCAGGAGAGAGTGCAGGGCGTTTCCCTACACTCGGCGTATGGAGAGCGGCTCCAAAGGGCTCCGGGCCTGGATGTTGCTCAGCAGACCCAGGGGTGCCCGGGAGTACTCCGTGTTCCAGCCTGGAACAGGGTGCCCCCGCGAGCCTCCCAGGTGTCCAGGAAAATCTACTGCCGTTCAAGACACGCAGAGCAGAGGCTACGGCCTCACGGAAACTGCTGCGCGGCTCCGCTTCTGCACCTCACGTCAGGGCCTTCCCTCCAGGCCTGTGCTCAACCTGGCTGTCCCGTTAGCGACGCAGCATTGCGAGATGCTGACGTTCTCCTCGAGCAGAGTGCCTTCAGGTACGAGGCCCGCGAAGGAGGCAGTGTGTTTTCTCACGGCAGCTCTCGCAAGGGCGACCACAAAGATTTTCTGGGAGCTTCGGACTCACCAGAAATCTGGTCCTGAGGCCGTGTGAGGGCTCTGGAAATGGAGCTCTCCTCAAGGAACGTGCAGCGTGTTGCCCATCACTCGGCACGCACACAGGGCCTCTGAGGGGCAGAGCAATGGGCCTCGATGTTGCTCAGCCGGACCACGGCGTGGGGGGTGTCTGGAGGTCCTCAGTGACCTTGGAGGGAAATGGATGCACACCCGAGGGGCCTAGGAGTCCTCAAATGGGTAATTCCGTTAAAATAAACCCGAACGGTGACTAAGAACTCATGGAAACTGCTGCATGCCGCCCTTCCTGCCCGGCTACGCAGGGCCTAAACTGGAGGCAGATTCTCACGTTGAGTTTCCCTTTCGTTCTGGAGCTTGTCAGGCTAACCACCACCGCGGCCATGGAAGCACCGGGTTGAGACGGAGCACACTCATTTTCTTCCCAGAAGCATTTCTACCGGGTTTCCAGGCCTGTCAACAGCAGGGGACGTCAGGCAGCTTCAAGGCAGCATGAAGGCAGCCTTCCAAGTGGGAAAGCAAGGATAGTTCCAGCAGGCTCCCGTTTCCACGCGCACACTCAGCTTACCTCCCTGTGGTTTCTAACCAGTCCAAAGAGACACATGTTACCCTGCGTTTGCTTCCCTGAACCAACTCCCCGAAGTAGGGTGTTCTGGGTCAAGTGAACTGCCTCAACCAAGGAATGCCCTGCCTAGTTACGCCTCTGGGGCCTGTGGCTATTCCAAAGCCTGCAGTGCCACAGGAAGCACAGGGCTGAAATCGCAGTAAGAACGCAAGCCGACTTTCTCTTGGAGGCAGGGTGACTTCCGGCAGGGGGGTCCTAGATGGAATGCGAGGCCGAGGGTTCTCTCAGGGCAGCTCAGACGAGGGCAAGGCGTAAGACCTCAAAGGCATGTGAGACGTGCCAGAAGTCTGTTGGTGAAAGTGTGGGTTTGGTGGGGAAACGAATCTGCTCCAGGAGAGAGTGCAGGGCGTTTCCCTACACTCGGCGTATGGAGAGCGGCTCCAAAGGGCTCCGGGCCTGGATGTTGCTCAGCAGACCCAGGGGTGCCCGGGAGTACTCCGTGTTCCAGCCTGGAACAGGGTGCCCCCGCGAGCCTCCCAGGTGTCCAGGAAAATCTACTGCCGTTCAAGACACGCAGAGCAGAGGCTACGGCCTCACGGAAACTGCTGCGCGGCTCCGCTTCTGCACCTCACGTCAGGGCCTTCCCTCCAGGCCTGTGCTCAATCTGGCTGTCCCGTTAGCGACGCAGCATTGCGAGATGCTGACGTTCTCCTCGAGCAGAGTGCCTTCAGGTATGAGGCCCGCGAAGGAGGCAGTGTGTTTTCTCACGGCAGCTCTCGCAAGGGCGACCACAAAGATTTCCTGGGAGCTTCGGACTCACCAGAAATCTGGTCCTGAGGCCGTGTGAGGGCTCTGGAAATGGAGCTCTCCTCAAGGAACGTGCAGCGTGTTGCCCATCACTCGGCACGCACACAGGGCCTCCGAGGGGCAGAGCAATGGGCCTCGATGTTGCTCAGCCGGACCACGGTGTGGGGGGTGGCTGGAGGTCCTCAGTGACCTTGGAGGGAAATGCATGCACACCCGAGGGGCCTAGGAGTCCTCAAATGGGTAATTCCGTTAAAATAAACCCGAACGGTGACTAAGAACTCATGGAAACTGCTGCATGCCGCCCTTCCTGCCCGGCTACGCAGGGCCTAAACTGGAGGCAGATTCTCACGTTGAGTTTCCCTTTCGTTCTGGAGCTTGTCAGGCTAACCACCACCGCGGCCATGGAAGCACCGGGTTGAGACGGAGCACACTCATTTTCTTCCCAGAAGCATTTCTACCGGGTTTCCAGGCCTGTCAACAGCAGGGGACGTCAGGCAGCTTCAAGGCAGCATGAAGGCAGCCTTCCAAGTGGGAAAGCAAGGATAGTTCCAGCAGGCTCCCGTTTCCACGCGCACACTCAGCTTACCTCCCTGTGGTTTCTAACCAGTCCAAAGAGACACATGTTACCCTGCGTTTGCTTCCCTGAACCAACTCCCCGAAGTAGGGTGTTCTGGGTCAAGTGAACTGCCTCAACCAAGGAATGCCCTGCCTAGTTACGCCTCTGGGGCCTGTGGCTATTCCAAAGCCTGCAGTGCCACAGGAAGCACAGGGCTGAAATCGCAGTAAGAACGCAAGCCGACTTTCTCTTGGAGGCAGGGTGACTTCCGGCAGGGGGGTCCTAGATGGAATGCGAGGCCGAGGGTTCTCTCAGGGCAGCTCCGACGAGGGCAAGGCGTAAGACCTCAAAGGCATGTGAGACGTGCCAGAAGTCTGTTGGTGAAAGTGTGGGTTTGGTGGGGAAACGAATCTGCTCCAGGAGAGAGTGCAGGGCGTTTCCCTACACTCGGCGTATGGAGAGCGGCTCCAAAGGGCTCCGGGCCTGGATGTTGCTCAGCAGACCCAGGGGTGCCCGGGAGTACTCCGTGTTCCAGCCTGGAACAGGGTGCCCCCGCGAGCCTCCCAGGTGTCCAGGAAAATCTACTGCCGTTCAAGACACGCAGAGCAGAGGCTACGGCCTCACGGAAACTGCTGCGCGGCTCCGCTTCTGCACCTCACGTCAGGGCCTTCCCTCCAGGCCTGTGCTCAACCTGGCTGTCCCGTTAGCGACGCAGCATTGCGAGATGCTGATGTTCTCCTCGAGCAGAGTGCCTTCAGGTACGAGGCCCGCGAAGTAGGCAGTGTGTTTTCTCACGGCAGCTCTCGCAAGGGCGACCACAAAGATATCCTGGGAGCTTCGGACTCACCAGAAATCTGGTCCTGAGGCCGTGTGAGGGCTCTGGAAATGGAGCTCTCCTCAAGGAACGTGCAGCGTGTTGCCCATCACTCGGCACGCACACAGGGCCTCCGAGGGGCAGAGCAATGGGCCTCGATGTTGCTCAGCCGGACCACGGCGTGGGGGGTGTCTGGAGGTCCTCAGTGACCTTGGAGGGAAATGCATGCACACCCGAGGGGCCTAGGAGTCCTCAAATGGGTAATTCCGTTAAAATAAACCCGAACGGTGACTAAGAACTCATGGAAACTGCTGCATGCCGCCCTTCCTGCCCGGCTACGCAGGGCCTAAACTGGAGGCAGATTCTCACGTTGAGTTTCCCTTTCGTTCTGGAGCTTGTCAGGCTAACCACCACCGCGGCCATGGAAGCACCGGGTTGAGACGGAGCACACTCATTTTCTTCCCAGAAGCATTTCTACCGGGTTTCCAGGCCTGTCAACAGCAGGGGACGTCAGGCAGCTTCAAGGCAGCATGAAGGCAGCCTTCCAAGTGGGAAAGCAAGGATAGTTCCAGCAGGCTCCCGTTTCCACGCGCACACTCAGCTTACCTCCCTGTGGTTTCTAACCAGTCCAAAGAGACACATGTTACCCTGCGTTTGCTTCCCTGAACCAACTCCCCGAAGTAGGGTGTTCTGGGTCAAGTGAACTGCCTCAACCAAGGAATGCCCTGCCTAGTTACGCCTCTGGGGCCTGTGGCTATTCCAAAGCCTGCAGTGCCACAGGAAGCACAGGGCTGAAATCGCAGTAAGAACGCAAGCCGACTTTCTCTTGGAGGCAGGGTGACTTCCGGCAGGGGGGTCCTAGATGGAATGCGAGGCCGAGGGTTCTCTCAGGGCAGCTCCGACGAGGGCAAGGCGTAAGACCTCAAAGGCATGTGAGACGTGCCAGAAGTCTGTTGGTGAAAGTGTGGGTTTGGTGGGGAAACGAATCTGCTCCAGGAGAGAGTGCAGGGCGTTTCCCTACACTCGGCGTATGGAGAGCGGCTCCAAAGGGCTCCGGGCCTGGATGTTGCTCAGCAGACCCAGGGGTGCCCGGGAGTACTCCGTGTTCCAGCCTGGAACAGGGTGCCCCCGCGAGCCTCCCAGGTGTCCAGGAAAATCTACTGCCGTTCAAGACACGCAGAGCAGAGGCTACGGCCTCACGGAAACTGCTGCGCGGCTCCGCTTCTGCACCTCACGTCAGGGCCTTCCCTCCAGGCCTGTGCTCAACCTGGCTGTCCCGTTAGCGACGCAGCATTGCGAGATGCTGATGTTCTCCTCGAGCAGAGTGCCTTCAGGTACGAGGCCCGCGAAGTAGGCAGTGTGTTTTCTCACGGCAGCTCTCGCACGGGCGACCACAAAGATATCCTGGGAGCTTCGGACTCACCAGAAATCTGGTCCTGAGGCCGTGTGAGGGCTCTGGAAATGGAGCTCTCCTCAAGGAACGTGCAGCGTGTTGCCCATCACTCGGCACGCACACAGGGCCTCCGAGGGGCAGAGCAATGGGCCTCGATGTTGCTCAGCCGGACCACGGCGTGGGGGGTGTCTGGAGGTCCTCAGTGACCTTGGAGGGAAATGCATGCACACCCGAGGGGCCTAGGAGTCCTCAAATGGGTAATTCCGTTAAAATAAACCCGAACGGTGACTAAGAACTCATGGAAACTGCTGCATGCCGCCCTTCCTGCCCGGCTACGCAGGGCCTAAACTGGAGGCAGATTCTCACGTTGAGTTTCCCTTTCGTTCTGGAGCTTGTCAGGCTAACCACCACCGCGGCCATGGAAGCACCGGGTTGAGACGGAGCACACTCATTTTCTTCCCAGAAGCATTTCTACCGGGTTTCCAGGCCTGTCAACAGCAGGGGACGTCAGGCAGCTTCAAGGCAGCATGAAGGCAGCCTTCCAAGTGGGAAAGCAAGGATAGTTCCAGCAGGCTCCCGTTTCCACGCGCACACTCAGCTTACCTCCCTGTGGTTTCTAACCAGTCCAAAGAGACACATGTTACCCTGCGTTTGCTTCCCTGAACCAACTCCCCGAAGTAGGGTGTTCTGGGTCAAGTGAACTGCCTCAACCAAGGAATGCCCTGCCTAGTTACGCCTCTGGGGCCTGTGGCTATTCCAAAGCCTGCAGTGCCACAGGAAGCACAGGGCTGAAATCGCAGTAAGAACGCAAGCCGACTTTCTCTTGGAGGCAGGGTGACTTCCGGCAGGGGGGTCCTAGATGGAATGCGAGGCCGAGGGTTCTCTCAGGGCAGCTCCGACGAGGGCAAGGCGTAAGACCTCAAAGGCATGTGAGACGTGCCAGAAGTCTGTTGGTGAAAGTGTGGGTTTGGTGGGGAAACGAATCTGCTCCAGGAGAGAGTGCAGGGCGTTTCCCTACACTCGGCGTATGGAGAGCGGCTCCAAAGGGCTCCGGGCCTGGATGTTGCTCAGCAGACCCAGGGGTGCCCGGGAGTACTCCGTGTTCCAGCCTGGAACAGGGTGCCCCCGCGAGCCTCCCAGGTGTCCAGGAAAATCTACTGCCGTTCAAGACACGCAGAGCAGAGGCTACGGCCTCACGGAAACTGCTGCGCGGCTCCGCTTCTGCACCTCACGTCAGGGCCTTCCCTCCAGGCCTGTGCTCAACCTGGCTGTCCCGTTAGCGACGCAGCATTGCGAGATGCTGACGTTCTCCTCGAGCAGAGTGCCTTCAGGTACGAGGCCCGCGAAGTAGGCAGAGCAGAGTGTTTTCTCACGGCAGCTCTCGCAAGGGCGACCACAAAGATTTCCTGGGAGCTTCGGACTCACCAGAAATCTGGTCCTGAGGCCGTGTGAGGGCTCTGGAAATGGAGCTCTCCTCAAGGAACGTGCAGCGTGTTGCCCATCACTCGGCACGCACACAGGGCCTCCGAGGGGCAGAGCAATGGGCCTCGATGTTGCTCAGCAGGACCACGGCGTGGGGGGTGTCTGGAGGTCCTCAGTGACCTTGGAGGGAAATGCATGCACACCCGAGGGGCCTAGGAGTCCTCAAATGGGTAATTCCGTTAAAATAAACCCGAACGGTGACTAAGAACTCATGGAAACTGCTGCATGCCGCCCTTCCTGCCCGGCTACGCAGGGCCTAAACTGGAGGCAGATTCTCACGTTGAGTTTCCCTTTCGTTCTGGAGCTTGTCAGGCTAACCACCACCGCGGCCATGGAAGCACCGGGTTGAGACGGAGCACACTCATTTTCTTCCCAGAAGCATTTCTACCGGGTTTCCAGGCCTGTCAACAGCAGGGGACGTCAGGCAGCTTCAAGGCAGCATGAAGGCAGCCTTCCAAGTGGGAAAGCAAGGATAGTTCCAGCAGGCTCCCGTTTCCACGCGCACACTCAGCTTACCTCCCTGTGGTTTCTAACCAGTCCAAAGAGACACATGTTACCCTGCGTTTGCTTCCCTGAACCAACTCCCCGAAGTAGGGTGTTCTGGGTCAAGTGAACTGCCTCAACCAAGGAATGCCCTGCCTAGTTACGCCTCTGGGGCCTGTGGCTATTCCAAAGCCTGCAGTGCCACAGGAAGCACAGGGCTGAAATCGCAGTAAGAACGCAAGCCGACTTTCTCTTGGAGGCAGGGTGACTTCCGGCAGGGGTGTCCTAGATGGAATGCGAGGCCGAGGGTTCTCTCAGGGCAGCTCCGACGAGGGCAAGGCGTAAGACCTCAAAGGCATGTGAGACGTGCCAGAAGTCTGTTGGTGAAAGTGTGGGTTTGGTGGGGAAACGAATCTGCTCCAGGAGAGAGTGCAGGGCGTTTCCCTACACTCGGCGTATGGAGAGCGGCTCCAAAGGGCTCCGGGCCTGGATGTTGCTCAGCAGACCCAGGGGTGCCCGGGAGTACTCCGTGTTCCAGCCTGGAACAGGGTGCCCCCGCGAGCCTCCCAGGTGTCCAGGAAAATCTACTGCCGTTCAACACACGCAGAGCAGAGGCTACGGCCTCACGGAAACTGCTGCGCGGCTCCGCTTCTGCACCTCACGTCAGGGCCTTCCCTCCAGGCCTGTGCTCAACCTGGCTGTCCCGTTAGCGACGCAGCATTGCGAGATGCTGACGTTCTCCTCGAGCAGAGTGCCTTCAGGTACGAGGCCCGCGAAGTAGGCAGAGCAGAGTGTTTTCTCACGGCAGCTCTCGCAAGGGCGACCACAAAGATTTCCTGGGAGCTTCGGACTCACCAGAAATCTGGTCCTGAGGCCGTGTGAGGGCTCTGGAAATGGAGCTCTCCTCAAGGAACGTGCAGCGTGTTGCCCATCACTCGGCACGCACACAGGGCCTCCGAGGGGCAGAGCAATGGGCCTCGATGTTGCTCAGCCGGACCACGGCGTGGGGGGTGTCTGGAGGTCCTCAGTGACCTTGGAGGGAAATGCATGCACACCCGAGGGGCCTAGGAGTCCTCAAATGGGTAATTCCGTTAAAATAAACCCGAACGGTGACTAAGAACTCATGGAAACTGCTGCATGCCGCCCTTCCTGCCCGGCTACGCAGGGCCTAAACTGGAGGCAGATTCTCACGTTGAGTTTCCCTTTCGTTCTGGAGCTTGTCAGGCTAACCACCACCGCGGCCATGGAAGCACCGGGTTGAGACGGAGCACACTCATTTTCTTCCCAGAAGCATTTCTACCGGGTTTCCAGGCCTGTCAACAGCAGGGGACGTCAGGCAGCTTCAAGGCAGCATGAAGGCAGCCTTCCAAGTGGGAAAGCAAGGATAGTTCCAGCAGGCTCCCGTTTCCACGCGCACACTCAGCTTACCTCCCTGTGGTTTCTAACCAGTCCAAAGAGACACATGTTACCCTGCGTTTGCTTCCCTGAACCAACTCCCCGAAGTAGGGTGTTCTGGGTCAAGTGAACTGCCTCAACCAAGGAATGCCCTGCCTAGTTACGCCTCTGGGGCCTGTGGCTATTCCAAAGCCTGCAGTGCCACAGGAAGCACAGGGCTGAAATCGCAGTAAGAACGCAAGCCGACTTTCTCTTGGAGGCAGGGTGACTTCCGGCAGGGGGGTCCTAGATGGAATGCGAGGCCGAGGGTTCTCTCAGGGCAGCTCCGACGAGGGCAAGGCGTAAGACCTCAAAGGCATGTGAGACGTGCCAGAAGTCTGTTGGTGAAAGTGTGGGTTTGGTGGGGAAACGAATCTGCTCCAGGAGAGAGTGCAGGGCGTTTCCCTACACTCGGCGTATGGAGAGCGGCTCCAAAGGGCTCCGGGCCTGGATGTTGCTCAGCAGACCCAGGGGTGCCCGGGAGTACTCCGTGTTCCATCCTGGAACAGAGTGCCCCCGCGAGCCTCCCAGGTGTCCAGGAAAATCTACTGCCGTTCAAGACACGCAGAGCAGAGGCTACGGCCTCACGGAAACTGCTGCGCGGCTCCGCTTCTGCACCTCACGTCAGGGCCTTCCCTCCAGGCCTGTGCTCAACCTGGCTGTCCCGTTAGCGACGCAGCATTGCGAGATGCTGACGTTCTCCTCGAGCAGAGTGCCTTCAGGAACGAGGCCCGCGAAGTAGGCAGTGTGTTTTCTCACGGCAGCTCTCGCAAGGGCGACCACAAAGATTTCCTGGGAGCTTCGGACTCACCAGAAATCTGGTCCTGAGGCCGTGTGAGGGCTCTGGAAATGGAGCTCTCCTCAAGGAACGTGCAGCGTGTTGCCCATCACTCGGCACGCACACAGGGCCTCCGAGGGGCAGAGCAATGGGCCTCGATGTTGCTCAGCCGGACCACGGCGTGGGGGGTGTCTGGAGGTCCTCAGTGACCTTGGAGGGAAATGGATGCACACCCGAGGGGCCTAGGAGTCCTCAAATGGGTAATTCCGTTAAAATAAACCCGAACGGTGACTAAGAACTCATGGAAACTGCTGCATGCCGCCCTTCCTGCCCGGCTACGCAGGGCCTAAACTGGAGGCAGATTCTCACGTTGAGTTTCCCTTTCGTTCTGGAGCTTGTCAGGCTAACCACCACCGCGGCCATGGAAGCACCGGGTTGAGACGGAGCACACTCATTTTCTTCCCAGAAGCATTTCTACCGGGTTTCCAGGCCTGTCAACAGCAGGGGACGTCAGGCAGCTTCAAGGCAGCATGAAGGCAGCCTTCCAAGTGGGAAAGCAAGGATAGTTCCAGCAGGCTCCCGTTTCCACGCGCACACTCAGCTTACCTCCCTGTGGTTTCTAACCAGTCCAAAGAGACACATGTTACCCTGCGTTTGCTTCCCTGAACCAACTCCCCGAAGTAGGGTGTTCTGGGTCAAGTGAACTGCCTCAACCAAGGAATGCCCTGCCTAGTTACGCCTCTGGGGCCTGTGGCTATTCCAAAGCCTGCAGTGCCACAGGAAGCACAGGGCTGAAATCGCAGTAAGAATGCAAGCCGACTTTCTCTTGGAGGCAGGGTGACTTCCGGCAGGGGGGTCCTAGATGGAATGCGAGGCCGAGGGTTCTCTCAGGGCAGCTCCGACGAGGGCAAGGCGTAAGACCTCAAAGGCATGTGAGACGTGCCAGAAGTCTGTTGGTGAAAGTGTGGGTTTGGTGGGGAAACGAATCTGCTCCAGGAGAGAGTGCAGGGCGTTTCCCTACACTCGGCGTATGGAGAGCGGCTCCAAAGGGCTCCGGGCCTGGATGTTGCTCAGCAGACCCAGGGGTGCCCGGGAGTACTCCGTGTTCCAGCCTGGAACAGGGTGCCCCCGCGAGCCTCCCAGGTGTCCAGGAAAATCTACTGCCGTTCAAGACACTCAGAGCAGAGGCTACGGCCTCACGGAAACTGCTGCGCGGCTCCGCTTCTGCACCTCACGTCAGGGCCTTCCCTCCAGGCCTGTGCTCAACCTGGCTGTCCCGTTAGCGACGCAGCATTGCGAGATGCTGACGTTCTCCTCGAGCAGAGTGCCTTCAGGTATGAGGCCCGCGAAGGAGGCAGTGTGTTTTCTCACGGCAGCTCTCGCAAGGGCGACCACAAAGATTTCCTGGGAGCTTCGGACTCACCAGAAATCTGGTCCTGAGGCCGTGTGAGGGCTCTGGAAATGGAGCTCTCCTCAAGGAACGTGCAGCGTGTTGCCCATCACTCGGCACGCACACAGGGCCTCCGAGGGGCAGAGCAATGGGCCTCGATGTTGCTCAGCCGGACCACGGCGTGGGGGGTGTCTGGAGGTCCTCAGTGACCTTGGAGGGAAATGCATGCACACCCGAGGGGCCTAGGAGTCCTCAAATGGGTAATTCCGTTAAAATAAACCCGAACGGTGACTAAGAACTCATGGAAACTGCTGCATGCCGCCCTTCCTGCCCGGCTACGCAGGGCCTAAACTGGAGGCAGATTCTCACGTTGAGTTTCCCTTTCGTTCTGGAGCTTGTCAGGCTAACCACCACCGCGGCCATGGAAGCACCGGGTTGAGACGGAGCACACTCATTTTCTTCCCAGAAGCATTTCTACCGGGTTTCCAGGCCTGTCAACAGCAGGGGACGTCAGGCAGCTTCAAGGCAGCATGAAGGCAGCCTTCCAAGTGGGAAAGCAAGGATAGTTCCAGCAGGCTCCCGTTTCCACGCGCACACTCAGCTTACCTCCCTGTGGTTTCTAACCAGTCCAAAGAGACACATGTTACCCTGCGTTTGCTTCCCTGAACCAACTCCCCGAAGTAGGGTGTTCTGGGTCAAGTGAACTGCCTCAACCAAGGAATGCCCTGCCTAGTTACGCCTCTGGGGCCTGTGGCTATTCCAAAGCCTGCAGTGCCACAGGAAGCACAGGGCTGAAATCGCAGTAAGAACGCAAGCCGACTTTCTCTTGGAGGCAGGGTGACTTCCGGCAGGGGGGTCCTAGATGGAATGCGAGGCCGAGGGTTCTCTCAGGGCAGCTCCGACGAGGGCAAGGCGTAAGACCTCAAAGGCATGTGAGACGTGCCAGAAGTCTGTTGGTGAAAGTGTGGGTTTGGTGGGGAAACGAATCTGCTCCAGGAGAGAGTGCAGGGCGTTTCCCTACACTCGGCGTATGGAGAGCGGCTCCAAAGGGCTCCGGGCCTGGATGTTGCTCAGCAGACCCAGGGGTGCCCGGGAGTACTCCGTGTTCCATCCTGGAACAGAGTGCCCCCGCGAGCCTCCCAGGTGTCCAGGAAAATCTACTGCCGTTCAAGACACGCAGAGCAGAGGCTACGGCCTCACGGAAACTGCTGCGCGGCTCCGCTTCTGCACCTCACGTCAGGGCCTTCCCTCCAGGCCTGTGCTCAACCTGGCTGTCCCGTTAGCGACGCAGCATTGCGAGATGCTGACGTTCTCCTCGAGCAGAGTGCCTTCAGGAACGAGGCCCGCGAAGTAGGCAGTGTGTTTTCTCACGGCAGCTCTCGCAAGGGCGACCACAAAGATTTCCTGGGAGCTTCGGACTCACCAGAAATCTGGTCCTGAGGCCGTGTGAGGGCTCTGGAAATGGAGCTCTCCTCAAGGAACGTGCAGCGTGTTGCCCATCACTCGGCACGCACACAGGGCCTCCGAGGGGCAGAGCAATGGGCCTCGATGTTGCTCAGCCGGACCACGGCGTGGGGGGTGTCTGGAGGTCCTCAGTGACCTTGGAGGGAAATGGATGCACACCCGAGGGGCCTAGGAGTCCTCAAATGGGTAATTCCGTTAAAATAAACCCGAACGGTGACTAAGAACTCATGGAAACTGCTGCATGCCGCCCTTCCTGCCCGGCTACGCAGGGCCTAAACTGGAGGCAGATTCTCACGTTGAGTTTCCCTTTCGTTCTGGAGCTTGTCAGGCTAACCACCACCGCGGCCATGGAAGCACCGGGTTGAGACGGAGCACACTCATTTTCTTCCCAGAAGCATTTCTACCGGGTTTCCAGGCCTGTCAACAGCAGGGGACGTCAGGCAGCTTCAAGGCAGCATGAAGGCAGCCTTCCAAGTGGGAAAGCAAGGATAGTTCCAGCAGGCTCCCGTTTCCACGCGCACACTCAGCTTACCTCCCTGTGGTTTCTAACCAGTCCAAAGAGACACATGTTACCCTGCGTTTGCTTCCCTGAACCAACTCCCCGAAGTAGGGTGTTCTGGGTCAAGTGAACTGCCTCAACCAAGGAATGCCCTGCCTAGTTACGCCTCTGGGGCCTGTGGCTATTCCAAAGCCTGCAGTGCCACAGGAAGCACAGGGCTGAAATCGCAGTAAGAACGCAAGCCGACTTTCTCTTGGAGGCAGGGTGACTTCCGGCAGGGGGGTCCTAGATGGAATGCGAGGCCGAGGGTTCTCTCAGGGCAGCTCCGACGAGGGCAAGGCGTAAGACCTCAAAGGCATGTGAGACGTGCCAGAAGTCTGTTGGTGAAAGTGTGGGTTTGGTGGGGAAACGAATCTGCTCCAGGAGAGAGTGCAGGGCGTTTCCCTACACTCGGCGTATGGAGAGCGGCTCCAAAGGGCTCCGGGCCTGGATGTTGCTCAGCAGACCCAGGGGTGCCCGGGAGTACTCCGTGTTCCATCCTGGAACAGAGTGCCCCCGCGAGCCTCCCAGGTGTCCAGGAAAATCTACTGCCGTTCAAGACACGCAGAGCAGAGGCTACGGCCTCACGGAAACTGCTGCGCGGCTCCGCTTCTGCACCTCACGTCAGGGCCTTCCCTCCAGGCCTGTGCTCAACCTGGCTGTCCCGTTAGCGACGCAGCATTGCGAGATGCTGACGTTCTCCTCGAGCAGAGTGCCTTCAGGAACGAGGCCCGCGAAGTAGGCAGTGTGTTTTCTCACGGCAGCTCTCGCAAGGGCGACCACAAAGATTTCCTGGGAGCTTCGGACTCACCAGAAATCTGGTCCTGAGGCCGTGTGAGGGCTCTGGAAATGGAGCTCTCCTCAAGGAACGTGCAGCGTGTTGCCCATCACTCGGCACGCACACAGGGCCTCCGAGGGGCAGAGCAATGGGCCTCGATGTTGCTCAGCCGGACCACGGCGTGGGGGGTGTCTGGAGGTCCTCAGTGACCTTGGAGGGAAATGGATGCACACCCGAGGGGCCTAGGAGTCCTCAAATGGGTAATTCCGTTAAAATAAACCCGAACGGTGACTAAGAACTCATGGAAACTGCTGCATGCCGCCCTTCCTGCCCGGCTACGCAGGGCCTAAACTGGAGGCAGATTCTCACGTTGAGTTTCCCTTTCGTTCTGGAGCTTGTCAGGCTAACCACCACCGCGGCCATGGAAGCACCGGGTTGAGACGGAGCACACTCATTTTCTTCCCAGAAGCATTTCTACCGGGTTTCCAGGCCTGTCAACAGCAGGGGACGTCAGGCAGCTTCAAGGCAGCATGAAGGCAGCCTTCCAAGTGGGAAAGCAAGGATAGTTCCAGCAGGCTCCCGTTTCCACGCGCACACTCAGCTTACCTCCCTGTGGTTTCTAACCAGTCCAAAGAGACACATGTTACCCTGCGTTTGCTTCCCTGAACCAACTCCCCGAAGTAGGGTGTTCTGGGTCAAGTGAACTGCCTCAACCAAGGAATGCCCTGCCTAGTTACGCCTCTGGGGCCTGTGGCTATTCCAAAGCCTGCAGTGCCACAGGAAGCACAGGGCTGAAATCGCAGTAAGAACGCAAGCCGACTTTCTCTTGGAGGCAGGGTGACTTCCGGCAGGGGGGTCCTAGATGGAATGCGAGGCCGAGGGTTCTCTCAGGGCAGCTCAGACGAGGGCAAGGCGTAAGACCTCAAAGGCATGTGAGACGTGCCAGAAGTCTGTTGGTGAAAGTGTGGGTTTGGTGGGGAAACGAATCTGCTCCAGGAGAGAGTGCAGGGCGTTTCCCTACACTCGGCGTATGGAGAGCGGCTCCAAAGGGCTCCGGGCCTGGATGTTGCTCAGCAGACCCAGGGGTGCCCGGGAGTACTCCGTGTTCCAGCCTGGAACAGGGTGCCCCCGCGAGCCTCCCAGGTGTCCAGGAAAATCTACTGCCGTTCAAGACACGCAGAGCAGAGGCTACGGCCTCACGGAAACTGCTGCGCGGCTCCGCTTCTGCACCTCACGTCAGGGCCTTCCCTCCAGGCCTGTGCTCAACCTGGCTGTCCCGTTAGCGACGCAGCATTGCGAGATGCTGACGTTCTCCTCGAGCAGAGTGCCTTCAGGAACGAGGCCCGCGAAGTAGGCAGTGTGTTTTCTCACGGCAGCTCTCGCAAGGGCGACCACAAAGATTTCCTGGGAGCTTCGGACTCACCAGAAATCTGGTCCTGAGGCCGTGTGAGGGCTCTGGAAATGGAGCTCTCCTCAAGGAACGTGCAGCGTGTTGCCCATCACTCGGCACGCACACAGGGCCTCCGAGGGGCAGAGCAATGGGCCTCGATGTTGCTCAGCCGGACCACGGCGTGGGGGGTGTCTGGAGGTCCTCAGTGACCTTGGAGGGAAATGGATGCACACCCGAGGGGCCTAGGAGTCCTCAAATGGGTAATTCCGTTAAAATAAACCCGAACGGTGACTAAGAACTCATGGAAACTGCTGCATGCCGCCCTTCCTGCCCGGCTACGCAGGGCCTAAACTGGAGGCAGATTCTCACGTTGAGTTTCCCTTTCGTTCTGGAGCTTGTCAGGCTAACCACCACCGCGGCCATGGAAGCACCGGGTTGAGACGGAGCACACTCATTTTCTTCCCAGAAGCATTTCTACCGGGTTTCCAGGCCTGTCAACAGCAGGGGACGTCAGGCAGCTTCAAGGCAGCATGAAGGCAGCCTTCCAAGTGGGAAAGCAAGGATAGTTCCAGCAGGCTCCCGTTTCCACGCGCACACTCAGCTTACCTCCCTGTGGTTTCTAACCAGTCCAAAGAGACACATGTTACCCTGCGTTTGCTTCCCTGAACCAACTCCCCGAAGTAGGGTGTTCTGGGTCAAGTGAACTGCCTCAACCAAGGAATGCCCTGCCTAGTTACGCCTCTGGGGCCTGTGGCTATTCCAAAGCCTGCAGTGCCACAGGAAGCACAGGGCTGAAATCGCAGTAAGAACGCAAGCCGACTTTCTCTTGGAGGCAGGGTGACTTCCGGCAGGGGGGTCCTAGATGGAATGCGAGGCCGAGGGTTCTCTCAGGGCAGCTCCGACGAGGGCAAGGCGTAAGACCTCAAAGGCATGTGAGACGTGCCAGAAGTCTGTTGGTGAAAGTGTGGGTTTGGTGGGGAAACGAATCTGCTCCAGGAGAGAGTGCAGGGCGTTTCCCTACACTCGGCGTATGGAGAGCGGCTCCAAAGGGCTCCGGGCCTGGATGTTGCTCAGCAGACCCAGGGGTGCCCGGGAGTACTCCGTGTTCCATCCTGGAACAGAGTGCCCCCGCGAGCCTCCCAGGTGTCCAGGAAAATCTACTGCCGTTCAAGACACGCAGAGCAGAGGCTACGGCCTCACGGAAACTGCTGCGCGGCTCCGCTTCTGCACCTCACGTCAGGGCCTTCCCTCCAGGCCTGTGCTCAACCTGGCTGTCCCGTTAGCGACGCAGCATTGCGAGATGCTGACGTTCTCCTCGAGCAGAGTGCCTTCAGGAACGAGGCCCGCGAAGTAGGCAGTGTGTTTTCTCACGGCAGCTCTCGCAAGGGCGACCACAAAGATTTCCTGGGAGCTTCGGACTCACCAGAAATCTGGTCCTGAGGCCGTGTGAGGGCTCTGGAAATGGAGCTCTCCTCAAGGAACGTGCAGCGTGTTGCCCATCACTCGGCACGCACACAGGGCCTCCGAGGGGCAGAGCAATGGGCCTCGATGTTGCTCAGCCGGACCACGGCGTGGGGGGTGTCTGGAGGTCCTCAGTGACCTTGGAGGGAAATGGATGCACACCCGAGGGGCCTAGGAGTCCTCAAATGGGTAATTCCGTTAAAATAAACCCGAACGGTGACTAAGAACTCATGGAAACTGCTGCATGCCGCCCTTCCTGCCCGGCTACGCAGGGCCTAAACTGGAGGCAGATTCTCACGTTGAGTTTCCCTTTCGTTCTGGAGCTTGTCAGGCTAACCACCACCGCGGCCATGGAAGCACCGGGTTGAGACGGAGCACACTCATTTTCTTCCCAGAAGCATTTCTACCGGGTTTCCAGGCCTGTCAACAGCAGGGGACGTCAGGCAGCTTCAAGGCAGCATGAAGGCAGCCTTCCAAGTGGGAAAGCAAGGATAGTTCCAGCAGGCTCCCGTTTCCACGCGCACACTCAGCTTACCTCCCTGTGGTTTCTAACCAGTCCAAAGAGACACATGTTACCCTGCGTTTGCTTCCCTGAACCAACTCCCCGAAGTAGGGTGTTCTGGGTCAAGTGAACTGCCTCAACCAAGGAATGCCCTGCCTAGTTACGCCTCTGGGGCCTGTGGCTATTCCAAAGCCTGCAGTGCCACAGGAAGCACAGGGCTGAAATCGCAGTAAGAACGCAAGCCGACTTTCTCTTGGAGGCAGGGTGACTTCCGGCAGGGGGGTCCTAGATGGAATGCGAGGCCGAGGGTTCTCTCAGGGCAGCTCAGACGAGGGCAAGGCGTAAGACCTCAAAGGCATGTGAGACGTGCCAGAAGTCTGTTGGTGAAAGTGTGGGTTTGGTGGGGAAACGAATCTGCTCCAGGAGAGAGTGCAGGGCGTTTCCCTACACTCGGCGTATGGAGAGCGGCTCCAAAGGGCTCCGGGCCTGGATGTTGCTCAGCAGACCCAGGGGTGCCCGGGAGTACTCCGTGTTCCAGCCTGGAACAGGGTGCCCCCGCGAGCCTCCAGGAAATCTACTGCCTCCAGGAAATCTACTGTCCAGGAAAATCTACTGCCGTTCAAGACACGCAGAGCAGAGGCTACGGCCTCACGGAAACTGCTGCGCAGCTCCGCTTCTGCACCTCACGTCAGGGCCTTCCCTCCAGGCCTGTGCTCAACCTGGCTGTCCCGTTAGCGACGCAGCATTGCGAGATGCTGACGTTCTCCTCGAGCAGAGTGCCTTCAGGTACGAGGCCCGCGAAGGAGGCAGAGTGTTTTCTCACGGCAGCTCTCGCAAGGGCGACCACAAAGATTTCCTGGGAGCTTCGGACTCACCAGAAATCTGGTCCTGAGGCCGTGTGAGGGCTCTGGAAATGGAGCTCTCCTCAAGGAACGTGCAGCGTGTTGCCCATCACTCGGCACGCACACAGGGCCTCCGAGGGGCAGAGCAATGGGCCTCGATGTTGCTCAGCCGGACCACGGCGTGGGGGGTGTCTGGAGGTCCTCAGTGACCTTGGAGGGAAATGCATGCACACCCGAGGGGCCTAGGAGTCCTCAAATGGGTAATTCCGTTAAAATAAACCCGAACGGTGACTAAGAACTCATGCAAACTGCTGCATGCCGCCCTTCCTGCCCGGCTACGCAGGGCCTAAACTGGAGGCAGATTCTCACGTTGAGTTTCCCTTTCGTTCTGGAGCTTGTCAGGCTAACCACCACCGCGGCCATGGAAGCACCGGGTTGAGACGGAGCACACTCATTTTCTTCCCAGAAGCATTTCTACCGGGTTTCCAGGTCTGTCAACAGCAGGGGACGTCAGGCAGCTTCAAGGCAGCATGAAGGCAGCCTTCCAAGTGGGAAAGCAAGGATAGTTCCAGCAGGCTCCCGTTTCCACGCGCACACTCAGCTTACCTCCCTGTGGTTTCTAACCAGTCCAAAGAGACACATGTTACCCTGCGTTTGCTTCCCTGAACCAACTCCCCGAAGTAGGGTGTTCTGGGTCAAGTGAACTGCCTCAACCAAGGAATGCCCTGCCTAGTTACGCCTCTGGGGCCTGTGGCTATTCCAAAGCCTGCAGTGCCACAGGAAGCACAGGGCTGAAATCGCAGTAAGAACGCAAGCCGACTTTCTCTTGGAGGCAGGGTGACTTCCGGCAGGGGGGTCCTAGATGGAATGCGAGGCCGAGGGTTCTCTCAGGGCAGCTCCGACGAGGGCAAGGCGTAAGACCTCAAAGGCATGTGAGACGTGCCAGAAGTCTGTTGGTGAAAGTGTGGGTTTGGTGGGGAAACGAATCTGCTCCAGGAGAGAGTGCAGGGCGTTTCCCTACACTCGGCGTATGGAGAGCGGCTCCAAAGGGCTCCGGGCCTGGATGTTGCTCAGCAGACCCAGGGGTGCCCGGGAGTACTCCGTGTTCCATCCTGGAACAGAGTGCCCCCGAGAGCCTCCCAGGTGTCCAGGAAAATCTACTGCCGTTCAAGACACGCAGAGCAGAGGCTACGGCCTCACGGAAACTGCTGCGCGGCTCCGCTTCTGCACCTCACGTCAGGGCCTTCCCTCCAGGCCTGTGCTCAACCTGGCTGTCCCGTTAGCGACGCAGCATTGCGAGATGCTGACGTTCTCCTCGAGCAGAGTGCCTTCAGGAACGAGGCCCGCGAAGTAGGCAGTGTGTTTTCTCACGGCAGCTCTCGCAAGGGCGACCACAAAGATTTCCTGGGAGCTTCGGACTCACCAGAAATCTGGTCCTGAGGCCGTGTGAGGGCTCTGGAAATGGAGCTCTCCTCAAGGAACGTGCAGCGTGTTGCCCATCACTCGGCACGCACACAGGGCCTCCGAGGGGCAGAGCAATGGGCCTCGATGTTGCTCAGCCGGACCACGGCGTGGGGGGTGTCTGGAGGTCCTCAGTGACCTTGGAGGGAAATGGATGCACACCCGAGGGGCCTAGGAGTCCTCAAATGGGTAATTCCGTTAAAATAAACCCGAACGGTGACTAAGAACTCATGGAAACTGCTGCATGCCGCCCTTCCTGCCCGGCTACGCAGGGCCTAAACTGGAGGCAGATTCTCACGTTGAGTTTCCCTTTCGTTCTGGAGCTTGTCAGGCTAACCACCACCGCGGCCATGGAAGCACCGGGTTGAGACGGAGCACACTCATTTTCTTCCCAGAAGCATTTCTACCGGGTTTCCAGGCCTGTCGACAGCAGGGGACGTCAGGCAGCTTCAAGGCAGCATGAAGGCAGCCTTCCAAGTGGGAAAGCAAGGATAGTTCCAGCAGGCTCCCGTTTCCACGCGCACACTCAGCTTACCTCCCTGTGGTTTCTAACCAGTCCAAAGACACACATGTTACCCTGCGTTTGCTTCCCTGAACCAACTCCCCGAAGTAGGGTGTTCTGGGTCAAGTGAACTGCCTCAACCAAGGAATGCCCTGCCTAGTTACGCCTCTGGGGCCTGTGGCTATTCCAAAGCCTGCAGTGCCACAGGAAGCACAGGGCTGAAATCGCAGTAAGAACGCAAGCCGACTTTCTCTTGGAGGCAGGGTGACTTCCGGCAGGGGGGTCCTAGATGGAATGCGAGGCCGAGGGTTCTCTCAGGGCAGCTCAGACGAGGGCAAGGCGTAAGACCTCAAAGGCATGTGAGACGTGCCAGAAGTCTGTTGGTGAAAGTGTGGGTTTGGTGGGGAAACGAATCTGCTCCAGGAGAGAGTGCAGGGCGTTTCCCTACACTCGGCGTATGGAGAGCGGCTCCAAAGGGCTCCGGGCCTGGATGTTGCTCAGCAGACCCAGGGGTGCCCGGGAGTACTCCGTGTTCCAGCCTGGAACAGGGTGCCCCCGCGAGCCTCCCAGGTGTCCAGGAAAATCTACTGCCATTCAAGACACTCAGAGCAGAGGCTACGGCCTCACGGAAACTGCTGCGCGGCTCCGCTTCTGCACCTCACGTCAGGGCCTTCCCTCCAGGCCTGTGCTCAATCTGGCTGTCCCGTTAGCGACGCAGCATTGCGAGATGCTGACGTTCTCCTCGAGCAGAGTGCCTTCAGGTATGAGGCCCGCGAAGGAGGCAGTGTGTTTTCTCACGGCAGCTCTCGCAAGGGCGACCACAAAGATTTCCTGGGAGCTTCGGACTCACCAGAAATCTGGTCCTGAGGCCGTGTGAGGGCTCTGGAAATGGAGCTCTCCTCAAGGAACGTGCAGCGTGTTGCCCATCACTCGGCACGCACACAGGGCCTCCGAGGGGCAGAGCAATGGGCCTCGATGTTGCTCAGCCGGACCACGGTGTGAGGGGTGGCTGGAGGTCCTCAGTGACCTTGGAGGGAAATGCATGCACACCCGAGGGGCCTAGGAGTCCTCAAATGGGTAATTCCGTTAAAATAAACCCGAACGGTGACTAAGAACTCATGCAAACTGCTGCATGCCGCCCTTCCTGCCCGGCTACGCAGGGCCTAAACTGGAGGCAGATTCTCACGTTGAGTTTCCCTTTCGTTCTGGAGCTTGTCAGGCTAACCACCACCGCGGCCATGGAAGCACCGGGTTGAGACGGAGCACACTCATTTTCTTCCCAGAAGCATTTCTACCGGGTTTCCAGGCCTGTCAACAGCAGGGGACGTCAGGCAGCTTCAAGGCAGCATGAAGGCAGCCTTCCAAGTGGGAAAGCAAGGATAGTTCCAGCAGGCTCCCGTTTCCACGCGCACACTCAGCTTACCTCCCTGTGGTTTCTAACCAGTCCAAAGAGACACATGTTACCCTGCGTTTGCTTCCCTGAACCAACTCCCCGAAGTAGGGTGTTCTGGGTCAAGTGAACTGCCTCAACCAAGGAATGCCCTGCCTAGTTACGCCTCTGGGGCCTGTGGCTATTCCAAAGCCTGCAGTGCCACAGGAAGCACAGGGCTGAAATCGCAGTAAGAACGCAAGCCGACTTTCTCTTGGAGGCAGGGTGACTTCCGGCAGGGGGGTCCTAGATGGAATGCGAGGCCGAGGGTTCTCTCAGGGCAGCTCAGACGAGGGCAAGGCGTAAGACCTCAAAGGCATGTGAGACGTGCCAGAAGTCTGTTGGTGAAAGTGTGGGTTTGGTGGGGAAACGAATCTGCTCCAGGAGAGAGTGCAGGGCGTTTCCCTACACTCGGCGTATGGAGAGCGGCTCCAAAGGGCTCCGGGCCTGGATGTTGCTCAGCAGACCCAGGGGTGCCCGGGAGTACTCCGTGTTCCAGCCTGGAACAGGGTGCCCCCGCGAGCCTCCCAGGTGTCCAGGAAAATCTACTGCCGTTCAAGACACGCAGAGCAGAGGCTACGGCCTCACGGAAACTGCTGCGCGGCTCCGCTTCTGCACCTCACGTCAGGGCCTTCCCTCCAGGCCTGTGCTCAACCTGGCTGTCCCGTTAGCGACGCAGCATTGCGAGATGCTGACGTTCTCCTCGAGCAGAGTGCCTTCAGGAACGAGGCCCGCGAAGTAGGCAGTGTGTTTTCTCACGGCAGCTCTCGCAAGGGCGACCACAAAGATTTCCTGGGAGCTTCGGACTCACCAGAAATCTGGTCCTGAGGCCGTGTGAGGGCTCTGGAAATGGAGCTCTCCTCAAGGAACGTGCAGCGTGTTGCCCATCACTCGGCACGCACACAGGGCCTCCGAGGGGCAGAGCAATGGGCCTCGATGTTGCTCAGCCGGACCACGGCGTGGGGGGTGTCTGGAGGTCCTCAGTGACCTTGGAGGGAAATGGATGCACACCCGAGGGGCCTAGGAGTCCTCAAATGGGTAATTCCGTTAAAATAAACCCGAACGGTGACTAAGAACTCATGCAAACTGCTGCATGCCGCCCTTCCTGCCCGGCTACGCAGGGCCTAAACTGGAGGCAGATTCTCACGTTGAGTTTCCCTTTCGTTCTGGAGCTTGTCAGGCTAACCACCACCGCGGCCATGGAAGCACCGGGTTGAGACGGAGCACACTCATTTTCTTCCCAGAAGCATTTCTACCGGGTTTCCAGGCCTGTCGACAGCAGGGGACGTCAGGCAGCTTCAAGGCAGCATGAAGGCAGCCTTCCAAGTGGGAAAGCAAGGATAGTTCCAGCAGGCTCCCGTTTCCACGCGCACACTCAGCTTACCTCCCTGTGGTTTCTAACCAGTCCAAAGACACACATGTTACCCTGCGTTTGCTTCCCTGAACCAACTCCCCGAAGTAGGGTGTTCTGGGTCAAGTGAACTGCCTCAACCAAGGAATGCCCTGCCTAGTTACGCCTCTGGGGCCTGTGGCTATTCCAAAGCCTGCAGTGCCACAGGAAGCACAGGGCTGAAATCGCAGTAAGAACGCAAGCCGACTTTCTCTTGGAGGCAGGGTGACTTCCGGCAGGGGGGTCCTAGATGGAATGCGAGGCCGAGGGTTCTCTCAGGGCAGCTCCGACGAGGGCAAGGCGTAAGACCTCAAAGGCATGTGAGACGTGCCAGAAGTCTGTTGGTGAAAGTGTGGGTTTGGTGGGGAAACGAATCTGCTCCAGGAGAGAGTGCAGGGCGTTTCCCTACACTCGGCGTATGGAGAGCGGCTCCAAAGGGCTCCGGGCCTGGATGTTGCTCAGCAGACCCAGGGGTGCCCGGGAGTACTCCGTGTTCCAGCCTGGAACAGGGTGCCCCCGCGAGCCTCCCAGGTGTCCAGGAAAATCTACTGCCGTTCAAGACACGCAGAGCAGAGGCTACGGCCTCACGGAAACTGCTGCGCGGCTCCGCTTCTGCACCTCACGTCAGGGCCTTCCCTCCAGGCCTGTGCTCAACCTGGCTGTCCCGTTAGCGACGCAGCATTGCGAGATGCTGACGTTCTCCTCGAGCAGAGTGCCTTCAGGAACGAGGCCCGCGAAGGAGGCAGTGTGTTTTCTCACGGCAGCTCTCGCAAGGGCGACCACAAAGATTTCCTGGGAGCTTCGGACTCACCAGAAATCTGGTCCTGAGGCCGTGTGAGGGCTCTGGAAATGGAGCTCTCCTCAAGGAACGTGCAGCGTGTTGCCCATCACTCGGCACGCACACAGGGCCTCCGAGGGGCAGAGCAATGGGCCTCGATGTTGCTCAGCCGGACCACGGCGTGGGGGGTGTCTGGAGGTCCTCAGTGACCTTGGAGGGAAATGGATGCACACCCGAGGGGCCTAGGAGTCCTCAAATGGGTAATTCCGTTAAAATAAACCCGAACGGTGACTAAGAACTCATGGAAACTGCTGCATGCCGCCCTTCCTGCCCGGCTACGCAGGGCCTAAACTGGAGGCAGATTCTCACGTTGAGTTTCCCTTTCGTTCTGGAGCTTGTCAGGCTAACCACCACCGCGGCCATGGAAGCACCGGGTTGAGACGGAGCACACTCATTTTCTTCCCAGAAGCATTTCTACCGGGTTTCCAGGCCTGTCAACAGCAGGGGACGTCAGGCAGCTTCAAGGCAGCATGAAGGCAGCCTTCCAAGTGGGAAAGCAAGGATAGTTCCAGCAGGCTCCCGTTTCCACGCGCACACTCAGCTTACCTCCCTGTGGCTTCTAACCAGTCCAAAGAGACACATGTTACCCTGCGTTTGCTTCCCTGAACCAACTCCCCGAAGTAGGGTGTTCTGGGTCAAGTGAACTGCCTCAACCAAGGAATGCCCTGCCTAGTTACGCCTCTGGGGCCTGTGGCTATTCCAAAGCCTGCAGTGCCACAGGAAGCACAGGGCTGAAATCGCAGTAAGAACGCAAGCCGACTTTCTCTTGGAGGCAGGGTGACTTCCGGCAGGGGGGTCCTAGATGGAATGCGAGGCCGAGGGTTCTCTCAGGGCAGCTCAGACGAGGGCAAGGCGTAAGACCTCAAAGGCATGTGAGACGTGCCAGAAGTCTGTTGGTGAAAGTGTGGGTTTGGTGGGGAAACGAATCTGCTCCAGGAGAGAGTGCAGGGCGTTTCCCTACACTCGGCGTATGGAGAGCGGCTCCAAAGGGCTCCGGGCCTGGATGTTGCTCAGCAGACCCAGGGGTGCCCGGGAGTACTCCGTGTTCCAGCCTGGAACAGGGTGCCCCCGCGAGCCTCCCAGGTGTCCAGGAAAATCTACTGCCATTCAAGACACTCAGAGCAGAGGCTACGGCCTCACGGAAACTGCTGCGCGGCTCCGCTTCTGCACCTCACGTCAGGGCCTTCCCTCCAGGCCTGTGCTCAATCTGGCTGTCCCGTTAGCGACGCAGCATTGCGAGATGCTGACGTTCTCCTCGAGCAGAGTGCCTTCAGGTATGAGGCCCGCGAAGGAGGCAGTGTGTTTTCTCACGGCAGCTCTCGCAAGGGCGACCACAAAGATTTCCTGGGAGCTTCGGACTCACCAGAAATCTGGTCCTGAGGCCGTGTGAGGGCTCTGGAAATGGAGCTCTCCTCAAGGAACGTGCAGCGTGTTGCCCATCACTCGGCACGCACACAGGGCCTCCGAGGGGCAGAGCAATGGGCCTCGATGTTGCTCAGCCGGACCACGGTGTGGGGGGTGGCTGGAGGTCCTCAGTGACCTTGGAGGGAAATGCATGCACACCCGAGGGGCCTAGGAGTCCTCAAATGGGTAATTCCGTTAAAATAAACCCGAACGGTGACTAAGAACTCATGCAAACTGCTGCATGCCGCCCTTCCTGCCCGGCTACGCAGGGCCTAAACTGGAGGCAGATTCTCACGTTGAGTTTCCCTTTCGTTCTGGAGCTTGTCAGGCTAACCACCACCGCGGCCATGGAAGCACCGGGTTGAGACGGAGCACACTCATTTTCTTCCCAGAAGCATTTCTACCGGGTTTCCAGGCCTGTCAACAGCAGGGGACGTCAGGCAGCTTCAAGGCAGCATGAAGGCAGCCTTCCAAGTGGGAAAGCAAGGATAGTTCCAGCAGGCTCCCGTTTCCACGCGCACACTCAGCTTACCTCCCTGTGGTTTCTAACCAGTCCAAAGAGACACATGTTACCCTGCGTTTGCTTCCCTGAACCAACTCCCCGAAGTAGGGTGTTCTGGGTCAAGTGAACTGCCTCAACCAAGGAATGCCCTGCCTAGTTACGCCTCTGGGGCCTGTGGCTATTCCAAAGCCTGCAGTGCCACAGGAAGCACAGGGCTGAAATCGCAGTAAGAACGCAAGCCGACTTTCTCTTGGAGGCAGGGTGACTTCCGGCAGGGGGGTCCTAGATGGAATGCGAGGCCGAGGGTTCTCTCAGGGCAGCTCAGACGAGGGCAAGGCGTAAGACCTCAAAGGCATGTGAGACGTGCCAGAAGTCTGTTGGTGAAAGTGTGGGTTTGGTGGGGAAACGAATCTGCTCCAGGAGAGAGTGCAGGGCGTTTCCCTACACTCGGCGTATGGAGAGCGGCTCCAAAGGGCTCCGGGCCTGGATGTTGCTCAGCAGACCCAGGGGTGCCCGGGAGTACTCCGTGTTCCAGCCTGGAACAGGGTGCCCCCGCGAGCCTCCCAGGTGTCCAGGAAAATCTACTGCCGTTCAAGACACGCAGAGCAGAGGCTACGGCCTCACGGAAACTGCTGCGCGGCTCCGCTTCTGCACCTCACGTCAGGGCCTTCCCTCCAGGCCTGTGCTCAACCTGGCTGTCCCGTTAGCGACGCAGCATTGCGAGATGCTGACGTTCTCCTCGAGCAGAGTGCCTTCAGGAACGAGGCCCGCGAAGTAGGCAGTGTGTTTTCTCACGGCAGCTCTCGCAAGGGCGACCACAAAGATTTCCTGGGAGCTTCGGACTCACCAGAAATCTGGTCCTGAGGCCGTGTGAGGGCTCTGGAAATGGAGCTCTCCTCAAGGAACGTGCAGCGTGTTGCCCATCACTCGGCACGCACACAGGGCCTCCGAGGGGCAGAGCAATGGGCCTCGATGTTGCTCAGCCGGACCACGGCGTGGGGGGTGTCTGGAGGTCCTCAGTGACCTTGGAGAGAAATGGATGCACACCCGAGGGGCCTAGGAGTCCTCAAATGGGTAATTCCGTTAAAATAAACCCGAACGGTGACTAAGAACTCATGGAAACTGCTGCATGCCGCCCTTCCTGCCCGGCTACGCAGGGCCTAAACTGGAGGCAGATTCTCACGTTGAGTTTCCCTTTCGTTCTGGAGCTTGTCAGGCTAACCACCACCGCGGCCATGGAAGCACCGGGTTGAGACGGAGCACACTCATTTTCTTCCCAGAAGCATTTCTACCGGGTTTCCAGGCCTGTCGACAGCAGGGGACGTCAGGCAGCTTCAAGGCAGCATGAAGGCAGCCTTCCAAGTGGGAAAGCAAGGATAGTTCCAGCAGGCTCCCGTTTCCACGCGCACACTCAGCTTACCTCCCTGTGGTTTCTAACCAGTCCAAAGAGACACATGTTACCCTGCGTTTGCTTCCCTGAACCAACTCCCCGAAGTAGGGTGTTCTGGGTCAAGTGAACTGCCTCAACCAAGGAATGCCCTGCCTAGTTACGCCTCTGGGGCCTGTGGCTATTCCAAAGCCTGCAGTGCCACAGGAAGCACAGGGCTGAAATCGCAGTAAGAACGCAAGCCGACTTTCTCTTGGAGGCAGGGTGACTTCCGGCAGGGGGGTCCTAGATGGAATGCGAGGCCGAGGGTTCTCTCAGGGCAGCTCCGACGAGGGCAAGGCGTAAGACCTCAAAGGCATGTGAGACGTGCCAGAAGTCTGTTGGTGAAAGTGTGGGTTTGGTGGGGAAACGAATCTGCTCCAGGAGAGAGTGCAGGGCGTTTCCCTACACTCGGCGTATGGAGAGCGGCTCCAAAGGGCTCCGGGCCTGGATGTTGCTCAGCAGACCCAGGGGTGCCCGGGAGTACTCCGTGTTCCATCCTGGAACAGGGTGCCCCCGCGAGCCTCCCAGGTGTCCAGGAAAATCTACTGCCGTTCAAGACACGCAGAGCAGAGGCTACGGCCTCACGGAAACTGCTGCGCGGCTCCGCTTCTGCACCTCACGTCAGGGCCTTCCCTCCAGGCCTGTGCTCAACCTGGCTGTCCCGTTAGCGACGCAGCATTGCGAGATGCTGACGTTCTCCTCGAGCAGAGTGCCTTCAGGAACGAGGCCCGCGAAGTAGGCAGTGTGTTTTCTCACGGCAGCTCTCGCAAGGGCGACCACAAAGATTTCCTGGGAGCTTCGGACTCACCAGAAATCTGGTCCTGAGGCCGTGTGAGGGCTCTGGAAATGGAGCTCTCCTCAAGGAACGTGCAGCGTGTTGCCCATCACTCGGCACGCACACAGGGCCTCCGAGGGGCAGAGCAATGGGCCTCGATGTTGCTCAGCCGGACCACGGCGTGGGGGGTGTCTGGAGGTCCTCAGTGACCTTGGAGGGAAATGGATGCACACCCGAGGGGCCTAGGAGTCCTCAAATGGGTAATTCCGTTAAAATAAACCCGAACGGTGACTAAGAACTCATGGAAACTGCTGCATGCCGCCCTTCCTGCCCGGCTACGCAGGGCCTAAACTGGAGGCAGATTCTCACGTTGAGTTTCCCTTTCGTTCTGGAGCTTGTCAGGCTAACCACCACCGCGGCCATGGAAGCACCGGGTTGAGACGGAGCACACTCATTTTCTTCCCAGAAGCATTTCTACCGGGTTTCCAGGCCTGTCAACAGCAGGGGACGTCAGGCAGCTTCAAGGCAGCATGAAGGCAGCCTTCCAAGTGGGAAAGCAAGGATAGTTCCAGCAGGCTCCCGTTTCCACGCGCACACTCAGCTTACCTCCCTGTGGTTTCTAACCAGTCCAAAGAGACACATGTTACCCTGCGTTTGCTTCCCTGAACCAACTCCCCGAAGTAGGGTGTTCTGGGTCAAGTGAACTGCCTCAACCAAGGAATGCCCTGCCTAGTTACGCCTCTGGGGCCTGTGGCTATTCCAAAGCCTGCAGTGCCACAGGAAGCACAGGGCTGAAATCGCAGTAAGAACGCAAGCCGACTTTCTCTTGGAGGCAGGGTGACTTCCGGCAGGGGGGTCCTAGATGGAATGCGAGGCCGAGGGTTCTCTCAGGGCAGCTCCGACGAGGGCAAGGCGTAAGACCTCAAAGGCATGTGAGACGTGCCAGAAGTCTGTTGGTGAAAGTGTGGGTTTGGTGGGGAAACGAATCTGCTCCAGGAGAGAGTGCAGGGCGTTTCCCTACACTCGGCGTATGGAGAGCGGCTCCAAAGGGCTCCGGGCCTGGATGTTGCTCAGCAGACCCAGGGGTGCCCGGGAGTACTCCGTGTTCCATCCTGGAACAGAGTGCCCCCGCGAGCCTCCCAGGTGTCCAGGAAAATCTACTGCCGTTCAAGACACGCAGAGCAGAGGCTACGGCCTCACGGAAACTGCTGCGCGGCTCCGCTTCTGCACCTCACGTCAGGGCCTTCCCTCCAGGCCTGTGCTCAACCTGGCTGTCCCGTTAGCGACGCAGCATTGCGAGATGCTGACGTTCTCCTCGAGCAGAGTGCCTTCAGGAACGAGGCCCGCGAAGTAGGCAGTGTGTTTTCTCACGGCAGCTCTCGCAAGGGCGACCACAAAGATTTCCTGGGAGCTTCGGACTCACCAGAAATCTGGTCCTGAGGCCGTGTGAGGGCTCTGGAAATGGAGCTCTCCTCAAGGAACGTGCAGCGTGTTGCCCATCACTCGGCACGCACACAGGGCCTCCGAGGGGCAGAGCAATGGGCCTCGATGTTGCTCAGCCGGACCACGGCGTGGGGGGTGTCTGGAGGTCCTCAGTGACCTTGGAGGGAAATGGATGCACACCCGAGGGGCCTAGGAGTCCTCAAATGGGTAATTCCGTTAAAATAAACCCGAACGGTGACTAAGAACTCATGGAAACTGCTGCATGCCGCCCTTCCTGCCCGGCTACGCAGGGCCTAAACTGGAGGCAGATTCTCACGTTGAGTTTCCCTTTCGTTCTGGAGCTTGTCAGGCTAACCACCACCGCGGCCATGGAAGCACCGGGTTGAGACGGAGCACACTCATTTTCTTCCCAGAAGCATTTCTACCGGGTTTCCAGGCCTGTCAACAGCAGGGGACGTCAGGCAGCTTCAAGGCAGCATGAAGGCAGCCTTCCAAGTGGGAAAGCAAGGATAGTTCCAGCAGGCTCCCGTTTCCACGCGCACACTCAGCTTACCTCCCTGTGGTTTCTAACCAGTCCAAAGAGACACATGTTACCCTGCGTTTGCTTCCCTGAACCAACTCCCCGAAGTAGGGTGTTCTGGGTCAAGTGAACTGCCTCAACCAAGGAATGCCCTGCCTAGTTACGCCTCTGGGGCCTGTGGCTATTCCAAAGCCTGCAGTGCCACAGGAAGCACAGGGCTGAAATCGCAGTAAGAACGCAAGCCGACTTTCTCTTGGAGGCAGGGTGACTTCCGGCAGGGGGGTCCTAGATGGAATGCGAGGCCGAGGGTTCTCTCAGGGCAGCTCCGACGAGGGCAAGGCGTAAGACCTCAAAGGCATGTGAGACGTGCCAGAAGTCTGTTGGTGAAAGTGTGGGTTTGGTGGGGAAACGAATCTGCTCCAGGAGAGAGTGCAGGGCGTTTCCCTACACTCGGCGTATGGAGAGCGGCTCCAAAGGGCTCCGGGCCTGGATGTTGCTCAGCAGACCCAGGGGTGCCCGGGAGTACTCCGTGTTCCATCCTGGAACAGAGTGCCCCCGCGAGCCTCCCAGGTGTCCAGGAAAATCTACTGCCGTTCAAGACACGCAGAGCAGAGGCTACGGCCTCACGGAAACTGCTGCGCGGCTCCGCTTCTGCACCTCACGTCAGGGCCTTCCCTCCAGGCCTGTGCTCAACCTGGCTGTCCCGTTAGCGACGCAGCATTGCGAGATGCTGACGTTCTCCTCGAGCAGAGTGCCTTCAGGAACGAGGCCCGCGAAGTAGGCAGTGTGTTTTCTCACGGCAGCTCTCGCAAGGGCGACCACAAAGATTTCCTGGGAGCTTCGGACTCACCAGAAATCTGGTCCTGAGGCCGTGTGAGGGCTCTGGAAATGGAGCTCTCCTCAAGGAACGTGCAGCGTGTTGCCCATCACTCGGCACGCACACAGGGCCTCCGAGGGGCAGAGCAATGGGCCTCGATGTTGCTCAGCCGGACCACGGCGTGGGGGGTGTCTGGAGGTCCTCAGTGACCTTGGAGGGAAATGGATGCACACCCGAGGGGCCTAGGAGTCCTCAAATGGGTAATTCCGTTAAAATAAACCCGAACGGTGACTAAGAACTCATGGAAACTGCTGCATGCCGCCCTTCCTGCCCGGCTACGCAGGGCCTAAACTGGAGGCAGATTCTCACGTTGAGTTTCCCTTTCGTTCTGGAGCTTGTCAGGCTAACCACCACCGCGGCCATGGAAGCACCGGGTTGAGACGGAGCACACTCATTTTCTTCCCAGAAGCATTTCTACCGGGTTTCCAGGCCTGTCAACAGCAGGGGACGTCAGGCAGCTTCAAGGCAGCATGAAGGCAGCCTTCCAAGTGGGAAAGCAAGGATAGTTCCAGCAGGCTCCCGTTTCCACGCGCACACTCAGCTTACCTCCCTGTGGTTTCTAACCAGTCCAAAGAGACACATGTTACCCTGCGTTTGCTTCCCTGAACCAACTCCCCGAAGTAGGGTGTTCTGGGTCAAGTGAACTGCCTCAACCAAGGAATGCCCTGCCTAGTTACGCCTCTGGGGCCTGTGGCTATTCCAAAGCCTGCAGTGCCACAGGAAGCACAGGGCTGAAATCGCAGTAAGAACGCAAGCCGACTTTCTCTTGGAGGCAGGGTGACTTCCGGCAGGGGGGTCCTAGATGGAATGCGAGGCCGAGGGTTCTCTCAGGGCAGCTCCGACGAGGGCAAGGCGTAAGACCTCAAAGGCATGTGAGACGTGCCAGAAGTCTGTTGGTGAAAGTGTGGGTTTGGTGGGGAAACGAATCTGCTCCAGGAGAGAGTGCAGGGCGTTTCCCTACACTCGGCGTATGGAGAGCGGCTCCAAAGGGCTCCGGGCCTGGATGTTGCTCAGCAGACCCAGGGGTGCCCGGGAGTACTCCGTGTTCCAGCCTGGAACAGGGTGCCCCCGCGAGCCTCCCAGGTGTCCAGGAAAATCTACTGCCATTCAAGACACTCAGAGCAGAGGCTACGGCCTCACGGAAACTGCTGCGCGGCTCCGCTTCTGCACCTCACGTCAGGGCCTTCCCTCCAGGCCTGTGCTCAATCTGGCTGTCCCGTTAGCGACGCAGCATTGCGAGATGCTGACGTTCTCCTCGAGCAGAGTGCCTTCAGGTATGAGGCCCGCGAAGGAGGCAGTGTGTTTTCTCACGGCAGCTCTCGCAAGGGCGACCACAAAGATTTCCTGGGAGCTTCGGACTCACCAGAAATCTGGTCCTGAGGCCGTGTGAGGGCTCTGGAAATGGAGCTCTCCTCAAGGAACGTGCAGAGTGTTGCCCATCACTCGGCACGCACACAGGGCCTCCGAGGGGCAGAGCAATGGGCCTCGATGTTGCTCAGCCGGACCACGGTGTGAGGGGTGGCTGGAGGTCCTCAGTGACCTTGGAGGGAAATGCATGCACACCCGAGGGGCCTAGGAGTCCTCAAATGGGTAATTCCGTTAAAATAAACCCGAACGGTGACTAAGAACTCATGCAAACTGCTGCATGCCGCCCTTCCTGCCCGGCTACGCAGGGCCTAAACTGGAGGCAGATTCTCACGTTGAGTTTCCCTTTCGTTCTGGAGCTTGTCAGGCTAACCACCACCGCGGCCATGGAAGCACCGGGTTGAGACGGAGCACACTCATTTTCTTCCCAGAAGCATTTCTACCGGGTTTCCAGGCCTGTCAACAGCAGGGGACGTCAGGCAGCTTCAAGGCAGCATGAAGGCAGCCTTCCAAGTGGGAAAGCAAGGATAGTTCCAGCAGGCTCCCGTTTCCACGCGCACACTCAGCTTACCTCCCTGTGGTTTCTAACCAGTCCAAAGAGACACATGTTACCCTGCGTTTGCTTCCCTGAACCAACTCCCCGAAGTAGGGTGTTCTGGGTCAAGTGAACTGCCTCAACCAAGGAATGCCCTGCCTAGTTACGCCTCTGGGGCCTGTGGCTATTCCAAAGCCTGCAGTGCCACAGGAAGCACAGGGCTGAAATCGCAGTAAGAACGCAAGCCGACTTTCTCTTGGAGGCAGGGTGACTTCCGGCAGGGGGGTCCTAGATGGAATGCGAGGCCGAGGGTTCTCTCAGGGCAGCTCAGACGAGGGCAAGGCGTAAGACCTCAAAGGCATGTGAGACGTGCCAGAAGTCTGTTGGTGAAAGTGTGGGTTTGGTGGGGAAACGAATCTGCTCCAGGAGAGAGTGCAGGGCGTTTCCCTACACTCGGCGTATGGAGAGCGGCTCCAAAGGGCTCCGGGCCTGGATGTTGCTCAGCAGACCCAGGGGTGCCCGGGAGTACTCCGTGTTCCAGCCTGGAACAGGGTGCCCCCGCGAGCCTCCCAGGTGTCCAGGAAAATCTACTGCCGTTCAAGACACGCAGAGCAGAGGCTACGGCCTCACGGAAACTGCTGCGCGGCTCCGCTTCTGCACCTCACGTCAGGGCCTTCCCTCCAGGCCTGTGCTCAACCTGGCTGTCCCGTTAGCGACGCAGCATTGCGAGATGCTGACGTTCTCCTCGAGCAGAGTGCCTTCAGGAACGAGGCCCGCGAAGTAGGCAGTGTGTTTTCTCACGGCAGCTCTCGCAAGGGCGACCACAAAGATTTCCTGGGAGCTTCGGACTCACCAGAAATCTGGTCCTGAGGCCGTGTGAGGGCTCTGGAAATGGAGCTCTCCTCAAGGAACGTGCAGCGTGTTGCCCATCACTCGGCACGCACACAGGGCCTCCGAGGGGCAGAGCAATGGGCCTCGATGTTGCTCAGCCGGACCACGGCGTGGGGGGTGTCTGGAGGTCCTCAGTGACCTTGGAGGGAAATGGATGCACACCCGAGGGGCCTAGGAGTCCTCAAATGGGTAATTCCGTTAAAATAAACCCGAACGGTGACTAAGAACTCATGCAAACTGCTGCATGCCGCCCTTCCTGCCCGGCTACGCAGGGCCTAAACTGGAGGCAGATTCTCACGTTGAGTTTCCCTTTCGTTCTGGAGCTTGTCAGGCTAACCACCACCGCGGCCATGGAAGCACCGGGTTGAGACGGAGCACACTCATTTTCTTCCCAGAAGCATTTCTACCGGGTTTCCAGGCCTGTCAACAGCAGGGGACGTCAGGCAGCTTCAAGGCAGCATGAAGGCAGCCTTCCAAGTGGGAAAGCAAGGATAGTTCCAGCAGGCTCCCGTTTCCACGCGCACACTCAGCTTACCTCCCTGTGGTTTCTAACCAGTCCAAAGAGACACATGTTACCCTGCGTTTGCTTCCCTGAACCAACTCCCCGAAGTAGGGTGTTCTGGGTCAAGTGAACTGCCTCAACCAAGGAATGCCCTGCCTAGTTACGCCTCTGGGGCCTGTGGCTATTCCAAAGCCTGCAGTGCCACAGGAAGCACAGGGCTGAAATCGCAGTAAGAACGCAAGCCGACTTTCTCTTGGAGGCAGGGTGACTTCCGGCAGGGGGGTCCTAGATGGAATGCGAGGCCGAGGGTTCTCTCAGGGCAGCTCCGACGAGGGCAAGGCGTAAGACCTCAAAGGCATGTGAGACGTGCCAGAAGTCTGTTGGTGAAAGTGTGGGTTTGGTGGGGAAACGAATCTGCTCCAGGAGAGAGTGCAGGGCGTTTCCCTACACTCGGCGTATGGAGAGCGGCTCCAAAGGGCTCCGGGCCTGGATGTTGCTCAGCAGACCCAGGGGTGCCCGGGAGTACTCCGTGTTCCAGCCTGGAACAGGGTGCCCCCGCGAGCCTCCCAGGTGTCCAGGAAAATCTACTGCCATTCAAGACACTCAGAGCAGAGGCTACGGCCTCACGGAAACTGCTGCGCGGCTCCGCTTCTGCACCTCACGTCAGGGCCTTCCCTCCAGGCCTGTGCTCAACCTGGCTGTCCCGTTAGCGACGCAGCATTGCGAGATGCTGACGTTCTCCTCGAGCAGAGTGCCTTCAGGTATGAGGCCCGCGAAGGAGGCAGTGTGTTTTCTCACGGCAGCTCTCGCAAGGGCGACCACAAAGATTTCCTGGGAGCTTCGGACTCACCAGAAATCTGGTCCTGAGGCCGTGTGAGGGCTCTGGAAATGGAGCTCTCCTCAAGGAACGTGCAGCGTGTTGCCCATCACTCGGCACGCACACAGGGCCTCCGAGGGGCAGAGCAATGGGCCTCGATGTTGCTCAGCCGGACCACGGTGTGGGGGGTGGCTGGAGGTCCTCAGTGACCTTGGAGGGAAATGCATGCACACCCGAGGGGCCTAGGAGTCCTCAAATGGGTAATTCCGTTAAAATAAACCCGAACGGTGACTAAGAACTCATGGAAACTGCTGCATGCCGCCCTTCCTGCCCGGCTACGCAGGGCCTAAACTGGAGGCAGATTCTCACGTTGAGTTTCCCTTTCGTTCTGGAGCTTGTCAGGCTAACCACCACCGCGGCCATGGAAGCACCGGGTTGAGACGGAGCACACTCATTTTCTTCCCAGAAGCATTTCTACCGGGTTTCCAGGCCTGTCAACAGCAGGGGACGTCAGGCAGCTTCAAGGCAGCATGAAGGCAGCCTTCCAAGTGGGAAAGCAAGGATAGTTCCAGCAGGCTCCCGTTTCCACGCGCACACTCAGCTTACCTCCCTGTGGTTTCTAACCAGTCCAAAGAGACACATGTTACCCTGCGTTTGCTTCCCTGAACCAACTCCCCGAAGTAGGGTGTTCTGGGTCAAGTGAACTGCCTCAACCAAGGAATGCCCTGCCTAGTTACGCCTCTGGGGCCTGTGGCTATTCCAAAGCCTGCAGTGCCACAGGAAGCACAGGGCTGAAATCGCAGTAAGAACGCAAGCCGACTTTCTCTTGGAGGCAGGGTGACTTCCGGCAGGGGGGTCCTAGATGGAATGCGAGGCCGAGGGTTCTCTCAGGGCAGCTCAGACGAGGGCAAGGCGTAAGACCTCAAAGGCATGTGAGACGTGCCAGAAGTCTGTTGGTGAAAGTGTGGGTTTGGTGGGGAAACGAATCTGCTCCAGGAGAGAGTGCAGGGCGTTTCCCTACACTCGGCGTATGGAGAGCGGCTCCAAAGGGCTCCGGGCCTGGATGTTGCTCAGCAGACCCAGGGGTGCCCGGGAGTACTCCGTGTTCCAGCCTGGAACAGGGTGCCCCCGCGAGCCTCCCAGGTGTCCAGGAAAATCTACTGCCATTCAAGACACTCAGAGCAGAGGCTACGGCCTCACGGAAACTGCTGCGCGGCTCCGCTTCTGCACCTCACGTCAGGGCCTTCCCTCCAGGCCTGTGCTCAATCTGGCTGTCCCGTTAGCGACGCAGCATTGCGAGATGCTGACGTTCTCCTCGAGCAGAGTGCCTTCAGGTATGAGGCCCGCGAAGGAGGCAGTGTGTTTTCTCACGGCAGCTCTCGCAAGGGCGACCACAAAGATTTCCTGGGAGCTTCGGACTCACCAGAAATCTGGTCCTGAGGCCGTGTGAGGGCTCTGGAAATGGAGCTCTCCTCAAGGAACGTGCAGCGTGTTGCCCATCACTCGGCACGCACACAGGGCCTCCGAGGGGCAGAGCAATGGGCCTCGATGTTGCTCAGCCGGACCACGGTGTGGGGGGTGGCTGGAGGTCC